>NC_090319.1:380448401-381048401 GCF_040869045.1 Eurosta solidaginis | reverse complement strand
GTAACAGTTGCAGCTTACAATGTCATCTAGTGCTAAGTAGACGTAAACTGCAATAATTTGCTATTTTCTGTTAACATTTGGTTTATGATGTTGCTTAGTAGTAGACTATGATGCAGTAGGAGTGGGAACGAAGGTGGAAGTGAGAGTACGCTGTATCTATGGTAATTTATAGTTTTACGGCCATACGCCACTACGCGGGTACGTTAGTTCGCTCGTCTGATAGTCCGCCTAAATTACTCAAATACGCTTTAACGCTCACTCGCTTACACACTATTACGATCGTACGCTAGTTCGCTAATGCCTGTTTACACCTTTGCTCATTTCTTCTTTTAGGCTGCTACGTTACTACGCTGATATGCGCTGACGCTATAAATTTTGTGTGCTTACGCTATTTTGATAATGCAAGTTTACGCTTACACACTTTTACGCTGATAAGCTTTCAGTCTCTTGCGTTACTACGATGGTACGCTTTTACGTTTGTACGCTGTAACGCTTACAGAAATATGCGCTTATGCTAGCACGTTTGTACGGTTATGCTGAAACGCATAGGTTTTAGACAATACGCGCTTATGCTCTTACCCTTGTATGCTTACTCTAGCTCGTTATTGCAAAGTTACGCTAATACGCTTATACTCTGATAAGTTTTCGCTCTTGTTTGCTTTCACACTATTAAGTTACTCCGCTGACACGCGTTCACGTTTATACGCTGTTACGCTTACGGAAATACACGCTTTCGCTATTATGTTTGTGTGCTTAGGCTAGTTCGCTAATGCAAATTTACGGTAAAACGCTTTAACACTGATAAGTTTTGCTCCTACAAATTTTCAGACTGTTATATTACTACGTATTCGCTTTCAGACTTCAATGTTACTACGCTGATACACATTCTTGTTTTTACGTTGTCTGGGATTATCTCACCACTTCTATATCCACTTTATGACATCTTTTCTCCTTGAAATTTTTTGAGAGCACTTTAAACTCCTTTTCCTATACAATTTTTGTGATGTTTGTTACACTAAAATTGCTGATGATCGAAGATCGATTTAATTTCAGATTTAATTTAAAAAATAGAGATTAAGAAATTTTGTTGCTTACATCAATTCAGCTATTAAAACTCTATATGAGAAAAGTCTTTTCGTAATGGAACGATTTCTGATATTTATGCACCTTCTGCTAACGTTCGAATCGCTAAACTGTTGAACAAATCACTCTAATATTCAGCATTGCAAACTGGTCTTTATTAAGATTACTTTGGGGTAGCACTTCACAATTATACTTCCCAACCAATAGCGTGTTTAAATCAAAACTGATGAATCATTCCTCAGCTTGCGCTGCCTTTATACTCTCTGTTTCCTCGTCCGCATACTGCTCCAAAGGTCCAAACGTTTCATCTTCAAGAACTGTTGCATCTCCTGCTTGGTAATTTAGTTATATGCGTGTGTATGTTTGAGTAAAAACCTCGGCTGATGACTGCATCTGTGTGCGTGAGATATCTCTTCGTTGCCCCGTGCATACTTAAGTGTTGCTAGCTTTAATGTGTACATGTTCAAAAGAGTGGCTGCTTCATGTTTTTGTTGTTGCGTGATTATTTACTAACAGTCTAGTGATGTCAACATTCGCCACAGTAATATGAATTGGTTTACTAAATCAATGCTGTCTTTAGTTTCTTGTTTTCTTGTTGAAAGCATCGTGGATAAGACATGTGTGATAACTTCTGCATAGATGTCAAAATTACAAATAGAACCGATCATTTGCTTTTTAATTGACTATCGTGGTCTCATTCTGTATCTCTTTCAACCAAGTAGCCATCTTGAACATCCTGTCGGACAGTTGACGGATAAGATATCACTTTTGTTTTATCGACAGTGGTTGACACTAAAAATTGAAATTTCATTGCCTTTTGGATATGAAAAGTTTTATTATAGCGATCTCAGATCGGTATCAAAGCAATCTTTTAACGATGTTTTCTACATATAATTTAACAAAAATGCCGAAATGGCAATGGAAGGGATAACTAGATTTCGGGTCATTGGTTGATTCATACCTCGTGAACTCAGACATGTTTTCCTAATACAAACTCAAAATACAATCAACACAAATGAATTGAAAGACTAAGGTGAATCAACTCTTTCTAATTTTGATTTAGTATGTTATAGAATGAAGTAAAGTAGCATACACCCGTCTGGGTTATGACCAGTCTGGCCTTACAGCAAATTTTTATCCTGGTGAGTTAGTATATGCCTTTTGACCTGCCCGTTTCTATACGGGATCGATCTCACTTCTAAACGAAAGCTCATTATACCTCATAATATGATTCATATAGTTTCAAAAGAATCACAAATTTACCCTTTCATTGTAAGAAGTAACGGTAATCTAAATGCTAAATTTCGATACTTACATTTAGCCTAAAAATAATACTTATGTAAGCTGAACCGAGCTACTATTTCAAATAAAATTAAATTTTTGTGTCTCAGACGAAAAGCCTTCTTTATCGTCCATTTATTAATGCTTCACAGAACACTCTGATGGTGATGTACATTTAAAATAACTATATTAAAAAATGCTCCATAAATAACGATGCAATAAACGTTTAGCTAAGGTATTTCAAACACACTAGTGCGCCTTGAGCGCCGTTTCATTTTACTTTTTCTTCTTTTATAAATTAAGCGCTTTACCCCCTACCACCAGATTTAAATATTGGTATACGCCTTTGCGTAAAATATTTGCATAAATGTCAACAATAATCGGTAATCACAAACGGTAAATAACACCTACATACTTAAAAGCAACATTAAAAGGATTATTTAAATTTGTATTGATCAATACCAACAACATCCAAATCCGTTTGGGAGAAATAGAAGGGAGGCAGTACTTGCGTGTGCTCCATCAAGCCGGAAAGGTGTGAACAGAAGCGCGTCGCGTCGCGGAAGTGCTAGTGAGAGTAGAAGTTGGAGTGGGAGAGTAAGTGGGGTTGGAGTAGTTATCCCCAGTAACAAGGGAATGAATGTAAGGCGAACAATGGAAATAAAGTTATTATTCATGATAAAGGCTCCGCTTTTCAAAATGAGGTAAACCAGTTTTCGGAAAGGACAACGTCTGCACTTAATAATAATAATAATAATATTTTTTACGCGATATACTTCCTACAAGTCTAAGGCCAAGCTTCTCTTCCGATTTGTGGTATACTATCTTTAATATTTTCGTACAAAGTGGCCGTACATATTCTAAAATGAGTTCGAACGGCATCTGCAGGGGCAGTTAAACTTTTCTTAGAAGTTTGTCATAGCAGAAATAGACACAGAGTATTTTCCAAGCACCTGCCGAAAGCCATCTCGTTCTAGAAAATTTGTATAAAATATTTTGATGTTAGCCGCGCCCCATAATAGTTGAGGAGCTTTCGATAGTTAGGCCCACCACTTCCTCTATGTCAAAGTGGACGTTAACTGATTTGAATACAAACCTGAATATAAAGCACGATAATAGTACATAATTCATTTTGTGCTAAATATAAATTAAACTAAATACTTGTTCGACAGCAAGTCTGACATACATATGCCCAACCATGAACCACATTAAAGTTTTACATTTAAGAGTGACTGCCTTTGAATGACATTGAAAAGTTGCGAAGCTTTTTATTTAGATATTAAAGTGTGCGCTCATTTATTGTGTGGCACTTTGCATTGCCAAAGTCATATCAATAGAAAGCCAGAAACAACTTTACTTCAGAAATGTGAAAAAGTGTATGAAAGCGAAAAATCTGTGTCAGATCACACGCAGATAGCAATAACCTCAGGGGCGCATTACCGTTGTTGGTGTGTGGGAGAGGCAGGTGTAAAAAGACTACAAAATCGCAAAACAGGGAGAGTTGGCGTGCCTTGTTTGTTCCACAACGCCCAAAGTAGCCGAGACGGTTAAGCGACAATTTATGAAATGAATGATGATGGTGCTGATGGTGATGACAGCTGTTCGGAATTCAGATCCGTCTTTCTGTACTTTGTCAGACATAATATACGTGCAGCCTAGTATTCAAACCCTTTCGCCGTTAAATTCTCCACGGTAAATTTAGAGGATAAAAACTTGTAGGGGGATGAAGGTTTAGTGCAGTTGTAGTCCTTCAGTGACCTTGGTGTTTTCGACAATTCCTCCTTTAAAAGGAAATATCGATCTTGCATAAGATAATATAGTGGAAGATAATATAACTGAATGTGGCTAGGCAAGCTAAATTAAATAAAACCACGTTAAGTTGTACGAAGCTAGTAAAAAAAGATGTTGACAAACCTGAATAGAGTTAGCTTCAAGTTGGGAGTTCCTGAGTCATCAATTGACAAATTGCTCAGCTCCGAAATTTGGCCCACTAATGTTACGATGAAGCCTTTTCAGTTTTTTCGGAAGGCTAACAAAAAGCCACCTCGCACACAGTAGGGAGAAATCTCCCCATTAATGACAGCAATAACGACTTAAAGATATATTTTCACAATGTATCTGGCATGAGAACCAAGCCTGATCTTGTGTATAATTTTAGTGCGGAAATGGATTACGATAAATTTGTATTCATCGAGACATGGCTCCAGGAAAAATTTTTGGATAGAGAGTTCTTTGACTCAAATCTTTTCAATGTCTATCGCAAGGATCGGCATGCTGGGAAAACTGGTTGCATTCGAGGTGGTGGTGTTTTAATTGCTATCAAGCGCCAGCTGCATTCATTTTTATTTCCGCTCAACAATGACGACTCGCTACTTGACCAAATCTGCGTGTGTATAAATGGTTCTGGTTCTCGTGCACAAGGCTCCCTATTTCTGCTTGCCTCGTATGTTTCACCAGGCAGCGCATTTGATGTATACAAAGCACATGCTGATAACATAATCTCTCTTGTTTTATGAAACCTAAATGATGACCAGCTCTGTGTGCTTGGTGACTTCAACCTTTGTAATATAAACTGGTCAACAAATGTTTCCTGTTATTATTTCACACTTAATAATCTTTCTTTGAATCACGAACAGTATTTCATTGGTAATTTATTGGGTCTCAATTTAAAGCAAATTAGTAATTGTGTTAATGCCCTAAATAGATTATTGGATCTAGTATTTATAAGTGACAACATTAATTGTGAAGTCAGTGAATGCTCGAATGCAGTTATTCCCAAGGACATGCATCACCTACCCCTATTCATTACTTGTAGTTTTTATTATTATGCGTCGGATACTTCAGATAGCAGATTAATGTTCAATTTCAATTCGTGCGATTTTCCTAGATTTTACGATTTTTTAATGGAAATAAACTGGGACGAATTACTGGAGGGACTCAATACCTCTAATTGCTTCTCCACCTTCAAATCAATTCTATTTAGTCACTGTTTGGGAAAAATTCCGGTAAAGCGAAAGAGGCCGTATACACTTCCGTGGTATTCGAAAGAATTAGCAAAACTGAAGAACATAAAAAATAAATACTTGCGTAACTTCAAACGCTCAAAGAATCATATATTCTTTACTAAGTACAAGCAAAATTTTAAGATTTTTAATCATTTAGATAAGTTTCTGTACAACAACTATATTCATAATATTGAATCGAATATTAAATCGAATCCTTAAACTTTTTGGAACTACATAAAGTCAAAAAAGGTGGCTCCAGTGTACTCTCTGGAGTTTTCCTTGAAGATCAGCCTGCGCGATCTCTAAGTGAGGCAGCGAACTTATTTGCTGAGTTTTTTAAGTCAAATTATTCTCAGGATGATAATAATAGGGCGTTTGATTTTTCATTGGATGCCGTTAGTATCCTGAACTTCGGTACGCTTACTCCCTCCTGTGAGGATGTTATTATACTTAAATCCTCATCCCAAACTTACGTTGATGGGTTTTCTTCTGTCTTGTTAAAAAACTGTCCAGCCTTGGTCTATCCGTTAAGTCTGATTTTCAATAAATCATTATCATCTTGGACGTTCATCGCTGATTGGAAGCTCGCCTCGATTACCCCCGTTTTCAAATGTGGATATAAGAACGATGTGCGTAACTATAGACCAATATCCAAGCTGTCTACAATCCCTACAAGTTTTGAGCATGCTGTGAACGCCATGTTGAGTTTTGCTGTTAAATCCCTTATAATATTCTCAGCTATTAAATCGCCAGAAGATGCCATAAAGCTGCAGGATGATGTAAGTAACTTCACCAATGGTGCCTGAATTCCTGTCTCTCTTTAAATACGCATAAATGCTTCCAAATTATTTATTCAAAATCAACTAACATTTTGTCTACAAAATACAGTATATCTAACTATGAACTTCAATGTGTTGATGAGATTATGGACCTGGGTGTCGTTTTCGACAAAATGTTTTCTTTCATTAATCACATTTGCCATCATCCAGTGAGTTTTACAGCTCTGGCTTACGCTCAATTCTCACGGGAATGCTCTGGATCATTGAGAGACTTGAGAAGCAGATGTCGTGACATTTTCGCACACGTGAAATGTGATACGCAGATTTCGCCGCTGTTTTTCATTTAACTCATACGGCGAAAGGCTAAGCAGCGACATCTATTTGTGAAAAAGTAGGTTTATTAAAGGCAGCGTTGCCAAACTAAAAAGAAGTAATTAATAAATTATATGGCTCACAAATTGAACCAGACTTCTATCTGGATTTATCTGGCTCAAATCGTTGTTGTTGCATTTACATGCAAAATTATTTATCTGGCTCAGGATTTTGCCACCAGATGATCGCTATTAACTACGTAACATCGAAAGCATATTCTATGCCCGGATTTGTACGGCGCAATACCTCAAAATTCTCAGACCCCTATACCTATAAGCTGCTCTACACGTCAATTGTTAGATCTCATCTTGAATATGCTGTCTTCATTTGGAGACCAAGCAACCAAACGCCCATTTGTAGAATTGAGAGAATTCAAAAAATGTTCCTTAAATATGCCCTTCGGCCGCTAAACTTTTCGGAGCCGATTCCATCCTACTCTGCACGTCTTTTACTTTTAAGCCTCAAGTCTTTGGAAAATCGTAGATCTATACTATGCTTGTCATTCATGTATAATATTATTAATGGCTACATTGATTGCCCATATTTGCTGGCAAGGATTCGATTCAATGTTCCCCGGAGATCTCTCAGAAATTCCTTTCCATTTTATTACGATTATTTCAGAACGAATTACGCTGGTAATGCCTCCATTACGCGTGCTATTAGGGAGCTCAACTCAATAAGTAATTCCGCTGCTCTTGATTTTTCTAAACAAAGGGCTGAATTTATGAATATTTTGAAGTCTGCTTTCTAGGTACACCGATTACTTTTAGGCATAAGTATTTTTTAAATTTTCATTGTATCTGTAAGGATTAAAATTCATAGACTTAAACAAATAAATAAATAAATAATCAATAAACTTTAGTTCAGTGTTTGCTTATCTTTTAAAGTTCAAACTCAAATTTCATCTTCATATTCGCTTTAAACGGGTTTTCGATTTATTATTTTATTTAATTATTTGATCAATTTCTTATTGAAGTGTTATCGGGAAGTTATAATTTTTCCATCGGAGTTTTATCTTTTTTAATCGAAAAGCTGCCAGATTCGTTTGTTTTGAAACAGAAGCCTTTATAAGTACCTTTCAATATAAAATCGATAACACATCTGTAACCCGTCGATAAGAACCCGAAAGGAAACCGATGACTCAACGATAATAAATCGATAACTTGACAAAAATAGCACACTATTGGTACTAACTCGATAATAAAACAATAAATTACCGCTATCGGTTATTACCGATAACATGCCGACCAAAATCTTCTCAAAAAATTCGAAATAATCTATTCTGATAAAGTTGTTTCTGTTATGGTTCAACTTCACCCTCTGTTTGAGCTAAATTTGTCTTTTTACACATCGTACTTCACGTGTACTTGGTACACTCACGCCTTTATTTTAAATTAGTTGAGAGTTATTTCGGCGCACTGTGACTAGCACGAAGTTGCATATATCGCAGCGAGAACACTTGTTGCTCTTTATACATACAATATTGAACCAAACAGATATTCGCACTCTTGATACATAAAAACACAAATATGAATATACAAACAACAACAACTTATGTATATACAATTATATATTTTTATAAACATAGTGCATAGACATGTTTGCGATTATTAAACTTATTGGATAACAGTTAAAAAAAGGAATAAATAAACCAAACATATTAGAGTATTCCTATCAAAGTTATGCAGTAATGAACATAGTTAAGGTGTGCCCTAAATAAATAAAATAACAACAACAACAACAAAAACTGTAGGCTCAAATACAAAGCGCATAGCCCGATGAAATAAAAAAAAAAACAGCATAAGGGACGGATAATCGATTTTTTCATACAAAGGAATTTTGCCTACGAGTGCAAACAAGCAACCTGTGACAGTGTGCAGTGTACGGTAGACTGGGTCGGTTCGCCAAATACTGCCCTTAAATTTGAAGCTTATGTTGAGAGGGTTTCGAACTTCTAATTTCTATCAATGTGCTCACGGTTTAAGGGCATTACAAAATGTAAGCGTAAGTGTAGTGACTACACTGTAGCGTAATTTGGGAACAATGTTGGTTGGTTAGAGTGGCGAGTCCCAATTGACACCAATGAGCGCTCATGCGCCGTTTTGATACCACAACTCGTGAGTTAACCAATGAAAGGATGTTGTAAGAAGACTAATAAGAATTTTCAAGCGCCTCAGGGAAACCCATCCCCCTATATCCATCCCGTGGAGTTTATAAGTTTAAGAAGCTCTCCCGGCCTAACATCCCTGAGTTCTGGAGGCTTTCGAAAAAGGGCTTTCCAGGAAACTTTATTCTGCTTTGACAGTGTGCTGGCCATTCGCACAGCAGATGCTCAACCGTTTCCTCCGCCTCCGGACGCTGCGACAGGAGGTATTGTGTTCCAGTCCCATGCGTGCCACATGTACCCCAATTGTCCAATGCCACGTGGGCACCAGCAACTACTCTGGATGTATCCCTTCTGTTATCTTAAGGAGAGCTATAGATCGTTTTTCATTATATAATGGCCACATACTCTACAGGACCGCAACCGATTCCACCTATTGTTGGCCTCGCTCAATCAGTGCTGGGAGATGCGACCATTGATGAGTCCCAGGGGTGCAAGGACCTCCTTCGCTCCTGAGACATCAAGAGCCGCTCCACGCTGTGCTATCTCATCCGCCATCTCGTTGCTCTGTATGTTTCGATGCTCCGGCACCCATATCAGGGTAACGATCTGCCGGCTCCCAGAATCATGGCGCTCTCCCTACACTGCCAAACCAGGTTTGATGATATCGTCACTGACCCGATGGTCCCAAGTGCCGCCTGGCTATCGGAAAAAATGTCTAATCTGTTACCGTTACCATTGATATCCATTAACGCTTTACACGCCTCTTGGGTGGCGAAAATCTCAGCTTGAAACCCGCTTGCGGAGTCGGGAAGCCGCACACATAAGGACGTGAGCGGGACAGTCGCAAATCCTCCCGCTCCAACTTCGCAAGCCATTTTAGATCCGTCCATGAAAACCGAGATGTTGAATCTCTGAGTGATCCCCCCCATATTTCCAATCTTTCCTTGTGGGAACAATGTACTTGGTTAATTTGATATGAGAGAAATCAGACAGAAAATCAAGCCAAGACAAGGAAAGGAAACGACAGGAACTGCAAGTTATCGATGAGAAAAAGACGGAAAGTAAAGGAAATGGAAAAGCAAAAGGAGAGGAATGAAAAGATTTGAAAGCATAACCGTATCCACCCGTATCTGAAACCGAACGGCATTTTATGAATTTCTTATCGAAGTGTTAACGTTATCGTGTTGTTGTTATCGACGGGTTATAAGCGTGCTTTACCCATTTCTTATCAACAAGATATCGGTTTGTTATAAATGTGTTATCGATGGGGTATAGCGGAGCTATCGATTTGTTATCAAAAAGCTATCAACTTGTTATCAAAAATTTATCTATATATGTAAAGTTATCGATTTATTATTCAGGGGTTTTCGGTTCGTTATAAAAAAGTTCTCGATTTGTTATAGAAAAGTTAATGACTTTAATCGGAGTATCGTAAAGTTTTTGACAGTTAGTTATTTTTTATCGATAACTCATAGGTTTGTTATTAAACAAACGCAGATAAAAATGCAATGACAAGCCAATAAGAACCCAATAATAGGCCGATGAGTTGGCGGTTTTAAATCGATAACTCTGCGTTAATAATTCGCTGTAAATGATAAGCGTAAAAAATAACAATAAACTGTCTGAAAATATTAGTTTCTAATAAAGTGGCTTCTGTTGTGGCTTAACCTCAACCCCTGGGCGATCTTTAGTTAACTCTAAAACATTAGTTTTTGCGACGTTAACATGTATGTTTACACATCGAACTACACAAGCACTTGATACTTACGCCTTTTTGTTTTTTTCTCGGTAATAGATACACATTTATTTTTTATTACAACTTGAACTTTTTTGAAATCGGATATCAAAAAACTAGTTACAACAAAAAAAAATAAACAAAAATTAATCGGCACCGTCCATGTAACATAATTAAATTTAGGAACGTTATTTTACAACTTATTTTTCGACCCAATCTTGTGTACCAATAAACACATACACATATACATATGCCGGGGTGTGAAAAGAGGGCAAAAAATAAAACATGCAAAAAGGCGTAAAAGCAAACATTCCGCCATATACCAATAAGAACATATACATACGCTTATGTAACAAAAAGCGTTAAGTGAAATGAAGAGCTTAACTTAGACCACACAGTATGCATGAATGTGTGTATGTATTTGTGTATGCGCGCCTACATATCGACATAGCTAGCACATGTATCATATTAATCAATAACGAGATGTAAGTGTGGATTATTGAAGAATATAAGTTGAGCAGTGGGGTAAAACGTGGAGCAACGGAAGTTATACTTTGTGTCTAAATAAAGAGCTAACACAAAAAGTTTATAATAAATACCATACTTAAAACTAAAACATGCATACATATACATAAGTCATTAATGATTCGATATTTTTGCAACGGCTTCAACCCCTTAGAATCATGTGGTGATGGCTGTCTCATTTATGAAAGTAGCGCATTAATGCTCATTGATCAAGAACTGAGTGGAAGTAAATCTAACCTAAAAGCTGGGAGAGCAGCAGTATTTGGCAGCAGCAAACCATACATATGCATACTATATTGAGTACAGATTAAGGGACATCATCGTGGGGGGGGGGGGGGGGGGGGGGGTTAATCTCGTGGCGTATGCCGACGACGTGGCGATCTTAGTCTCTGGTCCTTTCCCCTCCGTAATGAGCGAAATCATGGAAAGCGCCTTGGCTTAACTCAGCAGGTGGGCACAGGGATGTGGCCTTAGGTTAAATCCCGACAAGGCGGACCTGCTTCTCTTCACGAGGAAGTAAAAGCCACCTGCCTTCAGACTACCGTTCTTAAACGGCCAACAACCAACCCTGTCATTGAGTACCAAGTATCTGGGACTAACAATTGATTGCAAGTTGAATTGGAAAGTATGCATCGAAGAGCGGGTACGGAAGGCCTGCATCGCCTTCTATGCCTGCAAATCAATGTTTGGTAAGAAATGGGGACTCAAGCCAAGCATGGTACTTTGGATGTACGAGGCGGTGATGCGACCGGTGCTTACCTATGGTTCCATAGTCTGGTGGGAAGCTCTAAGTAAGAGCTACAATCTCACCAGCCTACAAAAAGTCCAGCGCACTGTGTACCCCATTTTGCACCTGCTTCCGATCGACTTGCATATACTTTGTACATCGTCACAAACCGCACTGAGACTCAGGGAGTCTGGGTGTTGGAAGGATACTCAGCAAGGGCATAGTAGTATCCTAAAGAAACTTCCGGATGGTACATGTAGTACCGGGACAACTTACTACCCTCGCAAACTGAAGTTTGAGTACGGTTGTAATACCGCCATTCCAAGCAGGAACGAGTGGAAGAGAAACCCGGGCATAAGGGTCGACGACATCCAAATATACACTGTCGGTTCCAAGATGGAATCAGGAGTGGGGGCTGGAGTCTTCTCTGAGTCTCTAGTTTTGTCTGCATCATTCAGACTCCCATCGCACTGCAGCGTGTTTCAAGCAGAAATCCTCGCGATTTGGCAATCCTGCAAATCACTGGAGGGCTTGAATGTAGCTGGTAAAGTTTCCATCCTGTCGGATAGCCAAGCAGCGATAAAAGAGCTTTTTCCTCGCCACACATTAACTCAAAATTAGTGTGGGCTTGTAAGCGACTCACATCCCAGTTATCCACCAATCTACAACTACGCGTTATCTGGGTCCCGGGTCATAGGGGAATAGAGGGTAACGAGAAGGCCGACGAGCTAGCACGCAGGGGCTCATCGGAGACGAAGGAGGAAATAACCAGTGTCGAAATAGGCATACCCTTAGCAGTAGCCAAGGGGAATATCCAAAGCTTCTACTTGAAGAAAGCACAAACAAAGTGGGATAACATCACCACCTGTGCAATATCAAAAACCATTTGGCCAAACTATGATGGAAAGAGGACGAGAAGTCTTCTGAACAAATCCAGGGCTAACACACGCAAACTGATAGCAGTCTGCACCGGCCATTGGGCAGTGGGTACACATGCGGAAAAGATGGGCACTCCGTATAACGACTACTGCAGAAGCTGCAAAGATCCAAATGCCAAGGAGACAGTAGAACACTTTATGTGTAAATGCCCGACTCTAGCTAGAGCCCGGCTAAGGTTCCTTGGAACCCCGTTTCTAGAAGACCTCAGGGGGTTATCTGTTATAGCAATCCCGAATATTCTTAATTTTATCAACAACTCTGGCTGTTTGTAATACATTGACCAGGGTCGCAGCCATTTCACCTGCCTACCTACTTAAGGGACATGATGAATCATAGTTAATATCTATGCGCTTGTGTTGGTCCTTAACAACACAGATGCTGTGTGCTAAGTTAATCAGCTGAAAAACTCAATAATTCGCATGACGAGCCATCAATCGAGCAACTGGAAATTGGAAGTTGAGTGGATAAAGGGGGCGAAGGTACAGGTATGTATATATTAGGGCGGGTCGATTTAAAAATCACTCATTGCTCTGTGAAAATCGTATTCTAGGGATCAAAATAAGAAACTTTGCCGAAGGAAACATACCTCTAAAACGAGCTCTGATGTCCCCCCCTTTGGGTCAAACTTTTGGGTAGGGGCAATTTCAATTCTACCTGCTGTGTCTTGTGGTGGCTTAAAAAAACAACACAAGCAATTTTACGATCTGCAATTGTGTCACAGTGATACCTTCATTTTTTAAAACGGTTGAATAAAAAACCCACATAACTATGTTTACGACATGCAAATGCATCATAGTGATGCCTTGGTTTTAAAAGGGGTTTATAAAAACGCTAATTTCTAATAATTTTTTTTTTAATTTCTTTTCTATTACTAAGTTAAATTCATTTTTTCATTTACATATATTCTGACTAAATAAATTTCTAAAGAGAAAAATAAACTCCAAAAAGAAAAAACATAGGCATTTCGAAGTGGGATTTTTCAAAATTTGCCCCTACGACCCAAAGGGGGGGACATCAGAATTCGTTTTAGAGGTATGGTTCCTTCGGCAAAGTTTCTTATTTTGATCCCTAGAATATGATTTTCACAGAGCAATGGGCGATTTTTTTGCCTCCCCACAAATCGACCCAGCGTAGTGTATATGTATGTATGTGTGTGCACACGCCAATTGAATGTTGATTAGAAATCGATAAATGTTGGCTTGCTAGGATCTGGTAGTTACAAATTTGTATGTACGTGCCACATGAACGAGTCTTGTATGCAAGCGCCACCCTCAAAAAAATTTACTAAATATTGCATTTTATCGAAAAGCTTACTCCATAAATTACGAACATAATGCTTACGAGTAAGTGACCTTTTCATAATCTTCATTTATTATATATGCTTAATGTTTCGGTGTTCGCTTTTCATTGTTGGGAATTTTCATTAAAAATCTATGCAAGTGCAAGACAGCAGTATGTGCAAAAATCGACATACCATTACTAAAAAATAAGAAAAAAATATGAGTACAAAATTTTTAAGTTTAATGTACAGACCTATGTGATCTTTGGTTCTAAAACTATTTTATTTATAAAGTAAAAGTGCAGCTAAAATGTAAGCTTTTAATACCAGTTGGCTTATCGAAATAGTTCCTAAATTAATTCGAAAACTTTTTTAAAATTATTAAACAAAAAATACCAAAATTTCCCCAAAATATTGACGAAAAACTCCCAAAAGCAATCCCGAAGCAGTTTCAAAATAATACAGAAATGATCTCGCAACAGTCCAGAAATTACATCAAAATTATCCCCAAAAAACTTACGAAATTATTTTGGACTAGTCCCAAATCCATCAAGAAACAGTCTTGAAATTATCGCAGACAGATCCTGCGGAAATGAACACGAGTACAGTCCGAATATAATCACATGAAAGTTCTGAAATTATCATCAAAATCTTAGCCCCGAATCAAAAGAAACTTGAAGTAATCACTACAACATTCCCAAACGATCCGCCAATTACAACACTTTAGTCCTCAAATGATTGAAAATATCTTTAAAAGACTACCATAATAGCCCTGAAACAATACTAAAATAGTCCTGTAAACAAACCCGAAATGATCCCTAGACAGTCTTCCAAGAAATATTCTGAAATTATTCCCAACTCAATCATGTACAATTGCACTTAACTTGAATACTGTCCAGAAATTTTGCAGGAGCGAACCCGAAATAGTTTCGAAAAAATTCCCGCAAACAAAGGCAAACCAGATGCGAAATTATCCCAAACCAGTCTTGAATTTATGCAAAAAATATCTCTATATTATTCCCAGCTCAATCGCGTATATAATATATACTGTAACGAATTTAGGGAAACTCCACTTATTTTACTTACACCTTCTACTAACGTTCGTATCGCTAAATTGTTGAATAAATAACTTCAATATTCAATAATGCAAAATGGTCTTTATTAGATTACTTTGAAAGTACTTCACAATCACATACTTCGCAACCAATACCGTGCTTAAATCAAACTGATTACTGACTACTCAGCTTGTGCTGCTTTCATACTCTCTGCCCAAATGTCTAGACGTTTCCTCTTCTAGAAGCCTCTACCTGGTCACCAGCCATACGCGCGTGTATTTGTAGTGTGTAACCATATGCGTGTGTATATGTGAGTACTACTTCGGCTGATGATGACATGCGTTTGTGAGTATCCCTCTGCTGCTTGTATGTATGTGTGTACGTGATGATTAATGCGTTTATGTAGCTTGCTTTAAGGTTTTTGTTGTTGTGCATTTATTTAGTGAAGTGAATATTCGTCACAATACAATATTCTTAAAATTCACATATCAATATCTGAATTCCCCCAAATCGTGACCCGTCAAAGGTCTGACATCGTAGTGCTTTTAGATAATCACTCTGCCATTAAAAGTCTTTATACGGTGGCAATTAGTCACATCCAGTGACAACTACGTTTCTACGTCCCGGCGGCACAAGATGTCAGAATTTAGCAAAATTTTGCAGCAGAATAAAGAAACACATTTCAAAGAAAACCACTCTCAAACTTCAAAGTGTCAAAACATATTAGAAATAACGATTTCTCAAATTTGTTCGAGAAGAAATTTCTCACGTGCATGGGCTTCCTTATAACCCTTATTGAATCTTTAAATACTCGTAAGGCTCGCAAGCTTTTCGATTCAATTTAATCGTTACATTTGGGGTATTATGTAGAACTTATGACTTCCCGAACACAAACAAGAGTTTCAAGAAGAAATCGTAAGCTTTACATATAATACTGCCAACGCAGCGACTAAAATGAATGCGGAGAAGCTCACGAGCTTTACGAGTATTTCGAGATTCCGGAATCTTGCGAAAAGCCAAGCTCTCGATTTCTCGAGTCTCAAAACTCTCGCTTGTGGCTGAGAAAAGATCGAAAGCTCTACATTTAATACCGGTAATGCAACTACTAACTCAAATGCTGAGAAACTCGCTAGCTATGCGAGTATTTCGAGATTCATGTTTAGACAATCTCGCGAGAAACCAAGTTCTTGATTTCTCAAGTCTAGAAAATCTCACTAGCGTCCGAAAAGAAATCGTGAACTCCAAAATATACAGACAGTTTATAAGGTTAGCAGCTTCCACTACTTCTTTTGAGACTTAGCAATTTTTATTACCATGAATCTTATGAGGTGCTGCCACCTGTTTTTTATAATCGCTTACACCGTCTTTTACTGGGTGGATACATATGAAGCTGTGCGTATTAATACATTTCTTTAGGGACAACCGTTGACAACTCATTTCTGAGTAAGCGTTTCTAAATTGAGTTAAGATTGTCGAACGCACATGCAAATAAGAATGGACATTTTTTGGGGAGAACTTTCTTGTGTAAATCAATAATCCGAATTTAATAATTTTATTTATGAAAAATTCTATTGAAGTCTTTACTTATAAAATATGACTGTATTATGCAAAGTTTATTGAACACAATTTTTCCGTTTCATATAATAACAGAAAGTGGGGAATAACTTTTGGCATATTCATTAGAGCAGATTTGATAGTTGTAGATACATATATACATCAAACTGTTTTTTTTTTTTTACATAATGCATGTATCTACATATTTCAGTATTTAGTTTAAGGTAGTATTTTGTAATAGCAATGTCATTAAACAAATATATTGTTACTGTTTTTCAATAATCAGTTCTTTATCAACTCCCTCCTCGCGTCGTGGGTTCTTTTTTTTTACAAATTACGGCAGCAATGCTATAATGTTTTCCTCTCTGGAGGTATATTCATCCGCCTGCAAATATAACAAAAAATATATTCATGCATCATCGTAGACAACCGATGCCCTTCGTACTAAAATAGGCATCACCCCGAATATGAAACACATCCTAGAAAACTGCTGCACAGTCGGAACTATAACGGAAATTAACTTACTGTGAAAAATATTGTTAATAAATTTTATTTCAGCTCGTCAAATTGAAAATGCTTGCTGACAAATCTAACTTGATTAGGCGTATGTATATATGTACATATTGTAACGAATTTACTGCAATTCAATTAAATTCAATTCAATTTATTAAAGTACTTCACAATAAATAACACTACTATTGCTCGCCAGATAGCGTCTTAATAAAAACTGACTCTCGCGCCTCTAACGTTGGTGCTTTTATACTCTGTGATTTTCTCTTTGCATCTTATAGGCGCTTCCAGAATTTATTTAGTTACTGTCATATAATTATAACTACAGATGCACGTGTATAGCTTCTCATATGCGCGTGTATTTGTGAGCGACACTTCCACAATTACAATTGCATACTTTTGGGAGCATCTCAGATAAGATATCTGCATGTGTTTGTGCATCTCTTCTCCGCTGCGTGTACGTACATATGTGTAGACATAATGATTGATTCGTTTATGTAGATACATAATGATGGATTTATGGATGTGCATACAAGTCACTCCCAGTATCGGCCTAGAGATGACAGTACCCCTTTAGTCTTGCTAATATTCGTAACAATATGTACTTAGAGTGCATTACATTTACTTCGTCCTATGAAAACCTGATTCCTTATAAAAAGAACTTTTTCAGTATTCGCCTTGTTGGGGTTTTTTAAGCGGGGTTCTGTCTTCCGCCTTTAGGAAATTAGTACATATACAAAACAAATGAAGGATGTAAATATAGCTTCAAATACAGGTCGCAAAAACCCAGACTTTGATGGGCAGCGGTTTGTCAAGCGTCACGATCTGAGACTGCTCAGCTACAGAAGAAATTTCATCAGCCAAGCGTAATACTTAAAGAGAACAGAAGCAAACGTATTATACATTAATTTAGAGAGGTGAGAACAATCTTTTTTATAGAAAAAAGGGAGTCCGAGCTATCAAATGTGTTTGAGTGAGAGTTATAATCTTGGCATAAACGCCGAAAAGGTTCATTTTGTTCGAAGTTCGTTCTACATTGTTTCAGCAGAAGAGGTTTGAAGTGTCTCGATGTCCGAGAGGGAACGCAAAAGTTCACTTCATTCAGAAGGAATGGGCTCGAAATTGATCCATTTAAAAGTTTTGTCATAAATATCACACCAAGCATTTCCCTTCGACTAGCAAGAGTTGGAAGATTGATAAGCTTTAATCGATTAGTATAAGGTGGAAGATTAGTTAAAGAGTCCCATTGGAAATTTCTTAAGGCAAAAATTGTTTTTGTATTGATTCGAGACTGTCTGCATGGACTTGATAACGCGGATTCCAAATTATCGAGCCGTATTCTAATATTGGCCTAACTAATGTTGTAAAAAGTGCTTTAGTTATGTAAGGGTCGTTAAATTCTTTTGACCACCGTTTAACAAATGCAAAAACACCTTTGCCTTTATTCACTGTAGCATTAATATGAAGATTGAAACTAAGTTTGGAATCCATCATGACTCCCAAGTCAATAAAATTATTTACAGTTTCTAGACTATAGTTGTTAATTGTATATGAAGCTGGTGGCGAAACTCTCCGAGAAAAACACATGAATTTACATTTTTTGAGATTGAGCGGCATATAATTTACATTGCACCAGGTAACCAAGTGATTTAAATCCATTTGAAGCAAGGAATGTTCCTCAACCGAGGCACATGATTTGAAAAGTTTTACATCGTCTGCGTACATCAAGATTTTTGAGCATTTAATTGTACCAGATATATCGCTTATGAACAACAAGAACAGAATCGGACCAAGATGGCTGCCCTGAGGAACACCAGAAGAAATATTGATGACCCCAGAAAGTGTATTTTTAAAGATTACTTTTTGCGTACGATAACCAAGATACGAAGAAATCCAACATATAAGACGGGGTTGAAAACCGAGTTGACTGAGCTTATGAATAAGTAATGGGTGTGATACTTTGTCGAAAGCTTTACTGAAATCGGTGTAAATTACATCAGTGTGAAGGCCTTTTCTAAATCCATTAGAAACGTGGGTGGTAAATTCTAGTAAATTGGTGATAGGTGATTTGCCCTTACAGAACCCATGCTGCGAGCTTGCAATTATGGGGGAAATAGAGAATGTTAGGTGGTGGGTAACAATAGCCTCAAATAACTTTGGGATAGCGGATAACTTTGCTATGCCCCGGTAGTTTTCTATTGAAGACCTGCTTCCATTTTTATGAAGCGGAATAAGAAAAGATTCCTTCCATATTGTTGGGAAAACGCCATAAATTAAAGATAAATTAAATAAATCTGTTAGCGGATGATAGATGTTTGCGGCACATTTTTTAAGAAAGTGTGTCGGGATCCTGTCGGGGCCGTATGAATATGATACTTTTAAAGTTTTTAAATAAGATAATACATCTTCTGAAGATATAAATGGAGCTCTGATTGAATAACATGAATCATTAGGTGAAACGTTGGTCTCAATAGAGTAATTTGATTTGAAAAATTCCGCAAAGAAGTCGGCGATCTCTTGATCATCGCTGGAAATATTATCTTGGAATTTCATGGATGATGGAAACCCTTGCACCCTGCGTTTAGAGTTTACGAATCCGTAAAACGCCTTCGGGTTGCAAGTTATATTTCTTTTCATTTTACAAAGATAAGCTTTGTAACACTTTTTGTTCAATTGAAAATACTTGCAGCGTAGAATCGAGTACTGTAAGTAATGGTTATGTAAACCCGTCTTTTTGAACAACTTGAAAGATCGAGACTTTTTATTCTTTAAAATTTTCAGCTCTTTAGTGAACCATACTTGGCTTGTATCGGAATGTACACAAATCCGCTTAGGTACGTATTTTTCAAAAAGACAGTAAATGGTATTGTAAAAGTGAGAAACGCTTTGCTCCACATCAGCATTAAATATTGGCCACACTATTCGAGATAGATCACGATTTAATTTTTTAAAATTGGCCTTCGCAAAGTCGAAGCGATAACTGGAGTCGTATCGTTTATTTCCGCTGTTACAAGCATAATTTACAACTTCGTAAACTATTTTGAGGGAAGGGTGGTAAGCATCTTCAGGTTCAATAATGGGTTCGCATCGACTAATGGAATATTTAGATTCATCATCCACAAAGGCTAAATCTAACACTCTTCCGAATTTATTCGATTGGATGTTGATTTGTTGAAGGCACAGCTCAGACATTCCGTCTAGAAATTCATTGTTGGAAGACTTTGACGAAACTGGTACGATATTAAAGTCAGAGCCGCACCATGATATGTGTGGCATATTGAAGTCACCCAAGACAATAATGGAATCGGAAGGCTTTAGCATCGAATTAACAGTTCTTAGCAAGGAAATGTGATTCATATAAACGGACAGTTCAGAAGATGGCGGGATATAACAGATGGCCAAATAAATGTGGATATTTGCTAGTTGTGTGCGTATGCACAAGAACTCAGTTGTATCGGTGGCGGTTACGCAAATCTCTTCATATGGTATTGAAGAGTGTACAGCAAGCAGAACCCCACCTCCAACCCTGTTCAGGCGGTCATTTCGATATATCTGGTAGTCATTACAGAGGATCTCTGAGTTAAAAACATGAGGTTTCAGCCAGGTTTCGGTTAAAGCAATTATATCGTAGCTTGAGTCAAATGATTTTAAAAACAGTTCTGTTAACTTGGTGTTTAAGCCTCTAACATTTTGGTAAAGTATATCTAAAGCAGATTTTTCGTTCAGTTTTTTGACTCAGTGTTATTAACAGGGATCTTTGCCAAGTTTGGAACACTCTTATTCCGCCTATATTCAAATTCCCGCACAAGTGCCCCAGAGGGCCAAAAATCGTTACTCAAGATAGTGTCAAAATCGTCAATAGGTACATCTAATCTAAAGGAAGATACGTTTCTTTCATAACTAAAATTAAATTTCCGAATTGTTACGTCATGGGTTTTCCTTTTTGAGAAGATATACGATTTCAGATCCTCCTCAGTAGTATCCCTCTCGAATCTTGACACGAATATCGATTTTTTAGGAGGGACTACAACCAACTTCCTAGTTCCAGGCTCAGTCGCCTGAGAACGGTTTGCAGGTTCAATATTTTTTCGAGCTGCTAGTTTTGTTGGAGGTGCCTTTGATGTTGAAGGCTCTACTGTAAGAGGACTTGGAAATGCTAAGTTTATTAATTCTATCGTTCTAGGTGTAGGAACGATTGGGTTCTGGATGTTTTGAACGGGGTCTAGGGTCAATACGCCAGCCGAGACATCAGACTTGACAAAAATACAATACAATACAAACACATGGCTTGAGATCATAGGATGGCGGCAGCTTTCCGTAACAAGGAGAGGTTGACCAACAAAGCGAAATAGGTTGGCTGGACCGATTAACTGAGGGGGGCCGGTGTCGAAAATTAGCCTCACGGTGGGATGATCAGTGGTAGGCGAGAACTGGATGAATGATGCAAGATTAGCCGATCAACTGAGACTAGATCCAGCAGCACATATAATTGGGATGACAAAAATTGATTTTATCCCCGTGCATTTTTAGCTGCTCCGAGGCTCACAAACCCAAGATGTTTATGAAGAGAGGTGATTGAACTCGAAAATCCGTAATTATACCCGCATCTAGTTTGCAGATGCTTATTCGGCGTTAGAAGTTCAGGGCATTTATTTGGGAAGTCATTTGCATGGAACTTAGATAAGTTTTATCCTCAAATAATACTTCGGAATCAAGGGAGAAGTCCCACATTACATATTTCACATGATAGTGAAACCGTTAAACTCAGAGTTGTATGCATCGTTTGGCTGTGAAATTAAATATTAGATCTCCCATAACTGTACAATCGTTCGTCATATAGTCTTCCATCTCATCCTTTCTGGTGGTCTTAACTCGAGTGGTGGACAGAATACGATCCACTTGTTGTTGTTTATTTATTTATATATTTATTGTGTAAGTATAACCTCAATTGTACATGGCCAACGTACTGCTCTTTAGAGACCTCCACGCTTCCAACTGCGCATACTCCTACAGCTGTAACACTCTTTATAATGAAAGCCCATCATCTCGCATGTTACCATTTCTTAATACGAGCCCATTATACTCTGAGAACTGAGAGCACTGAAGTGTCAACGAATTCGTTCGTTTTTTTTATATGCCTTTTTTCAGCAAAATATTAGTTGATGCGCACTAAGCTGTTGTTGTTTGCCTATTGCTCAGCTGGCGTATATAGACCAGATGTTTTCTGGAACATGTAGAACCTATGTTTGCAGAATTCCAACGCAATGGCTCTTTTAGCTCGGTATCGCTCCCAGCAACATCGCCTTGGCTCCGTCTATCTCCGTCCGAACAACAACCGAATTAATTGCATTAGAATAATACAGAAAATAACTCAGTATGCTTTGAAACTCAAAAGTAATTGAATGCGTGCCACATAATCAAAAAAATCAAAGAAAATGGATCAGCAATCATTCACTTAGACTTCGGCTGGCTCTCAACAACAATCAACTTGATCTCGGCAGAATAACATGCAAAATGATCATAGCATGCTTTGGAATTCAAAGGAATTTAAAATTTTGGATTGCACTGGTGCAGGCATATCAAACAATTCAATGAACGGCACGAGAATCGATCAGCATTCATTAACCGCTGGCCAGCCTAATGCTGCTGTTGTTCAATTGCATTTTGTTGTCTGTTAAATTGCCTTTTAAACAAATAAAGGCAAAATTTTGATGCATTTAAAAATATTTTTTATCAAAAATCAGTATCAAACCAATTTTGTTCGAATAATTTGTTGTCATTCCGGAAAGGAAGATATTTTAATTGTTATTAACATTGTCCTTTTCGCTTTTAAGCCACGTTGCCGATTTAAATACATTCTTGATCGGACCCACTCGCACCTCAAAGAGCAACCCCAATTTCTGTCGACAGATACGATGAGCGTCTTGTGGATGGTGTGATTTTTGTTCGTCGAGAGAAGACTTTCATGTTAATTATATCCTCAGTCCAAAATAGCTCTTGTTGGCATGAGAATGTTGGACACTTGAAAAACGCCATCCGCCCAACCACATTAAAAACGACACTGCCTTCGAGAATCACAAATTATTTAAAACTTTTCTCTTCTAACGCACTGAAACATTGTGTGCAGCACTTTTTTAACATGAGCTCGACAAATATGTACGTAATTACCCTTAACTAAAAAAACCTTTCTAATAAATTATGTTTTCAACCGCAAATTACCGCTTGAAGGGTATTAAAAAGTATTTTACCGCATCGTCGATGTTTCCAAACATATGTATGTGTATGTACCGATGTATTTTTGACCTCTTACCTGCATATATTGTTCTAACAGTATTTAAATGTATGCGTGGGCGTATAATGACATTTATGCCAAAAATCCTCTTTCTGTCTGGTAAGCAAAGCATCGCGTAAGTCCATTTTTTTTTGCTTTCAATATTTATTACACAAAAAAATCGAGTTAAATTTTGTCAGTTAATCATTGAGAAAACTTGGCATTAAATTTAATTGGAAATAATTGCTTAAAAAAGCTTTTACACATATGTAACTGTAATTTTTTATATACATAATAAAATATGTGTATTTTCCATTAAAATTTTATTAAACATCATTTTTTTTTATTATTTGCAGAGATCGAGGCCGTTGAAGCGTGTAAATGGCTGCGTGCTGCCGGCTTTCCACAATATGCCCAAATGTATGAAGGTGAGTGTAAACACAAAAGAGTAACATAATACATGCATACCTATATATCATAGATGCTGGGTTGAAATTTTTGACAAAAGATTTGTTAATTAGTATTGCTTTACACTGAAAGACACAAATTTGTAAAATCAACCGATATTTCTGTCAATTACAAATAACTGTTGAATCAACTTTGCACAGACTGTTGAATCTGAATTAATCGTTTTAACAGCCAAATCTTACTTACTTACTTAATTGGCGCTTAACCGTCTAAACGGTTATGGCCGTCTAACAAGGCGCGCCAGTCGCTCCTTCGCTCCGCCAACCGGCGCCAATTGGTCACACCAAGGGAGTTTAAATCGTTTTCCACCTGGTCCTTCCAACGGAGTGGGGGACGCCCTCTACCTCTGCTTCCATAGGCGGGTTCCGATAGAAACACTTTCTTGGGCGGAGCATCATCTTTCATTCGACTAACATGGCCTAGCCAGCGCAGCCTCTGCGTTTTAATTCGCTGGACTATGTTGATGTCTGCGTATAGCTCGTACAGCTCATCATTAAATCTTCTTCGGTACTCGCCATCGCCAACGCGTAGAGGTCCATAAATCTTTCGAAGAACTTTTCTCTCGAACACTCCAAAAGCCGCTTCATCTGCTGTTGTCATGCTCGCATGTTGGTGCCCCATATAGCAGGACGGGTACGATAAGTGACTTGTAGAGTATGATTTTCGTTCGCCGAGAGAGGACTTTACTTTTCAATCGCCTACCTAGTCCAAAGTAGCATTTATTGGCAAGATTGATTCTTCGCTGGATTTCAGTGCTGAGTTGTTTCTAGTGTTGATGCTGGTTCCCAAATAAACGAAGTCTTTTACTATTTCGAAATTATGGCTGCCAACAGTAGCGTGGTTGCCAAGGCGCATATGCGCTGACTCTTTGCTCGATGACAGCAGGTACTTCGTTTTGTCCTCATTCACCATCAAACCCATCTTTACCGCTTCTTTTTCCAGTTTGGAGCAAGCAGAACTAACAGCGCAGGTGTATAGGCCGATGATATCAATGTCATCAGCATATGCTAGTAATTGCACGCTTTTATAGTATATTGTTCCAGAGTATAGAGCGCCGTGAGCGTAAGTTTCTCTTTAAAATTATCTGATGCATTTGCATAATATTGACAGTTGTTCGCGGTTGAAATGACCAATGAAATCATTTCATTTAACAGAAAAATCAGTTAGATTGATTGAGAATGTGTAATGTTTACAGAATATTGTTAAATGACACCAACAGTTTTTCTTTTGTTGAAATGAATACAAAAGTTTGTTCTCTTGGGAAAAAAACTCCGTTAAGTTAACCATAATGCGGCAAATTTTACTGAATAACTGTTAACTCATGAACCACACCCCTAATTTGTTGATTTTGACAGCTTCATTTCTTTCTGTATATAACTCGTTGAACGGGCATATTTTTTAATTTCTACCAAAAGCGTTAAGCTCAAATGAGAAAGTACTCACAAAAAAAAAAAAAAAAAAAAACAACAGTAATAGCAAGTAAAGAAGGCTAGTTCTACATACTCAGCTGAGACAAAATAAGGGAAAATCACCATGTAGGAAAATGAACCTAGGCTAACCCTGGAATGTGTTTTTATGACATGGTTCAAATGGAAGGTATTAAAGAGTATTTTAAAAGGGAGTTCTTTAGGTGGACGCCTTTTCGAGATATCGCCATAAAGGTGGACCAGGGGTAAGTCTAGAATGTGTTTGTACGATATGGGTATCAAATGAAAGGTGTTAATGAGTACTTTTAAAGGGAGTGGGCCATAGTTCTATAGGTGGACGTCTTTTCGAGAAATCGCCATAAAGGTGGACCAGGGGTGACTCTAGAATGTGTTTGTACGATACGGTTATCAAATGAAATGTGGTAATGAGTATTTTAAAAGGGAGTGGGTCCTAGTTCTATAGGTGGACGCCTTGATTCCAAGGGCTTTTGATTTCGCCCTGCAGAACTTTTTAATTTTCTTCTACTTAATATGATAAGTGTCACACCCATTTTACAAAGTTTTTTTTTAAGTTATATTTTGCGTCAAAAAGCCAATCCAATTACCATGTTTCATCCCTCTTTTCGTATTTGGTATAGAATTATGGCATTTTTTTCATTTTTCGAAATTTTTGATATCGAAAAAGTGAGCGTGGTCATAGTCGGATTTCGCCCATTTTTAATACCAAGACAAAGTGAGTTCAGGTAAGTACGTGAACTGAGTTTAGTAAAGATATATCAATTTTTGCTCAAGTTATCGTGTTAACGGCCGAGCGGAAGGACAGACGGTCGACTGTGTATAAAAACTGGGCGTGGCTTCAACCGATTTCGCCCATTTTGACAGAAAGCAGTTACCTACCGTCATAGATGCTATGTCCTTACCAAATTTCACAAGGATTGGTAAATTTCTGTTCGACTTATGGCATTAAAAGTATTCTAGACAAATTAAACGAAAAAGGGCGGAGCCAACCCCATTTTGAAGTTTTCTTTTATTTTTGAATTTACAAATAAATAAATATCACTAAAAGAAATAATAAATAAATAAATATCACTACGGAAGTTGAATATTGAAATAATTTTCTTATATACTGTAAAGATATTAAATTTTTTATTTATTTATTATTTATTTGTTTATTATTAATAAATCGTTGGACAAAAATTCTTATAGACTACATTATGAATCTAAGAAAGTATTACGTACAATTTAATTGTAATTAAAATATACAGCTTAAATAGCGGAATTCAAAATTATCAAAAAATCGGCTCTTGGAAGCGAAAAATAAAAGAGACTTTTTTAATCAGTACATTGAACTCACAAGTAGCGCGGTTAACAGGAGAAATTCCGAAGAAGTCATTGAGGAACATTAAAGCGAAGCCTTTCCAACAGATCAGGATAGTCAATAACCCCCCTTAATCACATTGTATACAAAAGTTAAGCAGAGTATAGATCGCCTACTCTCAAGAGACTTGAGCACTAAGAGCATAAGCCGAGAAGAATAGGATGGCATGGGTTCTGAGAAGTTTAATGGACAAAGAGCATACTTAAGAAAAATTTCTGTATCCTCTCGATTCTATTTATGGCTAACTGAGTACAAGGCCTCCAAATAAATATAGCATATTCAATGTGCGACCTTATAAACGAGGTATATAAAAGTTTGATTGTATAAGGATCAGAAAATTTGGAGGTATTACGCCTAATAAAACCAAGCATGGAGTAAGATTTAGAAGTTACATAATTAATATGGTTATTAAAAGAAAACTTACTATCAAAGAGGAAACCAAGGTCTTTAATCTCACTTATGCACTGAAGTTCACAATCAGAAATAGTATACCTTGTGCGCAAGATGGAAGTTGACTAAGAGTAGGTCACATGGAAACATTTAGACGGATTAAGAGACAGACGTGAATTCATACACCACTGATATAATTTATTGACATCACTTTGCAACTTTCAGGTGTCTTGATTATTGAGAATATCTTTAAGTCATCTGCATACAACAAGCATTTAGAAACCGAAAAACAACTACTAGTGTCATTAATAAATAAAATGGAAAATAGTGGTCCTAATATACTTCCCTGAGGAACACCAGAGGTTGCCACAAAGGAACTAGAGGATACACCATCAAAAGTGACCACACATTGTCGATTGGATAGATAAGAACTAATCCATAGGAGAAAAGAGGAATGGAATCCAAAACAACTCAACTTCTTAATTAATACACTATGAGAAACTCTGTCAAAAGCTTTAGAAAAATCCGTATAGATACAGTCTACCTGAAAACCTCCATAGAATGACGCAATGCAGTATTCACTAAACACCGCAAGGTTGGAGATTGTAGATCTGTCAGCGACAAAGCCATGCTGGTACGGAGATATCGGGGATTTGACTGCAAAACTTAGTTTTCCTCTGATGGCATTCTCGAAAATTTTTGAAATGGTGGACAGCTTGGAAATAGGTCTGTAGTTACGGACATCATTTTTATTGCCAACAGAGTAATCTTCCAATCATCAATGAAGGTACCAGACGACAGGGACTTTTTGAATATCAATCTCAAAGGAAGAACTAAAGAAGGACAGTATTTTATCAAGACCGGGGAAAATCCGTCAACATCTCTCTGAGATGATGCTTTAAGCTCCAAAATCGCTTGCTAATACCCTCAGATGATAATAAAAGGAACCCGAGGTTTAGAGCAGAATTTGGGCTGATCGAAAAATTAGGGTACTGCTTACAATCATCCGGTGAAAAATTGGATTTAAAGAACTGAGCAAATAAGTTGGCTGAATCGCTTGGAGTTTTGTGCTGAGGTACCATCAAGGTAAACGCCAGTGGGAATACTAGAGCAACCTTTTTTCAACTTTATATAATTCCAAACAGTTTTGGGATTAGACTTAATATTGGACTCAATATTGTGGATGTAGTTGGCGTACAGGGATTTGTTCAAGTTATTGAAATATTTTACATATTCCTTATATTTAATGAAGAAAATATGGTTCTTTGTGCTCAGAGATTTTTTAGAGTATTTGCTTTTTAGATTCCGCAGTTTTAGTAAACCCTTATAATACCATGACCATTTTTAAGAACTTTGCTTTTTAACTGGAATCCAAACCAAGCAGTGTTTAAGCACGAAAGATTTGAAACTAGAAAAGCAATCTGAGGTATGAAGACCCCCAAATAACTGCTTCCAATTTATATCAAGTAGAAAATCATTAAAACTCGGAAAGTCGGAACGAGAATAATTAAAATTTATTTTACTTTCCAAAGGCACAGAGAAGAAATTGTAGAATTTGGATTCAATATGCAGGGGTAAGTGATGCCTGTTCTTAGGAGTTATTGGATCTGTGCACTCGCAGACTTCACAAAAAATATTGTCACTAAGAAATAATAGATCCAATAGCCGATTTTGGGAATTAAAATGCGAGTTAATTTGACTTAAGTTAAGACCAAGAACATTATCAATGAAATACAATGCATGATTTGAAGCAGGATTATTCGGTGTGAGAGCACAATTCGAAGCACTAGCTGGCCATTGAACGTTAAACGGTTTAAAGTCACTAAGCACGCAGAGATGACTATCGTGTAGATCGTTGAGAACCAAAGAAATAATATTATCAGCATGTCCCTTGTATAGCTCAAATGAGCTGCCAGGTAGTACATACGACGCCAGTAGATATAAAGATCGTTGCGAAGTAGGACCTTTAACACATATGCATATTTGATCAAGCAGAGAATCACCATTGTTTAGCGGAACTAGAAACGAACACAATTGCCTTTCGACTGCGATTAGAACACCTCCGCCACGAAGGCGACCAGTTTTACCAGCATCTCGATCTTTCCGAAAAACATTGTAAATATTTTAGTCAAAGAACTCACTGTCCAAAATGTTTTCATTAAGCCACGTCTCAATGATAACAAAGACATCGTAATCCATTTGTGAACTGAATTTATGCACGATATTAGACTTGGTCCTCATACGGGAAACGTTGTGGAAATATATTTTAAGTCCACAATCATTATTATTACACCTTACTACTTTACTGTGGTTTTTTCTAAGCCTTTCGAAAAAACTGAAAAGGCTTTACAATGAGATTTTTAGGCCAAATATCCGATCTTAATAATTTATCATGTTCAGACTTCGGCACCCCCAGTTTAAAGTTAATTCTATGCCGAATTTTTGTTAAAATTTTACTTTTAAAATTATTCTTTTTAAAAAGTGGGCGTGTTCGTCATCCGATTTTGCTAGTTTTTATTTAGCACACATATAGTAATAGGAGTAACGTTACTGCCAAATTTTATCATTATATCTTCTACGACTGGCAAGTTACAGCTTGCAAAACTTTCAAATTACCTTCTTTCAAAAGTGGGCGGTGCCACGCCCATTGTCCAAAATGTTACCAATTTTCTATTCTGCGTCTTAAGGTCAACCCACCTACCAAGTTTCATCGCTTTATCCGTCTTTGTTAATGAATTATCCCACTTTTTGGTTTTTCGAAATTTTCAATATCAAAAAGTGGGCGTGGTTATAGTCCGATTTCGCTCATTGTAAATAGCGATCTGAAATTTACTCAAGTTATCGTGTTTACGGACGGACGGACGGAGATGGCTAAATGCATCTCTTTTTCCGCCCAGATCATTTTGATATATTGAAGTCTATATCTATCGCGATTAGTTTATGCCGTTACGGATTACCGTTATGCGAACAAAATAAATATACCCTGTGAGTTCTGCTCAGCTGAGTATAAAAAGGGCGCACAGATAATGAAAAATGCTTAAAATTTGTGTATTTATGGCAGCTGGTAATTGATGATTGCCGCATTGCCGGGAACTTGTAATAACCGCAAATTTTTGGCAACCTACACTTCTGTTAACATAACATTAAAAAGCCATAAAATTATCAAATAAGGAAAACAAAACCCAAGGTCCATTTAAAACGAAAGCGAAAATGAAACAATTAAAACGAACTTGAAATATGAAAGTAACATAAAAATTTCAAAAAAGATAAAACAAAAATCTTCGCTTTAACTGTGAACCTCTTTCAGTAATCAAGCACAAGACAATTGTAACAAGGAAAACTGCATCAAAAAAGGTAAGGAATTCGTTAAAGAAACTTTAAAAAATTATATACAGCTGTAGTTGTTGGTATTTTCCATGAAACCGCAAACACTTTCACTCTGCAAATTTTTAATTCTTCACACTTCAAAAAATACAATTGAACACATGAATGCGTTTTTACTTCTTGAAGAATATTTTTTTACTCAGAGGTCGTATCGTTATTTACGCGCCCTGTTTGAGAAACATAATTTAAAGCCCACGAGAGATGTGCAGAAATTCTGCATGCAGCGCTGGTGGTTAGGTTAGGTTGAACTGGCCGGTCCATGAGGACCTCACATAGACTGATTGAGTCCGTAGTATTACCAGAAGTTTGTTTTAACGACCAAACTGAAAGCCCTATCAAAAACCAGGACCTATGTTATAAAATAACTCCGTCCTCTTGGCGAATACTAGAAGCTTCCTAGGACTTAAACCACTTGCTGCTTCTAGATCTGACAGCTGTATCACTCCTAATAGCTGGAGTCTTCGCCTGGCAAGTGCAGGGCACGAGCATAGAACGTGCTCGATCGTTTCCTCCTCCAACCCGCACTTCCTACATCTGCTATCACTGACCAAGCCTAATTTAAAGGCATGTGACGCCAGAAGGCAGTGTCCAGTCAGAATACCCGTCATGAGTCCACAGTCCTCTCTTTTTAATGATAGAAGCAACTGTGTTAGTCTAAGGTTGTAAGACCTACACATAATCTTCGACACTTTACAGCCCCGCACTTAAACCCACGCCTTTCCCGCTTGGTCGATCATGTGTACCTCTCGCCCTCGCTTAATCTCGCCCAATCTAGTTGTGACGTCTACGGAGCAAGCTTGAAGGGATGCGCCCTTTTTAGCTGGTTCGTCCGCTTTTTCATTCCCATCTATTCCCATATGCCCTGGGACCCAATATAGATGTATGCTTCTCCCTGTCCCGATTCTCTCCAGACACTGCTTACACTCTAACACGCATTTAGATGCTGTGCTAGGCGAGATTATTGCCTTAATTGCTGCTTGACTGTCAATATAAAAGTTAACACGGTTGCAGCTTAAGCTATTCTCTTCCAGGGTTTCTACTGCTTTGGTTACGGTTAATATTTCCGCTTGGAAAACGCTAGAGTAATCCGGCAGCCTGTAGGATCTGCTTATTTCTGGATCAGTGCAGTATACCGCAGACCCTACTCCTTCCACTACTTTGGAACCATCGGTGTACACATGTATCGCCTCGTCCGCCATTTGCCCACCCTTGCGCCAACCGTCTACCTCTATTGTAGCCTTAAGATCTCCATCGAGGCGCAGATAGGAAATCAAGTAGTCTGTTCGTCTTGTGATTGATGACGCTATACTACTATGGCCATATGGTCGGCGCTCAAGCTGCCCCGAAGCACCGAGCCTGGTTGGGCTCGTTAATGCTTTGTTCTTTGCTACCAGATCTACAGGTAAATGTGTAGAATGGAATACAGTGCAGCCTTCGGGGTTGTTTTCAGGGCTCCCGTAATGCTAAGCATCGATAGTCTGCACACCCCCTCTAATTTTTTGAGGTATGTTGTTTTTTGCACTGGTGTTTATTCTGTTACACTTTTGGTTGGTAGACACAACTAGACTGTATCACTTCTTTACTTTAGCAACCTAACGGCTTGCTAAGATCATGTCGGCAACCTAAAAGCTGGCTACTTATTGACAGTATCCTCTCTGCCTAGAAATAAAAGGATTCTTTGTGTTATATTTTCCCTTATGCCATATCCATTACCCCACTAGTTTAGAAGATGTGACGCAAAATACAATCTGGCTAGATCTACAATATCTTGACGCTGGGCACTGCAGCCAGGCGCGATAGAAAACGTATCACACCAATCAAACCCTTTTGGTACTCAAGCAAATATAAAAGATTTTTATTCTATTAAAAAAAATTTAATTTTTATTAAAATTTTCATTTTTTTTTTTATTTAAAAAGTAAACATTATTAATATTTACTTTAATTAATATAGGATATATATGAATAGAAAAATATTTGAGATGTTAATAAGAATAAATAAGCTAAGCCTGATCAGTACATACTGCCGCAAATAGACTGAATGGGTTGAATTCATTATAGCTTTTTTCGAGAACCACACCAAAAAATGATAAGACAATGTTATACCTATGGTATAAAACAACTCTGTCCGCTAAAAAAATTCTGATATCTCATCCTACTTCCTGCTTCTAGATCATTACTGATAGCTTGAGTATTAGTCTGACGAAATCTGAGACTGCATAATACATATATGTATATTCAAAAGAATAGGAAATCGAAGAGTTATGAAGAAAAATTAAATGTGACATTGATAGAAATGATTTGGCAAGCACTCAGAGTGTAATTCTGCCATGAAAAGCTTCCCAGTGAAAACTTACCTGCCTTGGAGATGCCGCTAGGGGTAGGCATAAAACATTTAGGTCCTATCCCGCCGATTTGTAGGAAAAATTGCAAGGTGCACGACGCAAATTGGAAGAGAAGTTCGGCCTAAAATCTCTTCGGAGGTTATCGCACCACACATTTTCAATTTTTTTTTGGTTTATTGTCTGCTTGTTATCGGCATTTTATCGCCGGATTGTTACAGACGAGTAATAAGTATAGCATCAATTTTATATTGAAGTGGAGTATACGCCGATAACAAATTGGTAACACTTCGATTACAAATAGATAACTTCTTGATATCAGTTTGAAAGATTTTTGAAATAATATGCCGATCGAATCGATAAAATGGTAAATTTGCGATAACAAATCGATAATTTTTCGATAGAAATCAATAACACGCCGATTACTATTTCGTAATACAAAGATAACTTTGTTATATATATTACAAAAAGATAATTTTGTGATAACACGTCGATAACTAATCGACAACTTTTCTATGACATATCGATAAATTCTCGATAAAAAATCAGATAACTCGTCGATAAAAAATCGATAACTCATCGTTACTCTTTGTCATCAAAAGGAAGTTTTTAACACTTACATAACAAATCGGCAACTTATCCATACCTTTTCGATAACAAACTGATACTTCAGAGATAACAAAGCGTTATCACTTCGACTTCCTATCTTTCCCTTCCTATCCACATCATCATCGATATTTTTATTGTACCGCTCTTTATCTTCATACTTTTCTTCTGCTTCATCTTCTTCACATTTACTTCTCCGCCTTTGTCGTTTCACTTCCTCCTATATATACATATGTACATATGTATCATAGATTTGTTTCAATATATTTCTCCATACAGCATACCACTTCCAACATTGAGCACGCACTTAAAGTTACACACAAAATTTAAAGACTTGAAGGCTCACAGCCTTGTTTGAAAAGAAAATTTACAGTAATAACACTTACGGGCGTCTTCACAGGAATTGTGCTACCGCCCCGGTACTTCGACAAGTTCCTTCTGCAGAAGCTTTCAAGATGAGGATGAGGAGAAAACGACTCACCGCTTTCTGTGCCTGTGTTCGGGACAACAGACTAAATTATTTAGATTTCGAGGTGCACGATTTTTTTATAATTTGGCGCAAGTAGCAGTGGTGAATATTTTGATGCTACTTATCTTCATATGTATAGGAAGGTTATTAATCTACAATTCAGTAGAAAATTTATTGTGGAGGTACTTCGCAAATCACAGGATCCACAGGATCTGCATACTCTATCAGTAAGGGAACATTTTGAATTTCGATAGAATTTCCTTATTACTCTGCGCATTCAAGGTCAAAGTCATGATCACCGATCATACATTCAAAACAAGTAATCTTCGCATTGTTAATTTTTTATTTGAACATAATATGGCAACACCTAATTTATTGCCCATCGCAGTAATATTGCACTGCTTTTAATTGCATACTTAACATACCGAACGACTGGAAAGTTAAATGACCCTTTCGATTTTACTGTGCAAACACCAGAATCATACTTTTTTTATGCGCCTTATATATTTATGTTTGTTGTTTGCATGCGGATCAGTGCAAATGTGTGTGTGTGTGTGTGTGTGTGTGAAGCACACCTTCGTATTGTGTTCAGTTTTTTGCAATGATACCCTTTTCATTTTGGATAAACCCGATATGTTGGTGCACAAAAGCTACCACGCCTCGATTTGGCGACAAGCGTACATACATATTTACAGTAGCGAGTAGAAAAATAGCAGTGGGAATTTTTATAAAATTTCGGGAAATAAATACTTCTATTTCTATTATTAATATATTAAGAAAAAACTCCTATGAATTTTGTAACTTAAACTGTACAAACCAATCTCAAAACTTTTTCGTGGAGTTTCGAAAATTTGAGAAAATTTTACGAAAACTTCGAACTTTTTATTTGGAATTTTGTGAATTTTTTTGAGCATGCAGTTTTGTAGCCCAGTAAAATTTAATCTAACAGAGTACAAGTAATGGTTCTCCCAAAATTCTCACTAATTTTTGAAAAATTTTTTCCGAAGCGTGTGAGAATTTTTTTATATGGAAGAAAATCTTTTGTTATAAGAAAATACTTTATCAGACTAAAACTGGGCCGTATTGTGTGTTAAGATTCTTATCGGAATCCATTCTTTACTAAATTTATAAATATGAAACTGCCACACTGTTTATACAAATTATGATAAATTATAAATCCAACTAGTACGCGAAGTCCCTAGTTTACATGTGTCGTTATTGGGACACACGATTTCAGAGTTGATTTAATGTTTGAGTGAAAACTGGATTTCGATACGAATAATAACACATGATAGGGGCTCTGCTTTGGCTACAAACCTGCATACTCGAAGTAGTTCAGAGAACTCCAAATAAAAAGTTTGAAATTTTATCCAATTTTCCAATTTTTTCGAAAACGTTTTTCAGATTGAGTTTTAAAGCTTCGCATAGAATCTTGCTCTTAAAATACCAAAAATAAAAATTATTTAATTTAATTGGAGAAATTTGAAAAAAAAAATGCCACTGCTATTTTCCTATTCGCTGCTGTAAAACCATCTGAACAAAAAAGGGCAAGCAGGCATGTCTTTAAATAAGTAAAAAGTAAAAATCACTCCTAAAAGGAATCCTAAAAATTATCACACACATATTTTACTGCAAAAATTCCAATGAAAATGAAAAGACCAAGAGCTAAACATTAGTGAAAAGAAATAACGCAGAATATAAAAAAGTAAAATTAAAGCTTAACAATTTGAAAATCCAATACGCGACATATGCGCAAGCGCGTGTGGCACTTCATACCCTTTTTTTTAACATTTTTTATTTGCTTGTTTGGTTTTTATTTGAAACTCGAAAAAATACTTACCAACTCGGCTGATAAAGCATTTGGCACTACAGGCATGCTTTTAAGCAAGAAAGATGCGCTTAATATTTTTCAAATAAGTACCAAAAAAAAATGATAAACGCAAAGGTTAAGGACGTATTTAAATTATTTTGAGGGCATAACCCAGGACAGTACAAAAAGTAGTGAGAAGAAATATAAAGGTTTATGCTATATCGTACAAGAAAGGGCTTCTTGATAGCTAACAACACGCAAGCCAATTTTGAGCAAACAAAAGAGTATGGGACAAAAAAAAAACAAAAAAACTGCAAACATGGAATGCCAATAAACACAAGTGGCGCAGAATAAAAATCTGCCAGAAACTTCCTTTTTTATTAGATTATGTCACAGTTTATTTGTTGGCAAATACATTATATGCAATACAAACACAAAACCGCGTAAGGGTTATTGCTGGCGAACACCGCAAAAGGTAATTTGAATTTTATTGCAGCACAGAAACAAATTTAAATTTCATTCAATACTGAAATAAAAATCTGGGCAAAATTTAAAAGATTTTATATAAATTAGTTTAACATTTTTGTGCCATATTTATACTCGGAGGGTTTGCCGACTACTGCCATGTGGGGGCCCGCAATTGTACCGAAAATCAAGAGCCGCAATAAAATCCTCAAATCTCTTGCTGGCAGTACTTGGGGCAAGGACAAACAAACGCTCATTACCACTTACAAAGCAATAGGCCAGCCGATTGCATGCTACGCGTCCCCGATATGGTCGCCAAGCCAAGAAGCTACAGGCCTGCCAAAATACCGCCCTCAGAACTGCCACGGATAGTCTTCTTATGTCCCCAGAACACCATCTACATAGTGAGGCGAGAATACGCCCATCAGGGAGAGAAATGAGATGCTAACCAAACAGTTCCTGTTGAATACCCAGAAACCTGGGCATCCAAACAGACATCTGGTTGATGAGCCAACACCGCCTAGGGGCTTAAAGAGTCATCTCCGTAAGCATTATGAGGAAATACAGCACCTGAAAACACAGCGGTATGAAGCTAAAAAACACAAGCAGATCCTCAGTGAACTCCGCAAACAGGCGTCGGCGAGTCACTCTAGCTCAACTTCGATCTGGATACTGTAGCAGGTTAAATCCTTATAAAATAAATAAAATAAATGTAAGGCGCGATAACCTCCGAAGAGATCTAAGGCCGAGCTTCTCTTCCAATTTGCGTCGTGCTCCTCTTGCTTTTCCCCACAAATTGGCCGGACGGGACCTACATGTTTTATGCCGACTCCGAACGGTATCTGCAAGGCAGATGAGTTTTCACTGAGAGCTTTTCATGGCAGAAATACACCCGGAGCGCTTGCCAAACACTGTCGAGGGGCGACCCCGCTTAGAAAAATGTTCTTCTAATTGAAAAACCGTATTTCTAAAATTTTGATGTTGCTTTGCCCGGGGTGTGAACCCAGGGCATACGGTGTGGTAGGCGGAGCATGCTAACATCACACCACGGTGGCCGCCAGGTTAAACTCTTACCTATCTAAAATCAACCTTGTAATGTGTCCACACATGACACCAACCGTCTCTTTAACTGTATTGTGGAACCAACGCCTCTAACACCCCTCTCATTATGGTCCACCCCTTCTGAAACATCAAGTTTCCTTGGACTCCCGTTAGAGGATATTGATGACAATTTGTGATCGGTCGCACCTATTGGATGGGGCGAAGCACTGCTACAACAACAGCAACATGTGGGGGCCCTACTGCGAAAAGCGCTTATGAAGCACTTTTGCTTTTGGTACTTATTGATTGCACACCTTGAGAAGCGAAATCAGGATTTTTGGTTTGACAAAAAAGATGGTGCGTGTCGATTGTAGTTACGTCAGTGCCCTCCAAGTCGAGAGTAGGTTTATCAGGTCTGAAGACGCACTGTTAGGATCTAATTGTTTTGTTGACCCTGAGCTTCAGTTTTTCGCTGACTAACGATTCCGATTCCGCTAACCTCGCCTGTCTGGTATATAAGGACTGAGTATCAATGTAATTTGAGATATGGCGTTCTCAGAAAAGAAGCTGTTGACTTGACAATATTCTCTAATTGTTGATTTTTTTTTTAATTTTAATAACCACTTATGGGTTGTGGAATAACATAAGGTCAACGGGCAAGACGCCAATAGACTTTATGGCCACCTCAAATGGCTACAAGAAGAAGTTCAAGTCACGAGCATGTACATACCGTTACCGTACACTGTCAAATTTAAAATGGTTATAATGCCAGCGATATTGACATTGTGGCCATAAAGTCAATGAGTTTGTTTCGCACCAACATGTATTAAAAGTTTAACTATTGATGAATTTACTGCTACGTTTTGATAGTACTCAAGTGTAAGCGTAAGCGTAGTTTTGGAAAGTGGTATGCAATGTGGGAGAATACAGAATGCAAGCGAAAGTGAAGTCAATACACTGTAGTGTAAGTGGCAACAATATACGTGGTAGAGTTGATATGATCGAAATCAGACAACAAATTAAGGCAAGGAAGTTGAAAAAGGGATAGTAGTGGACAGGAAAGGGGAGGAAGACGAGTGGAGGGGAAAGAAATTATTAGAGGTCAAAGCCGAAGCCGGAATCGAAGCCGGACGGCATGTTATCACCTTGTTATCGAGGTGATAACAGTTCGTTTATCGATAAGTTATCGGTTTGGTATCTACGGGTTACGGAGGTGTTATACACTACTTATCAAGAGCCTATCGATTTTCATAGACAACTCGTCGATTTTTTATCAATATGTTATTAAAAATTTATTGATCCGTTATCGTTTTACTATCAAAAGTTTATTGATTATTTATCCAGAATTTATTATTTGGTTATCGAAAAAATATCTATCTGCTATCTAAATGTTATCGATATGTTAACAAAATATTGATTTTTTTCCAAGTTATTAATTCGATATTAGGGTATCACATATTTGTTATCGAAAAGTTATCGATTTGTTTTACAAAAATTATCGGTGATTAACCAAAAGAACATAATTTGTTATTGGAAAGTTATTTATCGAAAAGCTATTGATTTGTTAGCAAAAAGTTATCGGTTCGTTAAAGAAAATTTATTGGTTTCTATTTGAGTGCTACCAGTTTGTTATCGACGTATTATCGATTTATTACCAGAACGTTATTGATTTTTTATTAAAAGCTATCGATCTAACATCGAAAAGATATCGATTTCCTATCCTATTTGGTATCTATGTGTTTTTAAACAATTGGCGTCACTTGTGAGACGGCCAAAACCGTTAAAACGGTTAAGCGTCAAGTAAGTAAGTGTTTTCGATTTGTAATCGACGATTCATTGGTTTGTTATGAAACAGATACTGATAAAACTTGAATATAAAATCAATAATGCATATGTACGCCATCGATAAAAACACGAAAAAGCCGATGATTTGGGGATATCAAGCCAATAACAAGCCGGTAAATCGATGAGAATAACTCAAATTCTATCTATTTGTGGTAAAGTTACCTCTGCTGCAATTTAACTCCAACCGCTGGGCGAGCTCTAGTTAATTTAAAAACCGGGCTTTTTCTAGACGTATACCTGCACGGCTTCACGTCGCACATCAGTCTCAGGCTTTTTTTTACAGGGAATAATGGAGTTTCTCGAAAAAATTTAAATTTCCTGAAGTCCCTCAACACGAGCTTCATGTTCATAAGCGGTCTATTACAACTTTTATATTTCGTATGCCGACTATGATTTTACAAGTTTGTTGCTTAAGTCTTTTGTTCAAAAACAAGTGAACATAAAATTTTACACTTTTTATTACCGCCAATACCAATAATCATTGCTTAAACACAAATGGGTGTAAGCTGCTTGCTTCATTATCGGGGTCGGTATCAAGCACCAAGATGAGCTTGTATATATATAAGAAAGATGGCACTTCCAATTTCATTTAACGCCTGCATATTTTAAAACTACAGATATGCATTCCTATTAAGTTTATGTCTTCCCCAAAATGTGGAAAACATAAACCCATAAAGGAAGTTCAATCCTATCAAACAAACATGCAGTAAATTTTAATCGTTAGTTATACGCCATACAGACCAATAATTCATTTTTGTATCAAGCTCACTCCGTAGACCCAACATTTTTAGTTGAAAGTTCAATGACTTTGTTGAGCTAAACAAATGTACGAAATGAACAAATGTTGCAAAAGACATTTGAATTAGGAGCACAAAAGGGCAAAGTTTTGCATGCAAAACACATACACACACGAATGCATAAAAAGTGAATCCGAAATTGAAACAGAGTTTAAGTAATGCTTTCGCTTGCTAAGTCCTTGCATACTCAAAATTGCAATCAACATTCACATATGCAAAGTTATGGTGGCTACCGCATATGGTAAAACGTTGTTTGGTACGGCTTGCGTCTTAAGTCATTACTTCTTTTTTGTTTTTTTTTTTTTTTTGCATTGTTGGTATTGTGCTCAAAGTCAACCTGCTCTTATTTAAACTCATTTGTTTTTATTCGTTTTTTTTTTCAGCTACTTTTTTAGGCCTCTTTTCATTGGGCGGCAGTTTTGGCCTTTCAAAAATGTTATCGAAATGAAAAGTTTCCTTTAGTTGACTTTAGCACGCACGACAACATGTTGCATGAGCTGTAGCATCAAAGTCGCTGTCTGTGCCTTTTGTTCACAATGCACTTGCATGTAGATATGAATAATCGGTGGTATGGCTGGCAGTGTGTGTAGTTGACCTTGAAAAAGTTTACATATTATCATAAATTTCCTGATTCGCTTTTTTTTTTTATCCGTTCTTAAAATCGACTTTGTGTTGCTGCTCGTTGGCCGTGCGTTGCACTCTGGAGAACCTCGATATAATTTGGGGCAAAATCAAATGTTTCGACGACGCCTGAAGTTTGAGCAGAAAATCAAAATGTTTTGAATCTTGTAAAATCTCACAAAATTTGGAATTGACCATTTTGTTGAAAAAATTCACTTCGACTGGCTTTTTAATTTACTTATTGTTGAAAAAGACCAAATTTTTGTTTAACCTAAAATCTCTTTAAATGTTGCATGAATTCGAAAATGCAAAAAAATTTTAATTATTTTGTCACTATTAGTAGAGCCTCTCTGACTTCTATAAGTCATATCAATATCTCCATTTGCTGGGTCCCTGGACACAGCGGTATTGAAGGGAATGAACTCGCGGATGAGATGGCTAGGAAAGGTTTCGATTTAGAAATAAGTGAGGTGGACAGCTCCGTCCGACCACCACTGCGTTATCTCTGAGCTATCGCACCAATGCTCCGACGGTGTCGAATACCAACAAGCTCCCTCTGCAGAAGCTCTCAGGGTGAGGAGGAGGAGTAGTCGATCTACCACTTTCTCTGCCGATATCCGGCGATTCAAAGAAGGCTCAGATTTCTGGGCTCACGGATCTTAGACAACCTCGCAGAGGTTGGGAAGGTGGACGTCTCGCTTGTTCTCGGGTTCACTAGGGAACGCAAGTGGTTCGTTGAGGACCCCTAGGAGGTAATGGGGTCAAACGAATGTACCGCCACCCTACACTTACTAACGGCACTCACAATGGACAAATATATCTCCGAGTGGAAGTGTGGGTAATACCCACGCGCGCCCACTTAGCCTAACCTAACCTAACCTTGCCGCTATTCCTTAAATATTTTGCTTTCAACTGGTTTCAAAAAATGTATATTTATAAATAGGGTAACAGCGTCCCTCAGCGTGCAAAACATGAACTGTTTACCACAATCTTTCGTTCCGTTCTACCCTCCGCCCAACCGCCTAGCTCTCAAAAATTAGTATTTCTGCTTATAAACACTTCTTTTGCTGCTTGCATTAACTTCCTCTTATGCATTCTCACTCTCCTCCTTTGCAGTTATGCAAAATCGAGAGATTTTTTGTTGGTCAGTATTACATTTTTTTGGTAACTTTTAATCCACTTCAAGGCTGCTGGAATGAAATGAAAATTTATCCCTTTCAAATCGAATCTAGAACAAGGTCAATGAAACTGTTCGATTATATTTGTATGAAAGAATTTGCAAGAAAGGGTTCATCATAGAAGATAGAAAATATGTGGGATTCCAACTCATTAAAGAGACTTGCGAACATTTATGAAACTAAAGTAGCAGCCTAAGTACATTGCTGAACACGATATAGCGTCGGTTATAGTCAAAGTGAGAGTCCATGCCTATTATGTCCAAAAACTTCCCCATATGCAAAAAAAATATTCTACATCCCTTCCTATCCTTTCCACGCTCCGTTCATCTAATTTGCAATTTTTCCTCTTCCTCCTGCTCATGGCACTATCGCGCCCCTTCTATCTTATATGTAGGATCTCTTTGCCAAATATAGGATATTGTTTTTAAATGGTTTCGAAAGCTTACTGCCTAACTCTCTCCTTTTAGCGGCGTGTCGTGACCCACATTTCCAAAGCTATATAAAGCGTATGATTGACCAATCTTGCTTTGGCGTGACAACTTTGGCTCAGGACCTATAATTATGCAAATATGTTTTTAGTTTGGTGGCAGCCCTGCCCAATAATATTGTCAGAAACGAAGATTCGTTTTGTATTCATATTTGCATATTTCAATTGAATTTGAAAAAACCTCCAAATAACAAACAGGTGGCAACATTTAAAACGTCAAAAATAAATATACCTAATTATACCACGGCGGCCACCGTGGTGTGATGGTAGCGTGCTCCGCCTACCACACCGGATGCCCTGGGTTCAAACCCCGGGCAAAGCAACATCAAAAATTTTAGAAATACGGTTTTTCAATTAGAAGAAAATTTTTCTAAGCGGGGTCGCCCCTCGGCAGTGTTTGGCAAGCGCTCCGGGTGTATTTCTGCCATGAAAAGCTCTCAGTGAAAACTAATCTGCCTTGCAGATGCCGTTCGGAGTCGGCATAAAATCATGTAGGTCCCGTCCGGCCAATTTGTAGGGAAAATCAAGAGGAGCACGACGCAAATTGGAAGAGAAGCTCGGCCTTAGATCTCTTCGGAGGTTATCGCGCCTTACATTTATTTTTTTTTTTTTTCTAATTAGGAGAGCTTAAATATAGTGTGCTATCTACAAATAACATATTATCGAAATGTGTTACGCCCGTTTTCGAGATAGGTGCGGCTATGCGCGAAAATATTTATAATTAGGTGGCAACCGTTTATAGAAATATATTTTCTTTTTAAATACGTTGTAGAATGCCCTCGTTGAAACAGTATACGAATCAATATCTAAGTTAATGAGGTAAGAATGTGAAAAAAATTTTAATTGATTTAGGTAAACCCGTTTTGAAGATAGCTGCAACTGTATGTATAAATAAAAATGAGGTTCTATGGCAACCCTTGTCATCTATAAAATTGTTTGCTAAAATGAGAAGTGAAATACCTCTATATTGTCATACATCAAACAAATTTTTTTTTTTTTAATTTCAAACAAGTGGCAACCCATTTTCGATATGGTAGTGAAAATTTAAATATGCAAATATATAAAATACAAATATTCGGGAATCGCTCGTTTAAATTTATAAGGTTTTTATAAAATCGGAAATTTTTTTTTTACTTACTGCTCCAGAAACATAATTTTTAAACAAATATTTTGCTACATTTCCCAGTGCACGGCGGTCAAATCGTACCAGAGTAGGTAGTGTCAAGAGTTCTTTTTTCTTAGTATATAACTCCTCATTTCGGCGCTCGCACCATTGCTGCTTTTCTACTTCTTCGCAATCATTCTTTTATTTTCTGCGCCACACCCAAAATGATTAATGCGCCTTTTTAATGACATTCTTGTTGTTTCGCAATTCTTCTCCGTATTGTCTGCGTTCAAATTTTGTTTATCATTGTACCATGCCCTGGTAATTTGAATCGCTTGCCTTTTTACAAATGCACATACGAGTAGGTACAACTACAACTAAGCATAATCAGGAGAGTTGCGCTGAAAGCTGGGCGGTAATTTTGAAATTACTCGTCGCTTAATTTCTTTCAATTTCTTTTGCTTTCATGCAAGTGTTGCACACCTATGCCTGTTTTATTATTCTATCTGGTTTTGATTGTGTAAATTCCCCTTGCGATACTCTCAATTTCACGGTCATTATTTACACTCGTTGCAGCAAATGCATTTAGGCTGCTGCATGCAGGCGTTGCAACACGTTTGTAAATTGGTTTAATCATGCAGCTGATGTACGACCATTTGTTTTAATAAAAAACGAGTGCCCACGGCTAACCACAGTTAACAGGTTCACATGTGTATTTACTTTCGTGTGGTTTGCTGTTAATGCGCAGTGCACGCATGCGCAACGGAATGGCAATGTAGTGATAAGCAAATTAATTCTCACTCTTTTATCATTTATAGTTATAGGAGAAATTTTTGTTCGAAGTTTTGTTTTTCCGTCACTTTTAGTGGTTGTCACTACGATAGTGTGGGAAAAGAGGAACCTAAATTGGAGAAATAATTAATGTCACAGATTAATAATATCATTAAGTATTATACTAGGTTAGGAGATATTCACTTGGACAAGATTAAGATCAAGTGTGATACCACATAAAATAACGGTGAGGTATATAGCTATTTAGAGAACTGTTGCGTGGCAACGATGTAGTTTCGAATAAGAGTCGTAAGCGAAATACTTTCGTCTAGTTCTGGAAAGAGCTGGATAGATAAGCATGAAGTTTATCTATGATTTCACCTCGTCACCCTTATCATGCAGCTGCAGCAGGAGAGGTTTTCCAATATCTTAAAATGTACCGCATGGACTCCCATTGGACAGTGGCCCGTCAAAACCCAAATCACCATTGATATATGAGCCTTGCTTAACCCAATAATTTTAGCAGGCCGGTAATTTTAGCTGACTCGAAACCCATCTATAGAGGAGCAGACGCAACCCCAAGCAAGGTCAAGCATTCCTTTACCACCTTCGATCGCAGCACAGTTAAACTTGGGGCTTTAATAACCGTAGTAACATAATTCCGGCAACCACCGCTTGGAAGATGCTGCAGAGATTCGGCGTATTACGTCGAGTTCCTGACAGAAAACCTCTCCTCCAAACTTCTTGTCCAACTTCGACCTCTTACGTGAACCAGTTAACCAGTCCATGTCCCATATTAATACCTTTTCTTCTCTCAAGGGATTATTGTCCTGAAGCTTTTTTGCACACACTAGTCTGTCTTGTCTGGCATGAAGTAAAGGTTAGTAAGGATGCTGGCATGCTCTAGATGAGAAAACCTATGTCACGGAGCCTGAAGGGAAAGTTCATTTTGCCCTAAAACCCCTCTATTTGTTTTACAATCGAATGGAGAGTCGTCTCGGTTGACCTGCTCTTATTCCAGCAATCACGTACCGTATATACTAAGTAGTTTCTATGTATTTTTTTTTTTACTTTGTTTTTTTGATGACTTTGCTATCTTCACTAATATTATGGTGGTGCTTGACATGCTTTTTAAAAGTCGAAGAAGCTTTAAGGGGAACTCTTGGCTATTTGTTATTTTTTACCCATCCAAGATTTTTTCCACTTTGTTAAAGCCGGTTGGCGGAAAGTATATTCCAGAGTCATGGATCGTCATGCAGTCACTTTTCAGTTGTTGTTGTTGTTCTTGTAGCGATAAGGTTTCTCCCCGAAGGCTTTGGGGAGTGTTATCAATGTGATGGTCCTTTGCCGGATACAGATCCGGTACGCTCCGGTAACACAGCACCATTAAGGTGCTAGCCTGATCATCTCGGGAACGATTTATATGGCCAAATTAAACCTTCAGGCCATCCCTCCCTCCCCACCCCCAAGTTCCATGAGGAGCTTGGGGTCGCCAGAGCCTCGTCTGTTAGTGAAACAGGATTCGCCGCGGATAGGTGAGGTTGACAATTGGGTTTGGAGAAGCTATATATTGCGCTCGCAACCTGAAAGGATTGCGCTACACAGCCACTTGAATCTGGTATTTTAGTCGCCTCTTACCACAGGCTTACCCACCGCGGGTATATTCTGACCCCCTAACCCGCTGGGGTCTCACTTTTCAGTATTATTCACCATCACTCCGATCGGCCTCACATTCATTTCTTCTAAGTGAACACCTGTATTCCCTCGTGGCCCTAAAGGCAGCGCCCTGTCTTTCAGAAGCGTAAAAGTTTTCACCTGGCGATGGTTACTGCATATGTTTCTAAGTTACACTTTTCCATCAGTTAGTTTTTCGGGTGCTGACCATTGAACTCGAGCACACGTGCATTCATACTCGAGTTAAGGTAAATGTATGTATGGTGAACAGTGGAAAAATTGCTAATAATGCAGTGCTATAAATCCAATGCCACTGATCAAGTTCTGCTGAACGCGACGAAAAATATTCCACACATTTATCTATTAAAAACACATATCAAATTATATACATAGTTGTGAAGCAGTGAAATTCAGACACATGCAAGTTTGTAATTCTTCTCTAATATCAGTGATAACAAGTAAGGAAGGCTAAGTTCGGGTGTAACCGAACATTACATACTCAGTTGAGAGCTATGGAGACAAAATAAGGGAAAATCACCATGTAGGAAAATGAACCTATGGTAGCCCTGGAATGTGGTTGTAGGACATGTGTATCAAATGGAAGGTATTAAAGAGTATTTTAAAAGAGAGTAGGCCGTAGTTCTATGGATGGATGCCATTTAGGGATATCGCCATAAAGGTGGACCAGGGGTGACTCTAGAACGTGCTTGTACGATATCGGTATCAAATGAAAGGTGTTAATGAGTATTTTAAAAGGGAATGGGCCTCAGTTCTATAGGTGAACGCCTTTTCGAGATATCGCCATAAAGGTGGAACAGGGGTGTCTCTAGAATGTGTTTGTACGATATGGGCATCAAATGAAAGGTGTTAATGAGTATTTTAAGAGAGAGTGGGCCTTGGGTCTACAGCTGGACGCCTTTTCGAGATATCGCCATAAAGGTGGAACGGGGTGACTCTAGAATGTGTTTGTGCGATATGGGTATCAAATTAAAGGTATTAATGAAGATTTTAAAAGCAAGTGGCCCTTAGATGTTTATGTGAAGGCGTTTTCGAGATATCGACCAAAATGTGGACCAGGGTGATCCAGAAAATCATATGTCGGGTACTGCTAATTTATTTATATATGCAATACCACGAACAGTGTTCCTGTCAAGATTCCAAAGGCTGTTGATTTCGCCCTGTAGAACTTTTTCATTTTCTTCTACTTAATATGGTGGTGTCACACCCATTTTAGAAAGTTTTTTCTAAAGTTATATTTTGCGTCAATAAACCAATCAAATTACCATGTTTCATCCCTTTTTTCGTATTGGTATTGGTAGAACTATGGCATTTTTTTCATTTTTCGTAATTTTCGATATCGAAAAAGTGGGCGTGGTTATAGTCGGATTTCGGCCCTTTTTTATACCAAGATAAAGCGAGTTCAGATAAGTACGTGGACTAAATTTAGTAAAGATATATCGGTTTTTGCTCAAGTTATCGTGTTAACTGCCGAGCAGAATGACAGACGGTGGACTGTGTATAAAAACTTGACGTGGTTTCAACCGATTTCGACCATTTTCACAGAAAACAGTTACCGTCATAGAATCTATTCCCCTACCAAATTTAAGAAGGATTGGTAAATTTTTGTTCGACTTATGGCATTAAAAGTATTCTAGACAAACTAAATGAAAATGGGCGGAGCCACGCCCATTTTGAAATTTTCTTTTATTTTCGTATTTTGTTGCATCATTTCATTACTGGAGTTGAATTTTGACTTAATTTACTTATATACAGTAAAGATATTAAATTTTTTGCTAAAATTTTACTTAAAAAAAATTTTTTTTAAATGTTGGCGTGTTCTTCATCCGATTTTGCTAATTTTTATTTAGCACATATATGGTAATAGTAGTAACGTTCCTGCCAAATTTCATCATGATATCTTCAACGACTGCCAAATGACAGCTTGCAACACTTTTAAATTACCTTCTTTTAAAAGTGGGCGGTGCCACACCCGTTGTCCAAAATCTTACTAATTTTCTATTCTGCGTCATAAGGTCAACCTATCCACCAAGTTGCATCGCTTTATCCGTCTTTGGCAATGAATTATCGCATTTTTTCGGTTTTTCGAAATTTTCGATATCGAAAAAGTGGGCGTGGTTATAGTCCGATATCGTTCATTTTAAACAGCAATCTGAGATGAGTGCCCAGGAACCTACATACCAAATTTCATCAAGAATCCTCAAAATTTACTCAAGTTATCGTGTTAACTGACAGACGGACGGACGGACGGGCGGACATGGCTCAATCAAATTTTTTTTCGATACTGATGATTTTGATATATGGAAGTCTATATCTATCTCGATTCCTTTATACCTGTACAACCAACCGTTATCCAATCAAAGTTAATATACTCTGTGAGCTCTGCTCAACTGAGTATAAAAAAGTTACTCTTCAGATGTATTTGAGATAAATTTGGCAGCCAAAAATATTTTATCTAGCCTTTCTAAATAAAATATTTTCAACTTTTTTGTTTTTATTCATTGAACTAAGCTGAAAATAATTAATGCATAAATTAAATTTAATTCAACTTTCTTCGAATGAACACTAAACAAATGTTTCTCACAATTATGCAATTTCAATATTATGACGCAAGATTCAGGTCACTTCCTTTGACTTAATGATTCTAGAAATCGTTATATAAATAGGCTAACGTTTTATAATGTACATTATGCTAGGTGTGTGCCAAGAGCCCATTACGCTAGAGTTCATTACACTTTCCCATAATTATTATTTGATTATACAAAGAGGTGGTAAAAGTATATAGATGTGTATAAATATTTATATGTGTAGTACATACATACTGCCAATCGTGACAGCATCAATCGCCACCTTACCGAGAACACAAATCTATAAACTGCCAATAATTTGCGCCAGCAAAGTATTTGATTTCAGGTCTTACTCGTCTAAATCGATCGATATGGTTGCCGTCTCTTTTGGGATTCAACTCGAAAAAACTATAAAATGCGCTTTTATATAGCGTTGAAATCAGATAATCGCATTGCTGTGATGTTCCTCTCTCACCGCGTTGATTATGTTAACGTTTACCTCTATCCTTCAATGACGTTGTTCTCTATCTCGCACTTATTATTGGTTTAAAGCAGAGGACGTCAGTTAGTGAAATAGTTCATGGCGGAACGCGAACAGGTGACTGCCGGAAATCAGCTACGGTTCCACCATGAAATAATTATTCGGTAGACTCATGCAATAGCATACTATTTTTTATTATTTACGAAATATATTTTACGTGTAACTAAATATGCGTGCATATGTCTTGCCTCATTGCTTCTCAATCAACAACTAAGACACCACCAATACGATGACAGTGCTCTTAACAGCACAATTAATGTTTGTATTTTGGTGATCACTGATTTTAAGTTTGCAAGTGATTTCGTGCGGCCGCCGTGGTGTGATGGCAGCGTGCTTCGTGTACCACACCGAAAATCCGTGCAAAGCAACCTTAAAAAGTTTTAGAAACAAGTTTTTTCAATTAGATGAAAATTTTTCTCAGCGGGGTCGCCCCTCGGCAGTGTCTTGCAAGCACTCCGACTGTATTTCTGCCATGGAAAGCTTCTCAGTGAAAACTTATCTGCTTTGCAGATGCCGTTCGGAGTCGGCATTAAACAAGTAGGTCCCGTCCCGCCAATTTGTAGGAAAAACTAAACGGAGCACGACGCTAGTTGGAAAAGAAGCTCGGCCTAAAATCTCTTCGGAGGGTATCCCATCTTACATTTATTTATTTAAGTGAATTCGTCACGCAAATACGCAGAAAAGAATAGCAGACAGAGTTAGCGGCACCTGATAACACAGCCGTATGAAGCTAAAAAACACAAGCAGGTCCTCAGTGAACCCCACAAACTTGCGTCGGACCTCTATGCTAGGAATTACCCGGTGAATCCTGTACTCAAAGAACAATACCCAAAACAAGCAGACGAGGAACGCACTCTCCCTAGGGAAATGCGAGTCACTCTAGCTCAACTTCTATCTGGATACTGTAGCAGGTTAAACTATTACCTATCCAGAATCAACCCCGACATACAAAATGTATGCCCCGCTTGTAATGTGTCCCCACATGACACCAACCATCTCTTTAATTGTAGTGTGGAACCAACGCCTCTAACACCCCTTTCATTATGGTCCACCCCTGTTGAAACAGAAAGTTTCCTTTGGCTCCCGTTAGAGGATATTGATGACAACTTTTAATCGATCGCACCTATTGGATGGGACGAAGCATTGTTACAACAACAACAACAGTGCGATTTGGTTTTCATGGATCTTTACTGTTACCTTATGGAAGCGAGAGAGTTTTTTTTTAAATTCTATTGATACTCAGGTACCTAAACTAGTATGTCTAGAGTTTCCAGCATCAAAAAGAGTGGACAAAATGTTAATCAGAGTCACGAGATAATTGCAACTTATCGCAGTGAAATATTTTGGATAATGATTTATCACACTTACTTCTAAATTGTATTGAATAAGTACTTGGGTCATTCTCATAATCCATCACTTTGCCCGCTGACTATCTAAGACACACGCTTGAACAAGTCTGCTGTTTTCAGGATAATGACCACTCCCCTTGGACAGAAAAAATACTTCAGCTTATGTGCATCGAGTTTTCTAAACGCGCCTACAGGGGCCCACTTAGCCTGTCGATAGAATTAGATCGGTATGACCTCACTACCTTTGATTCAGAGATCTTCATACCTCAATAAGCATAATGGTGGCACAAGCATAATGCAATCATACCGCAGGGAAGAGTTTAGTGGCTGACACGATACTAACCATCTCTTGACGTGTTCATTGAAAGCAACTCATCTAACTCCAACTTCACCAGTGCATACGGTAACAATAAACACAAGCTCAGGTGGGATTCGCTTTCCCCTTTCGTTGAGTCTTTGTACATAAGGAGCTCCCCCGGACTGAGATTTTTGAATTCTGAGAGGCTATCGAAAGGGGTTTTCGAACTTAATTTTTCCTCTTCCGTTGAAAGATTGCTGCTGCCAATTGAGGTATTGTATTCCAACTCCACCTGCGCGGCATGAACATATCTTTTATTATCTACCTTTTATGAGATATATTCAGGGTTCCAGAACCAACATGACCTTTGAAAATTAACATTCATCGCCCACTCCCTACCCTGACTAACCTAAACTTGAACTGAACTTGCTTTACATGTCTCCACAAGCCGTTTTAGGTTTGTCCAATCTCTAAGTAAGCTGCCTAACCTAACCTATATATCAATTTTCTCTTGACCTACCTCCCAGCTTCCACAGCCGATCCCACCCAGTTTACAATAAGATCATCTTACTCTTGTTATTAGAAATTAAGACCTACTGCACTTACACATTTTTCTTCCCATAACTTAGTTGAGCTAATTAATTTTTAAATGGCAACACTATCAGTCATCACTTGCATCCGCTGTTGTCATTTCACGCAGTCACAAGTTGCAGGGGCGCCTCATCGCATGGCGTCAAGGTATTATTTTTATTGAGCGGCAATGCGTCAATTCCCACGTAGCGCCAGCTAAAATTAACGGTCAGGCGATTTAGAGCTGTAGGATTTTCCCACTATATGTGAGTACTTGTAGTTTTTTGCAGTGCTTGGTGCTTAGCTGTAAATATATTAGTACGTCTGGAGCTGTACGCCGCGCACTTCTTCAATTACTACGCCAACTAAAGAAAACGCGCATACAAATTCATTATACTTTGCTTCCCTGCAGATAAAATAAGAGACAGCGACAATTTCGCACTACTGGTTTAATGACTACCTCCGAAATGATGCATCCGATGCTGTACCAACAGCGGTTGAGTCTGGTTTATAAGTATCTCAAAACCACCTACGACGCAACCAGTTCGGAATGCGTTCAATAGGTCTGCAATTACCCCCCTTAATTGCCATTTCGTAGGACTTCGCAATACTGTGTGTCAGGTGAAAGCTTTGCGTCTGAAAAAGATTAGAACTAGTCCCATTTCTTAACTCGATAGTTCGGAACTAGTGCGATTAGCAGCAGGGTATTTCTCTTTATCATTTCGATTCGAACATTACTGAAACCAGGGATTGGAAATAGCTATTGCTCAAAATTCAATCTGAAGGGATAATACCACCACACATAATCGTTGCTAATTGTTCAGACTATCCATAATTAGATTGTCATTATACTCAGCGTGCCTTGCACACAGAGTATATTAACTTTGATTGGAAACCGGTTGGTTATACAGGTATAAAGGAATCAAGATAGATATAGACTTCCATATATCAAAATCATCAGTATCGAAAAAAAATTTGATTGAGCCATGTCCGGCCGTCCGTCCGTCCGTCTATCCGTTAACACGATAACTTGAGTAAATATTGAGATATCTTCACCAAATTCGGACCCAGAATATATGAATATTGAAAATGAGCGAAATCGGATGATAACCACGCCCACTTTTTATATATATAACATTTTGGAAAACACAAAAAACCTGATTATTCAGTAAATAATACACCTAGAATGTTGAAATTTGACATGTGGACTGATGTTTAGACTCTTAATAAAAATGTTTAAACATTTTTAAGATGGGCGTGGCCGCCCACTTGTGATAAAATCAATTTAAAAAATATTATTTTTATTTTTTTTTTTTTTTTTTTTTTATATAAATCAAAAAACGTTAAACCTATCGTAACCAAATTCGGCAGAGAGGTTGCCACGAAATCATTTAAGTACCATGCCCACTTTTATATAAAAGATTTTTAAAAGGGTCGTGGACGAATAAAATAAGCTATATATTTGCGAAAAAGAGCTTTATATCAATGGCATTTCATTTCCCAAGTCGATTTATAACAATAAATAGGAAAAACTTCAAATTTAAAAAAATGGGCGTGGCACCGGCCCTTTAATGACTAAGCAATTTTCTATGTTTCGGGAGCCATAACTCGAAGAAAAATTAAAGGATCGTAATGAAATTGTGTTCACATATTCTCCTTATAGCATAAAATATTTCTAGTAAAAATGGACGGGAGCGGCTAAAGACTACGGCAACTTAGATATAAAACAAGTTTAAAAGGGTCGTAGACTAGAATAATAAGCTGTAACTTAGCAAAAAATAGTTTTGAATCAATGATATTTCACTTATTAAGTTTTATTGTAAAAGGAAATGGAGGAATATTTTTTTTATACGGGCGGTGCCACGTGTTATGTAGAAAAGTAATTTATCTGAAATGAAATGAACAATTGAAGCTCGCGCTGAGTATATAATGTTCGGTTACACCCGAACTTAGATACCTTTACTTGTTTTCTTTTTAGTTTTACTATGAAAATTAAAAATAATTTTATTTTTTTTTTTTTTTCGTTTTTATCTCGCTCGGACTAATATTTAGTTATCCTCAGAAATTCAAAAAATAACGGTAATTTTCCCAGAGAAATTAGAAAATCTAAAATTAACTTTTATTTTCCAAGCGAAGGAAAAAACAAAATAACTCTTTTTTTTTTCATAAATATAAAAAATAGTTGTTATTTTCCGTGTGAAATCTGAAAATAACTGTTATTTTCCAATAAAAAAAATAAAATTTAATTAAAAAAAATCTTATTTACCGAGCAGTATGCAAATAAAAAAATTGTTACTAAAAAGGGGTTTATACAAAAAAAAAAAATAATAACTGTTACGATCCCTGGTCAGGATTGGTCTTCTATTGCTAATACGACCAACGTATTGGTAGTACGACCAATGTAATATGAACGAGCGTTCGAAAACAGTTCGACGACACGTACAACTCGATTGCTGCCCACGTTGGAATTGTTGGGGCAAAACTTCCGTCTGAAGGAAAAATATTGACATTGCATTTGGCCAAACGCAGCAGCGAACGGCTACATTGGCAATAGGCAATTACAGATTTAAGATTTACAATTAAGTTTTTTTTTTTTTTGTTCCACTATTTAATTTCAATATCCCGTCACTCGCCCCGCATGCCAACGATTGTTATTGAGTGGCTGTCAGTTTATTCTGAACTGACGCAGCTTTACCGATGTCTGGTTTGTCAAGATTCAGTCGTTAGAATTTCTGATGGCGTGCAGACGTTGGACTGCGAAACAATCAATGAAAATTGCGAAATCTAGAACTTTACAAGACTTTACGGCTGCAAAAGCTCGCGTTTGTCACAGTTTTGGACAACGCATATTGTCAGCACTCAGTGGTCAACAATTCAACTCTTCAACCAAACAATTTCTAATTAAAATTTTTTTCTCTTCACACAGATCATCAATTTCCGCTGGATATAACCAATGTGGCCAAGGATCACACCAACCTAGAGAATGATCAGTTACAGTCCCTGTACAGACGTCTTTGCATACTAAATCGCTGTGCCAACATGCGTCTCGATCAATCGCATAAGCCGCAAACGCCGCAGGTTTGTGAACTTCCCCTCTCTAAATTACCCCTGAAAGTACAACACATAATCAACTCATTCACGTACGATTCATCCCAGCAGAAGGAGGACTCCGATGATGAAAATTGTGCACTCAGCGAAAATTGGACATTCCAGCCGCATATACGTCGTTGGTCGCGCATTGGCGAAATGGGTCTTGAATTGCCGCCCGCTGGCAAGTTGAATATCGAGAAGACAGAAAGCTCTTCGAAAGAATCCAGTCCAGATCGTTTTGAAGATGATAGTTACGATGTGACTGGTGGTGGCCTCTCACTTACGCTACCTGGTAATTCCACAGATTCCACACTCAATGAATCGGGCGAATCAGCTGCAGTGCGTTTACGGCGCACTGGCAGTGAACGTTTCAAAGATGGTGCTAAAGCATTCCTGCGTCGCGTCGAATCGATTAAATCGCGTCGACGTAAACGTCAAAATCGTGAAGGTATTGTTATAAGTGGACCCCAAGCATTAGATCTATCACAGTTGGGACAACGCGGCAGCATGCGTAAACCAGATGCTGTCTACTCGACACCACCATCACCATCGGCGGTTAGCCCAATGCATACATTCCCGAAGGGTCCCTTATTTGGCAATGAGCTAAAGGTACCATCACAAAGTGAAACTTTTCTTAGTCCGAATAGAGCTAGTCCTAAACGCACACCAACCACACCACGTTCAATGCGTGCCAGCCCATTGCATTTCTTCTCCAACCCGATGCCGCATTTGAAAGAAGGTAAATCAGATGATTCATCCTCATACTACAGTGATAGTCAAGAATCCTCAGCGGGCGGCAAACTATCGCTGCGCAAGACACCATCTAAAACGCGCCGCTTCCTACAACGTAGTGGTAAGGTAGATGATATTGGTGCACACTCGGATTCGGAGTGTCATCATGGTAGGAAACTGTTGATCAAGGATGCCAACTCAAATACAACTGAGGTGCGTATGTTTTTTGAGTTCGATGAAGGTACCAACTATTTATTGCTTTTTTGTAACCGTAAACCAGATTAAGGTAAAAAAATTAACACGTGGTGGCTCACTTAACCTCGGCAAGGATCCAAAGAAGCGCGATGGTTTTCGGTCGGCGAGTTTTCGTTCACGTTCCACGTCGCGCAAGGAACCTAAACCTGAGGAAACTGATATCAATGTTAAGCGGTACGTTCTTAGCGACAAGCGTCCACTCTCGTAGCCTCTCAATATAATATTTAAACCTTTTAAATTTCAGTACACCCGTAGTGCGATGGCACAGTTTCCAAATGGAGGAGCGTCCGCATATGATCTTCCGTAAATGTTTTGCACAAAAATCCGATCCCAATATGAATAATCATGGCATTCCATTTGCCGCCATGTCGGCAGGACAATTGCATATTCTACGCAAGCTTGCACTCGTAATACTCACCGGTTATATGGAGCGTTATTGTCCAACACATCGCTCGGGCTGGAATTGGGAGCTGCCCAAATTCATTAAGAAAATTAAAATGCCCGATTACAAAGACAAAAAAGTGTTTGGTGTGCCACTGCTTTTGGTGCTGCAACGTACTGGACAAACGCTACCCATTGCGATACGTGCCGCATTCAGATGGCTGCAAGTACGTGCGCTCGATCAAATTGGGCTCTTCCGTAAAAGCGGTGTCAAATCGCGTATTATCAAGTTGAAATCAGAAGTTGAACAACTCGATTCGACGGCGCTTTGTATGGAGGTTTATGATACGCAGCAGGCGTACGATGTAGCCGATATGTTGAAGCAGTATTTCCGTGACTTACCAGAATCGCTTCTGACGACGAAAATGTCCGAAACGTTTGCAGCGATATTTCAGCGTGAGTTGCATGAGGGTTATGAGTTAAAAGAAGAACTAAACTTTCATGCATCAAACTATTTTTTTTTTATATTTTCAGATTTACCAAAAGATGTGCGCTTGGAGGCGGTACAATGTGCGGTTTTGCTGCTGCCCGATGAGAATCGTGAAATACTGCACGCGTTGCTGGAATTTCTAACGCTAGTCGCCGGCAATGCAGAGCAAAATCAGATGACCGCTAACAATTTGGCTGTGTGTTTGGCGCCATCACTCTTTCATAGTAGCATATCGACGGGCGCAGCTTCGGTTGCAGCATCACCTCGGCGGCGTAAGGGTGCTGGTGTGCCCGATGACAAAGAGTTACAAGAAGCAAAAGCATCACATGAATGTCTATCTTTTATGATTGAAAACTACAAGCGCATCTTCACGGCGAATAAAGAGAAGATCAGCAAATGCAATTTCGGTTATATGGAGGAGTCAAAACCGGTACCATTGGAAGCGCTTGGCGAAGGTATGCAATTCCATAACTGGCGTGGCTATTTGTACGAGTGCACGAGTGCGACCATCAAAGAAGGCAGAGAGAAGTGAGTAGAATGAATATGTAGCTTGCTCGTAGTATACATTTTAAATCTTCTGTTGAATTAATTTATAGAGCACGTGGCTGGTTCACGATCTCTTCGCAAAATGACAGCAATGTAGATATTGCCTACAAAAAAGTTGGCGACGGTCATCCGTTACGTTTATGGCGCTGCACAACAGAGATTGAGGGACCACCGCGTGAGGTGCTGGACTATATTATTAAACATCGTGCGTCATGGGACGCCAATTTGCTGGAGAGTCAGACTGTTAAGAAATTGGATGAGCGTACCGAAATATTCCAATACGCTATAGATGGGCAGTTTACTACTGATTTTTGCGTACTACGGTAAGTTGTGGCTCAGCTTAATGCGGGGATATTCTAAGCGTAAATGTCTTTATTTTTAGTTCATGGCAAACTGATCTACCACGTGGTGCATGTGTCATTGTCGAAACCTCAATTGATCATGCGAAAGCGAAACCAATGTTCGGCGCAATTAGGGGAGTTGTCCTGGCATCGCGTTATCTGATAGAGCCGTGCGGCAGTGGCCGTTCTCGTGTTATGCATTTGGCGAGAGTCGATGTAAAGTGAGTATCTGAAAAGAAAACTAAATTATTTAATTAAGTATTACAAAATTTAGTTTTAGCTATAAAAATAAAATTAATTAGTTTGTTTATCTAGAAAACAAAAATATGATTAATTTACGGCTCTAAATTTAATAAACTAAACTAATTGGTTAATGCAACTTATTTCGACTAAACTAAAAACGAAGTCAAATAAAATAAATCCGATTAAATCAGTTAATTTGCTTGAATAAAGTTGAATTTAGTTAGAGCAAATATTAATTTTGAAACTCAGTTCTATTCAACTAGCAACAAAATACTTTATACAAATTAATGTAGCTGTAACTTCCCAAACGACTAGATTTCAATGAAATTTTTTTTGTATTCAAGGGGGTTTGAATATACTTGAGATTTACAACTCGGTTCGTTTTCTTCTTATCTTACCGGGAAGTGAACTAGGCGCCGACCTATTCTAGCAAAAGTACCTCTGGTGCGATTTCCTTGAAGTTTTGTACACGGGTACTTCCTTGACAAGCTTATTATTTCAAAAACTATTGGGATAAATTGCAGTCAGGATAAAAAAGTAAGGAAAGCTAAGTTCGGGTGTAACCAAACATTACATACTCAGCTGAGAGCTATGGAGACAAAATAAGGGAAAATCACCATGTAGGAAAATGAACCTAGGGTAACCCTGGAATGTGTTTGTATGACATGTGTAACAAATGAAAAGTGTTAATGAGTATTTTAAAAGGGAGTGGGCCTTAGTTCTACAGGTGGACGCATATTCGAGAAATCGCCATAAAGGTGGACCAGGGGTGACTCTAGAATTTGTTTGTACAAAATGGGTATCAAATGAAAAGTGTTAATGAGTATTTTAAAAGGGAGTGGGCCTTAGTTCTATAGGTGGACGCCTTTTCGAGATATCGCCATAAAGGTGGACCAGGGGTGACTCTATAATGTGTTTGTATGATATGGGTATCAAATTAAAGGTATTGATGAGGGTATTAAAAGGGAGTGGCCCTTAGTTGTATATGTGAAGGTGTTTTCGAGATATCGACCAAAATGTGCACCAGGGTACCTATTTTACAAAGTTTTTTCTAAAGTTATATTTTGCGTCAAAATACCAATTCAATCGCAATGTTTTATCCTTTCTTCGTATTTTGTATAGAATTATGAAATTTTTTTCATATTTTCGATATCGAAAAAGTGGGCGTGGTTACAGTCGGATTTCGCCCAATTTTAATACCAAGATAAAGTGAGTTCAGATAAATATGTGAACTAAGTTTATTAAAGATATATCGATTTTCGCTCAAGTTATTGTGTTAATGGCCGAGCCGAAGGACAGACGGTCGACTGTGTATAAAAACTGAACTTGGCTTCAACCGATTTCACCCATTTTCACAGAAAACAGTTATCGTCATAGAAGCTACGTCGGTACCAAATTTCACAACGATTGGTAAATTTTTGTTCGACTTATGGCATTAAAAGTATTCTAGACAAATTAAATGAAAAAGGGCAGAGCCACGCCCATTTTAAAATTCTCTTTTATTTTTGTATTTTGTTGCAACATATCATTACTGGAGTTTAATCTTGACATAATTTACTTATATACTGTAAAGATATTAAATTGTTTGTTAAAATTTTACTTTTAAAATTTTTTCTTTTGAAATTGGGCGTGTTCGTCATCCGATTTTACTAATTTCTATTTAGCACACATATGGGAATAGGAGTAACGTTCCTGGCAAATTTCATCATGATATCTTCAACGACTGCCAAATTACAGCTTGCAAAACTTGAAAATTACCTCCTATTAAAAGTGGGCGGTGCCACGCCCATTGTCCAAAATTTTACTAATTTTCTATTCTGCATCACAAGGTCAACCCACGTGCCAAGCTTTATGGCTTTATCCGTCTTTGGTAACGAATTATCGCACTTTTTCGGTTTTTCGAAATTTTCGATATCGAAAAAGTGTGCGTGGTTATAATCCGATTTCGTTCATTTTAAATAGCTTACATACCAAATTTCATTAAGATACCTCAAAATTTACTCAAGTTATCATGTTCACGGACAGACAGACGGACGGACGGACGGACATGGCTATTTCTTTCTTGATTTTCTTTTTTCGCCCAGATCATTTTGATATATAGAATTCTATATCTATCTCGATTAGTTTATGCCGTTACGGGGTATCGTTATGCGAACAAAATTAATATACTCTGCGAGCTCTGCTCAGCTGAGTATAAAAATAGTTGTGGGAGAGGAAAAAAAGTAGTATTAGAAGAAAAAAATCAGGAAGCGATAGGGCCCAAATTCGGAGAGGAGCTAGGGAACACACATTGAGAGGGGGAGTGAGAGGCAACAACATACGATTTTTTTTTTTTTTTTTTTTTGCAAAGCCTCAATATGGGAAATACCTCTGTTTACATCGTGCAGGAGAACATCTCAAATATCTATATATGACTTAACTTTGCTTTAAACAGATAAATATAGTTCCTAATATGTTCTGGAGGACCCCTGATTTGGTATTTGTTGACGATACATCAAAATGTACTCTTAGCCGAGGTGTACCTCTAACTGTACCTGAAGACCATTACCATCCTTCCCTGGAAATAGCAGACGAATTCGAAACAAATCCTCTGAGTAGCGCTGTATCTAAATACGACTCTAGTTTCAGATTTGAAGGCTAATTTTAGCAAACTAATCAAGCTTTATCTACAATGGCTTGGCCCAAATACGGTGGAGATATTGACAAAATGTTTTTGTCTTTTATACCATCATTTACGGTATTTTGGAAAAAAAGGTACGAAAACGTGTGTCTACCGAACCAGTCCAAATATGGTTCACTCAAGAGCTGAGGTCCTTAAAAGACAGAAAATCGCGCTTCTTCAAATTATTCAGAAGGTCGGGCTCTCATTCCGATTAATTGCAGTACTCTATTTTGCGTCATAAATATTTTGAATTAAACAAAAAGTGCTATAATACATATATCTGCAAGATGGAAAGGAAAATAACTTGCAATCCGAAAGCCTTCTATGGTTTCGTGAACTCTAAACGAAGGGTTAAAGGGTTTCCGTCTCCTTTAAAATACCAGGAAGAATTGTCTAGCGACGACCAAGATATTGCTAATTTCTTTGCACAATTTTTCAAGTCCAACTATTCCGCTGAACTTAGCTGTTTTTCAAATGAATATCCATTTCAACTTAACTCACTTAATAATCCAGCAATATCTCCTCATGAAGTTTTTCATATTTAACGTCTTTGAAGGAATCTTACAAGTACGGTCCTGATTTAATTCCCACTTGCTTTCTTAAAAAATGCGCTGAACACATTTATCAGCCCCTAACTGATTTATTCAAACTGTCCCTAAAACGTGAAATTTTTCATTGTGCTTGGAAGAAATCTTTTCTCATACCCCTCCACAAAAGTGGCAGTACGTCGTGTGTAGAAAACTATCGAGGAATTGCAAAGTTGTCATCCCAAAGTTGTTTGAAGCTATAGTTACCAACCAGCTAATTTGTCCATTTCTACTTTGATTGTAGAACAGCAGTATGCATTCTGTAAAGGCAAATCTACCATTACTAATCTACTTGAATTCACAACTCATGTTTCTAATGGATTTAGAGAAAATCTTCACACGGATGTTATTTATACCGATTTCAGTAAAGCATTTGACAAAGTATCCCACTCCTTACTTATCTAAAAGCTTAATCGGCTTGGTTTCCAACCTTGTCTCACCCAGTGCATCTCGTCGTGTCTCTGCAGTCGAACGCAAAAAGTCATTGATTTTCTCTCCGGCGTCCTACAGGGCAGTCATCTAGGTCCAATTCTGTTCTTGCTATTTATTAATGATATCTGTACCATAATAAAATATTCCAAAATTTGAATATATGCTGATGATGTAAAACTTTTTAGGTCCTATGCATCTATCGAAGAACGTCCCTTGCTTCAAGCGGATTTAAACTGCCTAGTTACCTGGTGCAACGTGAATTCAATGCCGCTTAACCTCAATAAATGTAAATTCATGTCCGTCTCTCGGAGATCTTTGCCAACAGCCTCTTATGTAATTAATAATTTTTATCTTTTATCAGTAAACTATTTTGTGAACTTGGGAGTCACGATAGAAACTTAGTTTCAAACTTCATATTAATGGTACTGCCAATAAGGCTAGAAGTATTATTTTATTCGTGAAACGGTGGTCCAAAGAATTTAGTGACCCTTATGTAACTAAAGCACTTTTCACCACTTTAGTTAGACCGATACTAGAATACGGATCAATAGTCTAGAATCCTAAATATCAAGTTCATGCAGATAGACTTGAATCAGTACAAAAGCAATTTCTGCTTTTCTCTTTAAGAAATTTTCAGTGGGGCTCTGCGTATAATCTTCCCCCTTATACTAGTCGGTTGAAGCTTATCAATCTTCCAACTCTTGCAAGTTGTAGAGAAATGCGAGGCGTAATATTTATGGCTAAACTACTGCATAGATTGATTTCTAGCCCAATTCTCTTAAGCGAAGTAAACTTTAACGTCCCATCACGAATGTCAAGACATTACAAACCTCTTCTTTTGAGCCAGTGTAGAACTAGTTTCGAATTAAGTGAACCTTTTCGGTGTTTGTGTCATGATTTCAACACTCATTCTAGTGCATTTGATATAACGGACTCACTTTTTACCATAAATAAAACTGTCCTATCCTATATTAACTCGTAACAAAAAACAAATAAACAAAAAATTAAAATTAGTGGAAGTGGAAGTGTGAATGGTAATGGGAGTGCGAGTGCGAGTGAAAGTGGGATTGGGCTTGGGTTTGGGAGTAGAAATGCATTCGAAAGTTGGATGGAGATAAACGTAATAAGGGATGAAAAATAATAAAAAGATAAATGGAAGATAAGGTAGAAATGAACGGAATATAAGGTGAAGAGGAGAAGCATGGCCCAATTTAAAATATGGACAAGCCAATTTCGGAACAGAACAAAGTCTGCCGGGTACTTTAGTGAAGATATAAATTTTAGACTGAACCTGAGTATTTAGGGATTGTTTTCGGATTTAGCGCAGACCTATTTTAGAGATCAATTTGAAATAAATTGCGATATCCGTTTTAAAGTAAAGGCCATGCCGGAAATATTTCTGAATCATTTCGAATAATAGAAACACGCAAAATGATGTATCATAACAAAAAAAATAAACACGAGTTAACATAAGCTAACGCAATTTAATAAAAAGGCATCGCATGACATAACATAACACAACATAGCATAAGAAAGCAAATAGCATGAATTGAGGACCACTCTTAATGCAACAAAACATACAATGCAATAACTTGATATGCTTTCGTAGGAAGCCCTAGTATAGAATGGCAAAACGAAAAGTAGCATATTAGGTATAACATTACTTAACATAAGATAGCACAGCACAACATTATAAAAGAAACGAAAATGTTTCTGAAGGGGTAAAAATGAAAAACATAACATAACGTAACGAAACATGTAAGCACATTACATAATTCAACATAACAGCACCGCCCGTTTAAAAAAATGTCTCCCCATTTCTTCTTACAATAAAACTTGATAAGTGAAATATCATTGATTCAAAACTATTTTTTGCTAAGTTATAGCTTATTATTCTAGCCTACGACCCTTTTAAATTTGTTTTATATCTAAGTTGCCGTGGTCTTTAACCGATCCCCTCCAATTTTTCTAGAAATATTTCCTGCTATAAGGAAAATTTGTGTACCCAATTTTATTACGATCCGTAAATTTTTCTTCGAGTTACGGCTCCCGAAACATAGAAAATTGCTTAGTCATAAAAGGGGCGGTGCCACGCCCATTTTTTAAAATTTGAAGTTATTCCTAGTTACTGTTATAAATCCACTTGGTAAATGAAATACCATTGGTATAAAGCTCTACCCTTTTAAAAATCTTTTATATAAAAGTGGGTGTGGTCCTTAACCGATTTCGTTAATTTTTCTTCAAAGCATTCCTTATAATAAAGGCAACCTCTCTGCCGAATTTTGTTACGATAGGTTTAACGCTTTTTAATTTATGATGAATAATATTTGTAAAATTGATTTTATCACAAGTGGGCGGTGCCACGCCCATTTAAAAAAAAATTTCTAATTTTTGTCACGAGTCTCAATCTCAGTCCACACGTCAAATTTCAACATTCTAGGTGTATTATTTACTAAATAACAGGTTTTTTGTGTTTTCCAAAATGTTATATATATATAAAAAGTGGGCGTGGTTATCATCCGATTTTGCTCATTTTCAATACCAATATATTCTGGGTCCGGATAAGCTCGTGTTCCAAATTTGGTGAAGGTACCTCAATATTTATTCAAGTTATCGTGTTAACGGACGGACGGACGGACGGACGGACATGGCTCAATCAATTTTTTTTTCGATACTGATGATTTTGATATATGGAAGTCTATATCTACCACGATTCCTTTATACCTGTACAGCCAACCGTTATCCAATCAAAGTTAATATACTCTGTGTGCAATGCACGCTGAGTATAAAAATATATTATATAACAAAATAGTACTACACAGCTTGAACAAATTTTATTTGTTGCGTCCCTTCCAAACAACTTGAAATAATAACACAGTGTCATATAACTTAGCATAATATATCATAAAATAGCATTAAATATATAAAATTTACCTCAAAAAAATTATTTAACTGTTTATTTGCCTAATATTTTTAAAAATTACTTAGGTTAGGTTAGGTTGGGTGGTAGCTTCCCTGATAGAGGAAGCTCACTTGGACAACATGACGGTCCGTTGTGATACCACATATAATAAACTAAACTAACGGTGACGTAGATATAACTACTTAGAGAATCGTTGGGTAGCAACGATAAAGTTCCGAATGATCCCGATCTCAACCTTGGATAGCTCCTCGGGAGATCCAAGTGAGTCACGACCGAAATACTTTCGCCTAGTTCTGGCAAAAGCTGGGCAGTCAAGCATAAAGTGATTTGGTGATTCCACCTCATCATCCTCCATACAGCTGCAGCAGGATGGAGTTTCCAATATATTGAGACGTACCGCATGGATACCCATGGGACAGTGCCCTGTCAAAACCCCAATGACCATTGATAGGTGAGCCTTAGTGAACCCAATTATTTCAGCAGACCTCCTGCCATCCACTTTCGGCCAGAAAGATCTTGATATCCTACAAGACGTAGTGTCCGCCCAACGTTTGCTGAGCTGACTCGAGGCCCAGCTATGGAAGAGCAATCCACAGGTGGCTAGCGGAATCCCGAAATCCCTACAGCCATCTTCATCCGGTTCAGTTGTACCGATTCGGGCTAAGAGATCCGCTTGACAGTTACCCGGAATATCACTATGGCCCGGGACCCATATAATCTTAATTGTAAAATAATTCGATGCAATCGCAAGTGTGGTCAGGCACTCCCAGACCACCCTCGATCGCACTGTAGTTGAGCTCAAGGCCTTTATAGCCGCTTGGCTATCAGAGTAGATGTTAAATTCCCTAACCGTAGTAGCGCTGGATAGCATTTCATCCACCGCATCCTTAATCGCAGCAACTTCCGCTTGGAATACACTGCAGTGATCAGCCAACTTAAACTTGCGGCTTACATTTAGCTCTTGACAAAAGACCCCCCCGCCAACCTTTCCGTCCAACTTCGACCCATCCGTGAACAAGTTAACCGGTCCCATGCCCCAGATAATTCCTCTTCTCCACTCTTCCCTCGGGGGAATGACTGGGGTGAAGGTTGTATAGGGAGCGGCCACCGGCATGCAATAGTCCGTCCTGTCCGGGATAAAGTCGAAACTAGTAAGAAGGCTAGAGTGTCCGAAATCAGAAAGCATATAACCCATATCACGAAGCCTGACCGACGACCGGGCCGCGGCTGCCTTTCCCGCTATATCTACTGGATGTATATTCAGCATGACATTCAGTGCCAAGGTAGGTGTTGTTCTCATAGAGCCACTGATACCGATAAGCGCCGTCCGTTGCACTGACACTAGCATTTTGGAGGTGCTCGCCGTGTCCAGTGCTTTCCACCAGACCAGCACCCCATATAGCAGAATCGGTTTGACCACCATCTCATAAAGCCAGTGTACTACTCTTGGCGAGAGCCCCCATCTCTTTCCGATAGCCCCCCTGCAGCAGTACAAGGCAACCGCGGCCTTCCTGGCCCTATCTTCCACATTGGGCCTCCAGGACAGCTTCTTGTCCAGAACAATTCCCAAATATTTAACCCTGTCAGTAAGTACCAACGGTACCCCTCCAATCGAAGGAGTTCTGAAGTCGGGTATCTTATATCTCCTTGTAAAAAGAACCAATTCTGTTTTTCCCGGGTTGACCGCCACTCCACATGATTCAGCCCACCTAGCCACAGTATCCAGGTATCCCTGCAGAACATCGCTCAGGGTGCCCAGAAATTTGCCCCTGACTAGGATAGCGAGGTCATCTGCATAGGCAACCACCCGACAGCCATTGGCTTCCAGCTCCACAAGAAGCTCGTTGACTACCACAACCCAGAGCAGAGGAGATAGGACACCTCCCTGTGGCGTGCCCCTGCACACCTTCCTCCTTATTATGGCTCCTCCCCACTCCGCTGCGACAATTCTGCCGCATAGAAGTTTGCTAATAAATTCAACCAGAGCCGCTTCGACTCCTAAACCCACCAGAGCTCTTTCGATTTTCCCCGGTAGAACATTGTTAAAAGCCCCATCGATGTCTAGAAAGGCACCCAGAGCATACTCTTTATGTTCTAGAGACCCCTCTATTTGCTTTACAATCGAATGGAGAGCCGTTTCCGTCGATCTGCCTTTGCAGTACGCATGCTGTGAAGCCGACAGTAACCCCCCAGGTATCCTTTCTCGTAGGTACAGGTCAATCAGCCGCTCAAACGTCTTAAGAAGAAACGACGAGAGACTGATTGGCCTGAAATCCTTAGGTGACACATGAGAGCCCCTGCCGGCCTTCGGAATGAAGATGACCCTAACCGTGTGCCACGACTTAGGGATATAGTTAAATCTGAGGCAGTTAGTGTAGATGATGGCCAACCAGCGGCAGGAAATCCCTAAAGACCCTTGAAGTTGCGCAGGAATGATGCCATCCGGACCGGGTGACTTATAGGGCTTGAACGAATTTATAGCCCAGGATATTTGACTTTCCCGTAGTGGGATGGCAGGCATTTCTGCATGGCCAGCAACCGCCGACCACGCAAGCGAAGATCCCTGCGCAACTGGGACATCGGGAAAATGATTGTCCAGTAAAAGTCTCAGGGACTCCTCGCTACTCATCGACCAGTCCCCACCATCATCTCTCAGATACCCCCGAGGGGCGGGATTCCTAGAGAGTATTTTTCTAAGCCTCGCGGATTCATTGCAGCCCTCTACGTTTTCGCAGAAGCTTCGCCATGAATCTCGCTTGGCTAACCTTATTTCATATTTATAAATCCCCAGACTCACCTTATAGAGCTCCCAGTCCGAGGGTAGTTTACTCCTCCTGGCTCTATTAAAGAGCCGCCTACTGGACGCTCTTAGGTCGTCAAGGGAATCAGACCACCAGGGCGGCTTGCCCTTCCCCCTGTAAGTTTTCAGTGGGCAGGACTGTTGAAAGGCGCTATTGCTTGCCAAGGTAAAGTTTTCCACCAGACCGTCTATTTCAGATTCGGACAGGTCCGAGCCAACGATAGGCGCCTCAGGCAATAGCTCTCCCAACTTCCTACAATACAAGTCCCAGTTGCTACTTTTAGGGTTCCTAAAAGATATTTTACCAGGACGTTCTTCATTCACCGAGAACTGAATATATCGGTGATCAGAGAACGAGTGCTCGTTGAGAACCCTCCATCCAGATATCCGATCTTCCAGTTCTCTGCTAACCAGGGTGAGGTCCAGGACCTCCTCCCTTACCGCAGTAATAAAAGTCGGGTCATTCCCCCTATTACATATACAAAGTCCCTCATCTACAATAAAAGTAAATAAAGACTCACCTCTGGTGTTCGTATCCGAGCTCCCCCATATGCTATGGTGTGCATTAGCATCGGCACCTATGATTACGCCAACACCTCTCCGCCTTGCTTCAGCGGTGATTTCGCCCAGTATCACAGGCGGTGGTCCCGTTACGTCCCCATGGCGCATATACGCTGAGACCACCCACAATTCGTTACTGCCTCGCTCGAGGCAGACCGTGGTTACGTCAGCATTGCTGAAATTAGAGAGAATAAAAGCTTTAAATTCCTTTTTAATAAGCACACAGGATCTAGGCCTACCTGCCTCCCCATGCACCAAGGTGTTGAATTTTCCCGTCCTTAATCCAGAAATTTTTCCGCCGTTACTACTCAGCCACGGCTCCTGGACAAGGACAATATCCACTCCGCCTTTCTCAAGACAGAGCAACAAGTTTGCGGAAGCCGCCTTAGAATGCTGAAGATTGATTTGACGGATTTCCATCAACACCACTCTTCTTCTTCTGCACCCCATCCTTGGCGGCTTCGCCCTCGGAGACTAGGAGATCCTCCTCCTCCCCCAACAGACGACTTACACTGATGACGGATCCCGCCATCGATGATTCGCCCTCGGAGGCCAGGAGCTCCTCCTCGGCCCTATCAGCCAGACGACTAGCACTGATGACAGATCCCGCTATTGACGGGACGTCAACAGTGCTTTCGCTGTCCAAATTAGCGGAGTCAACATCCACAACCATGGGTACTGGCTCCCCTGCGGACGCCTCCACCTCCCGAATAGTCTCTGTGGGAGAGGAACCATCTCCCCTGGAATCGGCGTGGTAGATTTTGAGAACCACACGCTCGAGGCCATAGGAGATAACCCCCCTCGTGTCAGAGAGAGGACCGGTGGACTCTGCGTTTAGCAGAATCAGCACTTGCCGACGTAGTCCAACAGCCTCCTCTACTCTGAGGACCCTCCAGTTATGCGTCGGAAGGTTCGGGTTGCAGTAACGCATTAAGATCCCTCCGTTCCACGGCCTCGAGTCTGGCCCCCCTCCAGACCTCCCCTACCAAAGAAATTATTTTCTTAAAGATACAGGCCGACCGCTCGTCAGCACAAGTAATCAGTCTAAAACCATGATACCACTCCGAGTATTCGAAGCATGGCCGCGTACCTGGGCTCTCCATAACAGCGGTCATATAGGCCGCTGACATGGCGCTGGCGACCCACGGCCACTCCTCTCGGGAGATGGCACCATCCTCCCTACTCCTATCCAGGACCCCGAGGGTGATGGAGCCTGCACGTTTAGCGATTTCGCTAAACGAAATTGCGTCCCCACCTCCTCAGGCCCTTTTTGTCGTTGAGGCATTCCGCTCATCCGACCTTTGCCGCTTCATAGCCCGCAAACCCTGCTGCTCACCCGCATCGTTCGACACCGGTGTGTGGTCGTCGCAAGCTACGACGCTCCTGGCCCACTCCAGCGTCCGGGAATGCTTCTCAGACATCTGAGCTGCATCCCTTCCGCCGTAGCGCTCCAAGATCTTCTCAGCTAGGCGCCGATCACCCAGAGCTTTCCTACGCGGCGTCGATCGCCTACCTTTCCCGGCAGGCTTCGACCCCAGGGCTCCCGTTGGGAAAGCTCCTCGCGACAGGGCTTCCTTACTAGTACTGGGCTGGTCCGTCGCATTCGCCGGACCTCTGCCTTTCCCTGTCACAGCCCCATATGGGCCTGCATTGGGTGTCGGTTTCGACACCCCTCCACTACCCGAACTACCCGTACCTACGGGGTTTGAAACCAAACCCCTGCGCTGATCCGTCTGATCAGCCCTTTTGACCCGCCGGGAGCTTTCCCGGCTGGCGGCGACCTGCTTCGGAGCACTCTCCGCACCTGTCGCGTCCCTCGCACCATGACGACTTTCGCCGTCACTCCTACCCTCCTTTTTATTCGTCTTCGTGTCCATTCTAAGAAGTCCCCCCACAAGGCCGCTATCCGGAGCCGATTGTGTAGTCGCCCTTCAACGGTCCCGTGGTTATCTATGCTGCGCAGGGAGGCCACGCGAGGGTTGACGCATTACCTTATGAGTAATGCGTTCAGAGCCAGACCGGACGCAAAGCGGGAAAATCTTCAACCACACCTACACCACCAACTTAACGGCGACGGAGCCGGAACGTACCTTGAGGCCCGCCACGGTTTTAACGGGACGTGGGCAGGTGCAGCATTAGCCTACCAGCCATTTCGATAGGGTTTCACCCCGACCTACTAAGGTGGCAGAATACTGCACCTACCAGCCCAAAGTCATCAATTCCTATCCATAGTCAAAATCAAGTCCCTAACAATCCGGTTCGTCACCGTTGAGTACCGATCTTGACCCTTAACAGGGTCCTCCCCCCCCTGAGCTCGGCACAATGACTCAGGGGTGCGGGTTTTATCGAGTTGTCCTCTCTAGATCCGCCATTATCAGTAGAAGCAGGGGCACCTCGTGCAGGACGTGACAACCAATCACGTGTGACAATTCGTCACTATGGCCGGTCTAAGACTGATACCAGTCCCTGATCCAGAGCCTGGAACCACGTATGATATCCAAGCCAAGTATCTTAACCCCCAAAATTAAAAAATTACTTATAATAACGGTTATTTTTCGTTCACAGGGGTCGCACACCTGAATGGTACAACAAAAGTTACGGACATATTTGTTCACATTATTTATCTAAAATACGCTTGGCATTCAAACATGTCGCTGAAGGACCCGAAAGCAAAGTATAATGGAAACATATCGAATATGGAATATTCTAGATACCAAACGTTAACTAAGCAATCAATCAATTTTAAAAACCACAACCGAATCCCGAACAAACCCGAAACATTTTGAAGACATCACAAAACTGGGCATAAAAAACTGATATTTACAAATTTGTTTATGTTGCTCCGCCGAATGTCGCAAATAGGAAGGACATTTTTTTAATTTACGAGTCACTAAAAGAGAGACAAAATCACAAAAAAAAACAGAAAAATTAAAATATGAAAAATAAGATATTGCGAAAGTAGACCATATTTAAGTAGCAACCGCGATGAAAGTAAGCCAAACAAGATTTTCGAAAACGACCAATTGTGTTTTGAAGGATTTAAAAGATTGGCGAGACAAACCAACTTCAAATGTTATTCTATCAATAACCAGCAAAATCATGGAATTCTGACACAAACAAAAAACTTGGATAAAAAGTTCATAAATTTTGCCTTTTTCTTTCATAAAATTCAAAATTGTGCAAAATTTAATATGTATATGTGAACAAATACGTATGTATGTAATGCGAGCCTTTAGTGAATTCGGCCCAAATTTGAAAAACATACATATATAATTTTTAGTAAATAAAATTTAGTATGAGAAGGTGATCAAATTAATTTTTTATACAATAATTTTGTAAATATATTTTTTAAGGAAAATGTTAATACGCATAAATTTTCCAAATTGACAGAATGCAATATTTTTTCGTAGCATTAAATATAAGTGAGAAAAAAGCATTAAATAAAGAAGACAAAAATGCGTTGTAAATATTTAAAAAAAGGGTATGCTTTTGGACATAACCTAATATTAAGGCAACTAGTTTGTATTGTATGTATTATATAAAAAAAAAGAAAACAATCCGTTAAAAATAAATATAAAGAATAAGCATTTAATAGAGAAATGTATTTGTGGTGAACGTTTAACACAACAAAATAATACTCAACTACTCATCACAACAATTTATTTTTTAACAACTTTTTCTAACAAAAATATATAAAATTATATTGACACGCAAAGAAAAGAATATTTTTAACATGCAACACTGAAATATGTGCATATGTACGCAAATAAATATGCATATTGTACTAAAATCAAAAAAATAAAATAAAGTAAAATTCAGAATTTAAAAATCTTTTTTTTTTTTATTAAAAAAAAACGTTTTGTTTCAAAAAAAATGTGCGCCGATTTTTGTAAAAAGAAACATCCTCTTGAAACTGCAACAAAAACCAAAATACTATCAACTAAATACCGGAAATGCGTAAAAATTAAAAAAAAAATTTAATATTAAATTTAAATTATCAATTAAAACTAAATAATGTAATTTATGTGTGTGGAAAGGAATTCAACTAGTCAAATTGTTTAAACTTAAGCTTAACCGTTAACTGTGTATGGAACCAGATTGTCAAATGCGCACCGCATTGCTGCGTAATGCAGAGAGAGAGCGTGCAGAAAGTAATAAAAATATATATAAATTTAATTATTATACACAAACAAATATTTGTAAATTACTAACCCTTACGCATTAAGTGCCCACAAAATATCAATATTTTCATATACATATGTAGTAGTTGTTACAAGTACGTATGTAAGAAAATGGAGTAAATGCTAACACTTTACTAACGGGACATTTTTAAGCAATTATGTACTTGTTTAAGTAAGCAGAAATACAAACCAATAAACTGTGTTTACTCAAATGTCGTTTTGCTGCTCTTAACCTTAAAAAATGAATTAGATAATAATTGAAAAAAAAGAAATAAATATACATATATACACACAAATCAATATCGAGTGATTTACTTTTTCTAGTATGAGGGGCCACAGGTTTGGCGGTTATATTTTCACTTTCTACTAAATTTTAATAAATTTTTTTTTGTCGTAAACTTTATTTTATAGATCAAAAATAAAGGTTCTAGCTTGACTCGTATCATAATATTCCAAAAAAAATTTAATTTTAAGTTTTAAAAATAAATAAACATTTTATAACAAGTGTCAAGCATTGAAATTTGTTTTCGATATTCATTGTAAATGTAAAAGTTTTAATTTTATTTTTGATATTTCCTATAAAATCCTATTCTATTTTGTTTTTATTTTTACAAAAAATTTAAATTTCACTTTTATACTTATTTACCCTTATCGCGAGTTTTTTTTTTCGCCCGAAAATATTCACAAGTTTTGTTCAGCCTATCGCAGAGGGTGGCGAAAGAATTTTTCGTGTTCGAAAAAGATTTCACCTTATCGGCAACTCTTTGTTCGGGTGAAATGAACAGCGGGGAAGCACAAATTTGTTCACTTACATTTTCCAGGCGAACGAAGAAAAATGTAAATAATTTTTTGGTTTGAAATTTGGTACTGTTATAATTATATGTACTTTTATTATTAGAAATAAATCAATAAATAATGCACAACCGGAAGCTGAGTGGAAAAAAGTGAAATTCCTGTATTTCTAAGTATATAAATTATATTTTTTATGACAACGTATCAGTCGGCCAAGTTATCCATTGTGGACAAAGCAACGGTTCCAAAATGTTGAGCAGCTCGCTGAAACAAAATTGGCTAAGACCCACTCCTTGGTCCTTTCCAACGCCTTTCCCTATGCGTAAAAACGAAGACATGTACTCAACTTTACAATTGGTGGAACTCCAAATTTGTGCTTCAATGGGGGCAAGGAGTTGGTAAGATATCTAGCAAATATTAGAATGCCGGCTTGTTTACCATGTAATATTGGCGAAAAAACTATAACTTGTTATTTAAAAGTGCTGAAATCAGTGAATCATTTAGCTTCAAAGGGTTAGAACTGTCCCTTAATTGCCTCCGAATCGCTTTCACATTTATATTCTCCTCGCGCTCAATCAATACCAACCTAAGTGCAATACTAAACATTATTTTATACATTGTTTATTTCTATTTTTGTTGTATTTTAAGGAAATATACGCTTGTTTACCAAATTTACACAATTGCAAGTAAATTACTTGTTCACTGCTAGTTCACAATAGAGCATCAGCTGTTTCGAAGTGAACTTTTGTTCCCCGAAATTGCAGATAGGCGGAAAAAGTTCACCCGAACAAAAAAAGTGAAGGCGAACACTTTTCCGCGTGAACTTCGCGATAAGGGTGATTATTTAAGAATTCATGAGTTTCTCTTAGAAAAACATAATAATTGAATATTCAGCTATTATAAGCCGGTGTTAAGCTCATGAATTCTTAAATAATAAGAATAAAGATTAATTTTGTTTGTTTTATTTTTGATATTTCTTATAAAGTCATATTTTTTACGGAGTATCAACTTTTGTTCATACTTTTATTATAAAAGTCTAGATTTGCATGGTCCTTTCCACTTGTAATACATAATTAAAGTTAAAATTTTAACTTCTGTTTTTATATTTTTATATAAAATCAAAATTTCAGTTTCATTTTGTATATTTTTTATAAAATAAATTTTTTTTTACCTTTTTTAATGAAACTCAAATTTTTATTTTTATTTCGAAAATAAAAGTTGATTTTCAACTCCATTCCATTTTTCATTTTATTAGGAAACTGAACTTTGAATTTTTGTTTATCACTTTTATATTAAAAGACAACTTTTTGATTTTAAAAGTGTATTTTTTAACTTGGTTTAAAAAATGGCTTAATTTTTGTTATCAAATGTTTTCTGTTTTTTTTTTTTTACTTTTAAAATTAAAGTGAGATTCAATTTTTTTTCGTCTTGAATAAAAAGCTACATTTCAACTGTTTCTTTTAATTATAATAAAAAAGTTCTTAGTAAAATTTTCATTTATGTTTTAAAAAACAAAAGAAAAATGAATACAAGTCAAATTTTATAAGTCAAGTTTTTATTTTATGTCAAATTTTTACTTTTCAAAGTTTAGCTATATTTTATTTTCACAAACATCAACGTTTTTTGTATACTTTTAGTACAAAAATGAAATTTCAGCTTTTATTTTTCATTTCTTGATAAAAATCGAATTTTAGCTTCTATGTTTATTTTTTATTATGAAACTCAACTTTAAAATTTTGCTTTTAATTTTTATACTAAATTTAATATATTTACAATTATTTTTACTTTTATAATAAAAGTCAAACTTTAACCGATAGTGTATTGATTTTAAAAATACAAGTAAATTTTAATTATGAAAACAAAAGGTTTATACTTTATTATAGACAGACTTTGTCTGTTATCTATTAAAATAATTTTTTTTTTTTTTGCATTTATTAAAAATTCAAATTTGAACTGTTTTTATAATATTTAAGTTTTATTTATTTATGTATTTTTTTTTTTACCTTTTATAATAAAAATCAAAGTTTAGCTTTTGTTTTTGACTAAGAAATTAAAACTAAAATTTTAAAAACAAATAAAAAGTAAAAATAATAATAAATTGATAAAATCAGTCCATAGCCGTTCCGATATTATTTTATAAGCGACGTTAAGGACTACACAAGTGCAGACTTCTTCTCGTAGCGATTAAGATAAAGATTTTCGAGAGTTTTATCGATTGATGGTCTAGGTGTTTATTGATTCAGCACGTTCCGGAATATATCACCAATAAGGTATCTACTAGACCAACAATCGCAGGACCGAGAAAAGTTCAGTGAGGAACTTGGGTGGCAAGAGTTTCGACTGCGTTACAAACAAGTTTCGCCATGTGGGGTTGGTAATTGGATGAGAGAAGCCATGAATGGCGCTGCAATCCCATGAAGGGGTCCGCAAGACAATCCCTTCATATGCAGTTTCGCGCTATCTTTCAACAGAACTCATTCTGGTGATAAAACCTTCCAAGCCCACTTGTTCAGCGAATACCGTTGTAGGGGCTCAATTGCTATGGTCTTTATCAATCAAATTTCGATGTCCTTTGTTCTAAAAAAGATCAATTATCCGGTTATTAAAATTTTGAATAACAACCAAACCCAATGTTCCAATGTTAGCTGAGAAAACAGCTTAAGTTACACAAATGACGTTGATTTGTAAGAACAACCAAAGTTAAATTATTTTGCTTCAACAAAATATTTTTCACTTCCAACTTACAAACAATTTTCGAATAAAACAACTAAAGTGGACCGTCGTCATTCATCGCAGCTTTTTTGCAAATCTCGTACAGCACAATTGCAATTGTTATTTTATTTCCTTTTTGCATTCGGCAAGGCTGTACAACTTCGTTAGCCACCACTGTTATATTTCCAAGTCCGTTGCGCGCTTTTAGGCGCGATGCTTGTGGATTTTCTCTTAGTTCAGACAACAACCGTTTGGAATGTGGATTGTATATTATAACGTGGAATGTTTGGAATGTGGATTGTATATTAGGTGGAATGTTTGGAATGTGAATTGTATATTCTAAGGTGGCCATCTCAATAATAAAAATAATAGTATTTATTATAAAGTATTTATTGAAATAAAAATTATTACTCTTCAAAAGCTATAATAAATAACGACGAACACTTACCCAGCCATACATAGTATAAACTTATTATAAATTTTAACAACAAATTTTAAATCCCCCCATTTTTAATTTATTTAGAAAGTAAAAAAAAGGTAAAAAAAAGTAAAAAAAAAATAAGCGAATTTCATTGTAACTTGAAATTTTTGAATTTCCCTTTCATTGTTTTTCTCTGTGGTTCATTTCCCTGTATTTAATTTTTCCAACGCCAACGCTACTGGTGGCGAAAAATTTCTTATGAAATAGAAAACTGAATTTTAAAAGTGTCAATAAAACTCCAGTGAAAAGCCAAAAAGTATGCAATAAAATTTTAAATAGTAGATTCAAACTAAGTTTGTTTGCTTAAACTTGTAAAGTAACATAGCACTCATCTTCAACCCAAAGCTCTCTGAGCTGATATAAATATATGTATTGTATCGAATTTACTTGCAAATCCTCTTATTTGCAATCCTCTGCTAAGTTCGAATCGCTAAACTGTTGAATAAATAACTCCAATATTGAATAATAGAAAAATGGCCTTTATTAAAGTACTTCACAATAACACTTATACTTTGCTACTCGCTGGCTTAATAACAAACTGATTGATAACTCAAATGAAACTCTACTATTGGCCGCCAGATCTCGTGCTTAATCAAACTGATTGATAGCTCAACTCAAACTGAATTACTTTTTACTCGCTTGTGCCGCTTTTATAGTTTACGCTGCATACATCTAGGCTCTTCTATTTCCAGAACTTACCAACTATTTCGAGTGTTTATAGTTCTCATATAGTTTCTACTTGTTTACAATTTTCTACTTTTCAGCGTCTCTCAGATATATGTGAGTTTGTAGTTTACAGTCTCTCGCACACACATAGGCGTATAAGTAAATGCATCTGTGTGTGACATATCTCGGCTGCCTTATATATGTGTATACATGATTTGATTATTGACGTAGACACTGCTCAGCATGGCCTTAGTGATGGTATAGCTAGTGATGCTAATATCCGTGACACTGCCCTCCACCTAAGTCTGATCGTCCCGATCAGACAAATCTCTCGATCTAAACGCTGCAATCATCGCCAAATGTACCACTCTTCTACTCCGTGGTTTCTCAATGCTTTGGATACGGTAGATTGTATCACTGATCGTCTTCACAACTCTGTACGGGCCTTCCCAACTGCACCGATATTTGGATGGAACACCTTTCCGTCGGTGAGGGTTGTATAACAGTACCAAATCTCCCTCCCGGGAACCTTCCAAATTATTTTCCTTGTCGTACCTGTGTTTCATCTTACTACTCATTATCCTGGATCGTTCCCTCGCACTCTGTTGCTTGGCCAATGAACTACTTCGTAGAGCTTGCGCTTGACGGATTGGCTTCGCATAATCAGTATCGTCGCCACGTTCCACAACAGTAGTGCGCTCCGGCTTGAAACTGTCCTCGCATTCTTTCTCGGAAATTCGTTGCTTCGTTTTCCTTCATCTTTTAGGCTTTGTCAATGCCAGTGTTTCTCTCGCAGGTACTTTTGATTTTGCTTTATTTGGCCCATTCGACCTATTAACCTTTGCCTTTGACTTCCGTGGTTTTTGTCGAGTCTTCTCCACCAGTACTCGATTACTACTGAACCCTTTCTCCAACTTGAAGTTAAGTGGTATATCCTGATTCTCATAACGCATCATACTTCTCTGCATATCGATCTTGATGTCATGGTCAACCAACCCAATATGACTTCATCAACAATCTCCGCCACAACAAATTTGTGTAGAACCATGACCTTCCCAATCAATACTTCACATATCACTTCTCCCTGAACTTGGTTATACTCGCCAGTGACCGTACGCAACTTTGCTCCAGGTAACGGTTTTACTCTCCTGTTGACCAAGTCAGATCGGATCAAGGAATGAGATGCGCCCGTATCTACAGTCAGTACTCGTTCTTTGCCATCCACATTCCCTCTGACGTTAAACTGTTCGATTTTCTACCAATTTGCGACACAGATATCACAGGACATTCAATAGCCGGGGCAATTTTTCGTTCTTTACATCCGACACGCTCTGGCTTATTTCCTCCAGCTTTGCGTTTACGGCCACCCCCATTTTTGGAACTATTAGGACCAAGATCGCAATTACGTGCAATCTGACCGGACTTCCCGCATTTGAAGCATTTGATAACTTTTTCACTCCGCTTTTGCGATCCTTTCAGCGCCTCCAATATTGCGTCTACCCACTCTGGCCTTTCTACTTCCACACGGCGTGCTTTGAAAACTGGCTTGCACAGAAGCGACGCTGTTTCCTGAATCAGAGCATGTGATACCGTTTCTGCGAATGTTTGCTTTGGGTTCGCGTATATGGCTCGCTTCGTTTCGACGTCTCGTATGCCATTTATAAAGCTCTGAATCTTCACTCTTTCCGTGTATTCCACGAGTGCATCCGCATTTGCAAGATGAGCCAATCTTTCAATGTCAGAAGCAAACTCCTGCAAAGTCTCGTTAGCTTTTTGGTAGCGGTTTTGCAATTCTATTTGAAATATCTGTTTCCTGTGTTCGCTTCCGTATCGCCGTTCTACAGCAGCCATCAATGCGTCATAACTGTTCCGTTCGTACTCTGGAATAGTCTGTAAGATTTCGGCAGCTGGTCCTTTCAATGCTACGAAGAGTGCGGCACTTTATCTTCCACATTCCAGTTGTTCACTGCTGCGGTCATCTCAAACTGTAGCTTAAAGACCTGGAAAGGAACAGAACCGTCAAAGGATGGTGTTTTTACCTTTGGATTACTCGCTGAAACTGCTGGACGATTTAATTGTAACTGCTCCATACGACCCTTCAAATCATCGACTTCTGCCTGAAATTGAGCGATTTTTGCATCCTGCGCTTCCAGCTTTGATGTTACCCTTGCTTCCTGTGCTTCTAACTGTGAAGACATTTGTGCCACCTGCAATGATAAGCGCTCCTCTTGTTCTTCCATCTTTGATGTTATGCGTGTCTCCTGCGATTCCAGTTTGGATGCCATATATGTCTTCTGTTCTTCCAATTGCGTTTCCATATTGGATGTAATCTGTGTCGACATTTCTGACATTCGCGTTTCTTGTGCTTCAATCTTCGATGTTATTCGTGTCTCTTGGGATTCCATCTGTGATGACATATACGTTTTCTGTTCTTCTAGTTGAGATGACATATACGTTTTCTGTTCTTCTAGTTGAGATGCCAGTTGAGATGTTATATCTGTCTTTTGCGATTCCAGTTGAGAAGCCACTGTCGATGTTTGAGCAGATATTGCAGCCAAAATCATGTTCAAATCTGTGCTGGTAACCGTCTGCGATGTTTCGTTTTTCTCTTCAATTTTTGTTGTCTCCTCGCCATCAAGGTTAAAGACATACTCTTCCACATCAATTCCTTCTGCTTCCATTGCCTCTCGTAGCCGTGCCTGAAGTTCGAGTTTAACGCCGCTTGTATTCAATCCACGGCTCTCCAACACCTTCTTCAGTTGCTGGATCTTTAATTCACTGAACTTTGCCATATCCTTGTTGTCTTCTGGAATTTATTCAACAATTCCTGTTCTGACACCAATTGTAACGAATTTACTTGCAAATCCTCTTATTTGCAATCCTCTGCTAAGTTCGAATCACTAAACTGTTGAATAAATAACTCCAATATTGAATAATAGAAAAATGGCCTTTATTAAAGTACTTCACAATAACACTTATACTTTTTACTCGCTTGTGCCGCTTTTATAGTTTACGCTGCATACATCTAGGCTCTTCTATTTCCAGAACTTACCAACTATTTCGAGTGTTTATAGTTCTCATATAGTTTCTACTTGTTTACAATTTTCTACTTTTCAGCGTCTCTCAGATATATGTGAGTTTGTAGTTTAAAGTCTCTCGCACACACATAGGCGTATAAGTAAATGCATCTGTGTGTGACATATCTCGGCTGCCTTATATATGTGTATACATGATTTGATTATTGACGTAAACACTGCTTAGCATGGCCTTAGTGATGGTATAGCTTAGTGATGCTAATATCCGTGACAGTATGTATCTCCATCAGGGTAGCAAAGGATCATAGGAAATGAAGATAAGAAGGAGAACGTCACAGGTTAATGTTCTTTCTCCTCTGCTTTGCATTGTGATTGTTGGCGAACTTTTTCAAGAAAAAGAAAGCGGAAGCCGCCCTGTGCCCTGTGTGCTGATGACCTGTCAGATATTCATGTTATTCATGTCGTAATCTAGTAGACTGAAAATTGCTGATTAGCCCTCAATCCTAGTAAAAAGGGCTTGGTGCTGTTCAGGAGGAGGTACAAAATCCATAAACTAAGATGACTGGACCATGCTTTCTGTCGTCCCATGCTTTTAAATTAGGCCTAGTCAGTAATAGGAGATGTAGGAAGTGCGGGTTGGTGCTCGTGCCCCCCCCTCGCCAGGCTAATGCTCTACCTATTAGAAGTGGCATATTTATCAGATCTAGAAGCAGCAAATAGATACGTCTTACAGAGTTTATAACATTTGTCAAGAAGAGGGATGTTTTTTTATAAAATAGGTCATGATATCTGATAGGGTCAGTTAAGCCTTATTTGAAAGAGTACCGCTGATGTTTCCAGACAGGGCATAGTACTCAACTGTACGCCAGCTTTCGCCCTGCTGCTACATTCACATCGTAATGGTGAATAAGTATTGAGCACAGGCCTGATAAGCTTATTCCCGAGCAGCGAGTGTAGAATTCTGACACAAAAACTTATAGTATCAGCCGGAGTAGAGTTCAGAACATTTGGGTACTGGTACCTTTTTGTACTATCTCGACTGCGGTACAACAAATTTGATTTGAAGTCATAGAACTTTTATATCAGCACCTTGCCCATTTGTTTTCTTTATAGATTTGTGGAGTAAATAGAGCTAACTCACGGGAGGGAAGAGGAAATTGCGACATTGACTTAGTTCTCCAGATCAGCAGTAGCACCTAAATATGAACTGCCGCTGTTACGGCTCTGAATATGATTAGACAGCAGAGCCATAGCATAAGAATATTGTTACGAATATTAGCAAAAATAAGGGGTGTTGCCATCTCTACGCCGATGCTAAGCAGTGACGTGAATTCACATCAATAATTCAATCATTATGTATCTACATAAACGAAACAATAATTGCGTCTACACATATGTACCATGTACGTATACGAGCAGCGGAGAATCAATGCACAAACACATGCATACATCCGAGATACTCCTGAAAGTATGCAGTGAGAGAAGCTATAAAATCGTGCAATTGTAGTTACAGCTGAGAAGTTTGAGAGCTGATGGCAACTAGTAGATTCTGGAAGCGCCTAGAAGATGCGAACGTTGAAATCGGAGAGTATAAAAGGCAGAAAATGTAGAGGCGCTGGAATTCAGTTTGATTTGAGCTATCAAGCAGTTCGATTAAGATGCTATCTAGCGAGCCATGGCAGTATTATTTTGAAAGTCAGTTTCATTTAAGCTATCAGTTTGGTTATTAAGCCAGCTAGTTGCAAAGTATAAGTGTTATTGTGAAGTACTTTAATAAAGGCCATTTTTCCATTATTCAATATTGGAGTTTATTATTCAACAGTTTAGTGATACGAACTTAGCAAAAGAGCAAATAAGAGGATTTGCAGGTTAATTTGTTACAATTGGTGTCAGAAGAGGAATTGTTGAATAAATTCCAGAGGACAACAAGGACATGGTAAAGTTCAGTGAATTGAAGATCCAGCAACTAAAGAAGGAGTTGGATAGCCGTGGATTGAATACAAGCGGCGTTAAACTTGAACTTCAGGCACGGCTACGAGAGGCAATGGAAGCGGAAGGAATTGATGTGGACGTCTGTGTCTTTTATCCTGATGGGGACGAGACAACAGCAAAAATTGGAGAGAAAAATGAAACACCGCAGACAATTTCGAACACAGACCTGAACATGATATGCTGCAATATCGGCACAAATGTCCGAAATGTCATCACAAATATCTACCAACATGTCATCACAATTGGAATCGCAGGAGGCACGCATAACATCCAAGATAGAAACACAACTGAAAGAACAACAGGCACGCATAACAGTACAACTCGAAGCGCAAGAGGCGCGTATATCATCAAAACTCGAAGCGCGTATGGACGAGAAGGTAACGCAGTTTGAGGAAAAAATCGAAGCCGAGGTGGATGCTTTGAGAGGTCGTATACAAGAGTTGCAATTAAATCGCCCAGCTGTTTCAGCAAGCAATCCAAAGGTAAAAACACCATCCTTTGACGGTTCTGTTCCCTTCCAGGTCTTTAAGCTACAGTTTGAGAAGACCGCAGCAGTGAACAACTGCGATGCTGAAGATAAAGTTGCTGCACTCTTCGTAGCATTGGAAGGACCAGCTGCCGAAATCTTGCAGACTATTCCAGAGTACGAACGGAACACCTATGAAGCACTGATGGCCGCTGTCGAGAGACGTTATGGAAGCGAGCATAGAAAACAGATATTCCAAATTGAGTTGCAAAACCGCCACCAAAGAGCGAATGAGACTTTGCAGGAGTTTGCCTCGGATGTTTAAAGGTTGGCACATTTGGCGAATGCGGACGCACCCGTGGAATACACTGAAAGGGTAAAGATTCAGAGCTTTAGAAATGGCATACGGGACGTCGAAACAAAGCGAGCTACATACGCAAACCCAAAGCCAACATTCGCAGAAACGGTGTTACAAGCTCTGATTCAGGAAACAGCGTCGCTTCTGTGTAAGCCAGTTTTCAAAGCACGCCGTGTGGAAGTAGAAAGGCCAGAGTGGGTAGACGCAATATTGAAGGCGCTGGAAGGGTCCCAAAAGCGGAATGAAAAAGTTATCAAATGATTCAAATGCGGGAAGTCCGGTCACATTGCACGTCATTGCGATCTTGGTCCTAATAGTTCCAACAATGTACGAGTAAGAGATAGAGATCGAGAGCTAGATCCAGCTATTGAATGCCCTGTGATATCTGTGTTGCAAATTGGTAGAAAATCGAGCAGTCTCACCGTCAGAGGGAATGTGGATGGTAAAGAACATGTACTGACTGTAGAGACGGGCGCATCTCATTCCTCGATTCGATCTGATTTGGTCTACAGGAGAGTAAAGTCATTACCTGGAGCGAGGTTGCGTACGGTCACTGGCGAGTATAACCAAGTCCGGGGAGAAGTGATCTGTGAAGTCTTAATGGGGAAGGTCATGGTTTTACAGACATTTGTTGTGGCGGAGATCGTTGATGAAGTCATATTGGGAGTGGACTTCTTGGTTGACCATGACATCAAGATCGATACGCAGAAAAGGGCGATGCATTACAAGAACCAGGATATACCACTTAGCTTCAGTTTGCAGAAAAGATTCGGTAGTAATCGAGTACTGGTGGAGAAGACTCGACAAAAACCACGGAAGTCAAAGGCAAAGGTTAATAGGTCGAATGGGCCAAATAAAGCAAAATCAAAAGTACCTGCGAGAGAAACACTGGCATTGACAAAACCTAAAAGGCGCAGGAAAAAGAACCAACGAATTTCCGAGAAAGAATGCGAGGGTAGTTTCAAGCCAGAGCGCACTACTGTTGTGAAACGTGGGAACGATACTGATTATGCGAAGCCAATCCGTCAAGCGCAAGCTCTACGAAGTAGTTCATTGGCCAAGCAACATAGTGCGAGGGAATGATCCAGGATTATGAGTAGTAATATGAAACACAGGCACGACAAGGAAAATAATTCGGAAGGTTTCCGGGAGGGAGATTTGGTACTGCTATACAACCCACACCTGCGGAAAGGTGTTCCATCCAAATATCGGTGCAGTTGGGAAGGCCCGTACAGAATTGTGAAGACGATCAGTGATGTCATCTACCGCATACAAGCAATTGGGAAATCACGAAATAGAAGAATGGTACATTTGGCGATGCCAGCAGCGTTTAGATCGAGAGATTTGTCTGATCGGGACGATCAAACTTAGGTGGTGTTACAAATATTAGCAAAACTAAGGTTTGCTGCCATCTCTAGGCCGATGATAAGCAGTGACGTGAATTCACATCAATAATTCAATCATTATGTATCTACATAAACGAAACAATAATTATAATTATAAAATATATCTGAGATACTCCTGAAAGTATGCAATGAGAGAAGCTATAAAATCGTGCAATTGTAGTTACAGCTGAGAAGTTTGAGAGCTGATGGCAACTAGTAGATTCTGGAAGCGCCTAGAAGATGCGAACGTTGAAATCGGAGAGTATAAAAGGCAGCAAATGTAGAGGCGCTGGAATTCAGTTTGATTTGAGCTATCAAGCAGTTCGATTAAGACGCTATCTAGCGAGCCATAGCAGTATTATTTTGAAAGTCAGTTTCATTTAAGCTATCAGTTTGGTTATTAAGCCAGCTAGTTGCAAAGTATAAGTGTTATTGTGAAGTACTTTAATAAAGGCCATTTTTCCATTATTCATATTGGAGTTATTTATTCAACAGTTTAGTGATACGAACTTAACAAAAGGGCAAATAAGAGGATTTGCAAGTAAATTCGTTACAATATGATGATTTCCTGGCTCTGCTTTGAGCTATGACGAGTTTTAGGGTGGAGCAAATAGCAAAATAAAAATTACGACGAAAATCAAGAAAAAAAATATAGCTATGTGGTCCGCTGGCCGTAAGTGGTTATTTCGGAATGATTACGAGTTACCTCTGAAAAGTTTTTGGGGACTATTTCATTTCATTTCCGGATAATTTTGTGTTGTATGCCGGGATCATTTGGTGGTCCTTCCGGGATTATTTGGGTATTTTGGCGACTATTTCGGGGTTTTTCGGTGATAATTTTGGGGTCATTTCGTAAAAGTTTTGGCTAATATTTCGGATTCCTTCTGAGAATATGGGGGGATGGGGGAGGGGGATATGATGTTCATTCTCGATAATTTCTTGTTGGTCATTTAGAGATCACTTCCGTCTGAATTTTTGGTCACTTCGGTGTGATTTTGTAAACTAATTTGAGATTCTCCAGGGTCATTTCGTGATTATTTGGGAGATGATTTTGAAAACTACTTGGCCATTTCTCGATCATTTTAGGGGCATTTTGTGGACTTTTTCAAGGTTCTTCTGGGCCGCGATCAATTAGAAGTCATTTCGTGATGGTTTTGGGGACTATTGCATGGTGCTCATGGGCTATTTCTTGAGCAATTTGGGGTCATTTCATATTGATTTTGGACATTATTTCAAGGATTATTAAAATTATGTGCATATTACTTATAGTTTTAACACAAAAAGTTTAAATTATTCACAAACACTTTAGTTGCACACATTTGCTCTATAAATATAAATTTAATAATGCACATTTAATCCATTTTTGTTGTTTGTTTATTTGTTAATACATTTGAATTCTAGTTTGTCTGTCATAAATTTTGCATTAAGGTAATTTAAATATTTTTTCACGCGTTTGACTGTGCCAGATTACATCTGCCGTGAAATATTATGGGGATGCATATCTATGAATACATACATATGTATATATGAATAACATTAGGCAGTTTCACAAAGGTAAAATGAGTTTGCTTGGATTCAGAATATATCGCACTCTAACACGCCCACATTTTTGATACATCAAATCTCTAAAAATGGAAAGGAGAGTATAATAAAATAACGAATACTGATAAATTGATGAATTCTGGTTAATGGATTGATGGAATTGCATGTAACGCGCATTAAAATATTTTAAAATGGGCAAGGCACAAAAGCTTAAAACAGTTTTATAGGTAGTCGGCAGGAAAAATCGTAGAAATTGCTGATAGATTTCTATTTGTATGAGTTAAGCGGGGATTGCCCGTACTGCTTGAAGTGTGTGAAAACATTTATTTGAAGCAATTTTTTAATTTTATAATTTGTTTAATTGGAAAAATTTAAACAACGTGACATCAGGACGGACAAGGCGACAGCTGTTTCGATTATACCTTGTAAATCTCTTCAAAGCATTTTCTCCCGGGAGTGGGATTTGAACCCGCACTCCTACAATGTTTGAAGTGTTACAAACGCATTCAGCCACGTCATGCCTTAGTTGTTGTTCGTTAAATAAGTTCTGCCATGGAGCAAATTGTTTTAATGTTATATTATGATTTCTAAATTGCATATGTTTAATAGGACCTTCCTGTGAATACAAAATATATTTCTTCTTTTTCCTACCTTGTTGCGCACTAAAACTGAAAATTTGGCAGTGATTCTGTTTTAAAGCAAAAAGGCGGGCCCCTTTTATAATAAAAGTCCTTAAAGAAATGATTTCCGGACCCTAAATTTTTTTGTCCGAAATAGAATTATTTAGTCCAGACATTTATTTTGTAAGTCTGAAAACAAAAATTAAATGTGGACTTTTATTTTTCAAGGATAAGGAACGGATCATCCAAATGAAACGAATTTTGTACCAATAGATTCTGCTAAATATTAGGATTAAAACCTATATAATATTTTCCATAGATAAACTAAAACCAATTCTCGTAGTACTATACTTATACTTTTCGCCAAAAAGTCTGATCCAATTGAGATATTGCCTTGAAATTTCATACAACCTTTGTGTTTATGTTGTTTGTGCAGCTGAAATAATTCATACAAATCTAATTTGAACTGATCGAAAAATTGCAACATCAGAATCCTTTATGGAATCAATATGGACATAATCGGTCAGTAATCACGCTAACTTTACATATAGCACTTAACAATCGTTATATTAGTATCTAAAGAAGATATGTAACTAAGATAAACATATTTTTTTTTTTTTTGATATAGGCGTGGCACTGCCCACTTATTAAGTTATGGTTAATGTTATAGTTTTCTATGACTATTCTAGTTAGTAAAAAAAATGTACGGATTTTACTTTTCTATTCATTAGACAAATTATTCAAACTTAAGAAATTTTTACTCGTACATCTATAAAGGTATTTTAATAGAGATACTGAAGTAAGTAAACATCCTACTATTACGATGTAGCCTATTTCTACAAATAACAAAGTAAATCGGTTGATATCCAGGCCTACTTCTAATATATGAGCATTTAACTGCTGTCATATGAACTCCCGAAACCTATTGCCTTTGTATCTCATTGAGAAAAATTGCTGATACTTTTGATAACGTCTTTACACAGAGGCAATATTAACCGTTTTTTGCATATGTAAACCTACATTTGCGGTTAAAAAAAAACATTTATCATCACTAAGATAATGTTTAGGAGACCTATCTAGCGGTTATTATTGAAGACTCGCGGCAGTGGTTAAATAATTCGCTACAAAACAGGTTGTTCTGAATATCGGAGGCACAAACCTCTGTTGGCCGTTATGTAAAACCTATAGCTGAATCGGTTGCGATGAATTGCGGACTCACACCATTTTCGGTCATAGAAGAAGAAAATAGTGTAGAGATAAAATTGAGAGACACCTTTCAGTTGCAACTGAGTTTAATTCATAATGAAATTTAGCAGTACTAATTTTCTGCGCAATAATTTTATAAGTTTACTTAGCAGTCCATATAAAGTTGAAGTGCATATATATGCACATGCAAAAAAACACAGCTAGTATGTATATAAAAATATTTATCACATATCATATCAGGTGTTTTTATTAAAAATTGACAGTTGGGTATATAAGATTCGTTTAAAACCTAATTATCTACTTGTTCAACAAAACTTCTATTCTAATTCTAATAATACGTTCGCATCACTCTTTTTAACATTATAGGTTCATATTTTAACAACCCACTTTATGGAAAAAACTGTCATTGAGAAGTATGTGCGTTTGGAGAAAACATTTTTTTTTTTTTTTGAAAAACGGTTTAATACCTATGTCTACGATAAATATACTAGCTGTGTTCATAATACATGCTTACTTATATGTACAAATTTTTGTGTAAGTAAATATTTATAAAGTTGACGTTATTCAAAAATCTGATGACTGCTGCTAATAGTCTGTGTTTATACAACATTGGATTAACTAAATTGATCTGAACCCCGAAATAGTCGGATACTAAAGAACCGAAAAAGTAAATTATTGTATGGGATATTCAACATTTTTGAACACAGTTGTGTATTTAATAAATTTGAAGAGATAAGAGAGTAATTGCTTTACACCATTGCATACTTATGCACACAATATATCCCAGTTGGAATGTGAGCAATTTATTACATACTTTCTACTTTGGGTATTTAAAGGCATGTTTGTGGATAGAAATTCTTCGAAAAATTATTAATGAAGGACTCTTATGCTCACTTGCAGAACGGCAAGTTATTTTTTAGCTCAGAGTTAATTAAAAAAATGTGTCAAAAATGTATCAGTCTAACCCCTCATGTCAGATTAAATCTGAATTAAAAAGTTAGCTTGTCGCTCTGCAAGTTGACCTTAATGATGTATCCAGGAAACAAAACTTTTAACATTGATAGGCTGCCGAAAATAATTCAAATGAAGAAAAATGTTTTAAAATTAATACAGACACTCTAAGCCCTCTAATGTGTCTTATAAAATATCTTATTATTATTATTATAACATAGATTATTACAAATTAAAGTACATTTCAATAACAATAGGATTTCTAGAATTTGGGGTGTCGGAATGCACGAGATTCCGATCAGCACGGGAACTGGTGGTCCCAACGGACGAGTCTTGGAGTCATCTCATTGGAAGGTTGGAAGGAACGTGTTCTCAATCCTACCCTCCTCCAAGACGTATGATTACACAGTTTTATTATTTATGCTGTCCGAATGCATTTGGTTCCGGTCAACTCAAAAGCTAGCAGCTCAGCAGAATGAGCCACCCTTATCGGACGGTTGGAAAGGACGTGTTTCAAATCCTCCCAGTACCAGCTTTTATGTAAACATAATTAATTATAATATATTATTGTTTTATTGTTTTTGTAGGAATAGACGTGGTTCTCATGAACACTCCAACTGTTTGTCTGGGTCGATATTTTCAGGAACTCTTTCCCAATTTGATTGCGAGCGTCTCTGTTTGGATTGCCATGTACGCTCAGGGATCGGTAACATGAAATACAGATACAAAATATTTTATCTTATTGGAAGGGTTTTGCAATATTCTAATAAACTTTTTTTGAAGGTGTTTAAGTTTTCACAATTTTTAGCATGATTAGGTAGTTCATTAAAACATTTCAGGCCTTTGTAAAATATGTTTTGCTTGTCCATTTTTTTTTTTTTTGAAAAGAGGTAACCTAAAATTATTATTTTCCCCAATTCATTCATATAAACAAGTTTTTCAGTAAGGTAGGCTGGTAATTTACCATGCTTGATATAAAATACAAATTTCATACTATGGTAAAATATCAACTCTTTCACACTCAACCAGTTTAGTGCATCGATCATACTCTTTACGGAAGTGTCGTACCTCATTTTCAATATAAATCTCATAGCTTTGTTTTGCATAATTTGTAACCTGTCTACTTGTGTTTCATTGGCAATAAAGAATATTGTAGGGCAATATAAGAAGTGTGGTTGTATGATGGATCTACAAACTTTCAACTTATATTTCTTACTAATAAGTTTACATGATCTCTTCCAAAATCCAATTGTTTGCCCATTTTGGCGTATTGTTATATCATATTTTGGCATATTTATTGTCAATCAGGATCCCTAAATACTTAAATATTTTGACATCCTCAATGCCCGTATTCATTATTTTTAGATCTAAATTAAGTGATTCTTTATTGGTCGTCCTAGATAAAACCATGAACTTTTTGTTAACGTTAAGCTTGAGTTTATTAATGCAAAGCCCTCTATGCAATGAGTCCAAATCTTCTTGCATTTTGCTCCTTGCTATTGAAATGTCCGTTTCATTTGCTTCAAGTACCGCATCATCTGCAAACAACCTGATTTTACTATATTTCAGTGCTGATGATATATCGTTTATGTAAATGTTGAATAGGATTGGTGCGAATACCGACCTTGTGGTAAGCCTATGTCCACTTGTGCCTCGGATGAGACTACTTACTGACTCGATTGTTGTTCTTTGTTTCCGGTCTGATAAGAAGCTTCTAAACCAATGCAATTCATTTTCCCTAATACCAATTTTTTGTAGTTTATCGAGCATTATATTCCTATCAATTGTTTCGAATACTCTTTTCAGGTCAATGAAAACTGCTACTATATGTTTTTTTAGGCTCAGCTCTTCCTTCCAGCTAGATATGACGTAATTTAATGCCGTCTCGCAACAGTGGCTTTCTCGGAAACCGGATTGTTCTTTTATAAGAATTTCATTATTTTCTAAGTAATTAACCAGTTGAACACATTAGCCAACAATTGAAGTTTATTTCGCCATGCCAATTACATGCAAAATTTCACGAAGCACTGTTATAAACATTCTCACTATACGAGAAAAATATTTGTTAACATATTTTGTGTCCTATTCATTTGTTTAATTGCAGAACAGTACTAACGAGTGGGAAAAATAATTTCCCTGGCAAATTGTGAAAGCCCTTTTAGCTAAAGCAAATGTCGAATTGTTCTACTTATGCTTTGCTTTCAACAAAAGTTAGAAGTTTGCTACTTTTTCATGTCAGATGCGCCAATGTCGCTCGATCTGCCGATCTCCATAAAAATACACTCAATCGACTCATCATGCAAAAGATTGAGTTAAACGCATCTATATAAAAAAATTGCTTATGTGACGGGACTTTTAGGCGCAAGCATTGTTTAAACAAAAATATCAACGCTATATGTAGTAAAAAAAACAAAAAACACTAATATCATAAATTTATATTAAGGATGTTAGCACAGGATTAGACATATGTATTTAAATTATTATCAAAAAAGTAATTTGCTTAAAAGTCCGGAAATCAAAATGGCATGCACGTGTTCTATAGAAGAAAGATATTTATCAAAATACAAAAATATTAACTCTATATTTGTTTGTTAAAAGCACATAAAAATGATAAATGAAAGCACGTTCTATTAAATTGAACGTGTAATTGTATCATGTATGGAAGTGACATTTGTTAGTGCATATTTTAAGGGAAAATTGCCCTCTATTTGAAAGTTTTACTGTAGGTGGAACTTCATATAAGGTTAGAAATCTCGAAAATCCATTATGAACTCGAGGAGGAGAAATTCCCAATAGTCGAAATAAAAAAGATTTGTGAGTGTGTTTGGCAGGGCCGAAATCAGCAAATATGTGGTAAATGCTTTCCAGTTTTCTCCTAGCGATATATATATTAACAAAAAAAAAAAAAAAATTATAAACAGAGAAAAACTCATTAAATTTTACTAATATGTGAAGATTTTAGAACTTAACAGCTCTATAAGAGCGTGCAATTACTGGCGTATGTTGACGACATTGATCATCGGCCTGAAGACACGCGCCATAATTTGAGCTTACTCTAAACTGGAAAAAGAAGCGGAGAAGATGGGTTTGATGGTGGATGAGGACAAAACGAAGTACCTGGTGCCATCAAGCAAAGAGTCAGCGCATTTGGGCTTTGGCAACCACGCTACTGGTGGCAGCCATAATTTCGATATAGTAAAAGACTTTTTTATTTGGGAACCAGCATTAATACAAACAACAGCATCAACTTTGAAAACCAGCGAAGAATAACTCTTGCCAGTAAATGCTACTTTGGACTATGTAGGCAATTGAAAAGTAAAGTCCTCTCTAGGCAAACGAAAATCATGCTCTAAAAGTCACTTATCGTACCCGTCCTGCTATATGGTGCAGATGCATGGACCATGACAACATCAGATGAAGCGGCTCTGTAAGTGCTTGAGAGAAAAGTTCTTCGGAAGACAGCGGCTACGCTGTCTAGACCATATTATGTGAACGAAAAATTATGATCCGGCTAAAAAGTGTTCTTAACGAAACCCGACCCCACTCTGCTGGAAGAACCAGGGGCATGTTTCATAGAAGTGACAATTGTCGTATTCTCCTAAAAAATACATGAGAGAAAATTATTGCCGACAGTTTTTTTTTTTCATAGATACTAGTAGATAACTGCGACAAAACTTGAAGATCGATAGCGACAAATTCGACAATGGTCGGTGTGACAATAATGACAAAACTAATGGCTCTGTCGAAAGCAATGACAGGGCAATCTTTAATATTTATTTGCATGTAATTGAATATAAATTAATTGTTGTTCACTAATTCTATTGTGTTTAGGTTAAAAAAACGTAAATACAATTTTTTAGCGAAAATAAAGATGAAAATGAAATTTGATATAAAAATAAATTAACCTTGACAAATTTTTTTTGGTGAAACAAGTTTTCAAAACAGCTTCGAGTTGTCTCGGATAAAATGGCAAAAGTGTCCCTCTCAATCCTATCCTGGTAGAAAACGATTTAAATTCCCTTCACTAAGAAAAAACTTGAATGAAATAGCACTTAAGAAATTTTTTCTTCTTCGAATGAGGAAAAAATGTCTTAAGTGCCATTTCATTCCCATTTTTCTTCAATCGGGAGACATTTTTTTCTGATTGTTGATATGACCAATTGGCGTCAGGTAAACCAAGGAATAAGCGACTGTGCCGCCTTATTGGACGGCCGTTAAACGGTGAAGCGCTAATTAAATAAGTGAAGACTCCAATGAAATTAATTTCAGCATTACAAAGTAAAAAGATATAACCAAAAATTCACTTTCGGCATTCATGCAGTGATTTTTTGGATTGATTAAAAGTGCATCAAGCTCATGCAGACATTTTTTTCAGCCAAATTTTTCCATGAACTACGACCCTGGGAGAGCTCGGTTAATTACCATGGATAAGTATGACTGTATGCAGGCCCGACGATAGGGGAGTGGGAATGGGGGGATTCCCCCGGGATGGGGGTCCTCAGGGGGCCCGCGATTTAGAGGTACTAAGACAAACAAGATAAGTCAGGTACTAAGACATTATTTTTTTTAATTCAGGAGAGTATTTAGTTGTTCCATGTGCAAATTTTAAGCCGAATTTCAAAAGCAAGGAATATTGATAATGATTTTTTGCCTGGGCCTTCGAACAGTGAGGAGACAATAAAAACATCAAACAAAAATGTATGTTTACATGAATCCGAAATCGTAAAGTTTCGTAGTGACACTGATGAAGCTTCATATTCAAAAAGTCTTCCAACAATACCACCAACTCTGTATCAAAGTCCAGATTATTTAGACGACTTCGATATCGGTACCGTGAATAATGAGTTTTTGCGATCTGAAGAAGTCAACGAAATAAATCGTCGAGGTCATCAAAAGTGTCTTGTTATTTTTCCACGTGATGTGGCAAAAATATTTTTTTGATATAATCCATCAATAATGATTCATGAATGAGACGTCATCAATTCAAATTAATCAAATGTATTAGTGAATTTTTTATAGGGGGCCCGTAAATTGTTTAGTCCCCGGCCCGGATTTTCTCTCTACGGCCCTGACTGTATGCGCTTTTTCTTGAGCGTTTTCTTTAGACATAAATTCCAAGTTTACCTGAGAAGTAAGAAAGCTGAATAAATCTTTAAATTATAAACTTATAGCAACTTAAGGATTCGTCGGGAAACTCAACTTCAATTTAACATATCATACTAACACTTCAACTATACACCATTAATGCTTCCACAGTTGTGTTAACTGAGAATTGAATTGTTCTGAGTAAATCTTTAGCAGCATGTTGCATCAACACGTAGCAACGACGTGGTGCCTTCGGAAAAAATGTGAACAAGTGTTGGTAGGAGAAATGATGGAAGGACCAGTGGCCTGTTATGTTAATATGAAATGTTAATTGCTTTACAAGGGCTAATATTTCTTGGTAACGAAGGCTTTAACACTACATGATTCCGTACACATAGTCGATGAGCGAATGGGAACAAGTTTAATGCCGAATTAAAAAAAACTAAACGTGCTTTATTTAATATCTTTTTTAAACGTGCTTGAATGAAAGTTTTGGCTCAAAGCCTAGTACGAATATATATAATATTCGATATTCTTCAATTTAGTCAATAGTATAAAATAATAATAATAGATAGATCAATACGTAATTTTGCACTTTTATATCATACTCAAAGCGTGCCATAGGAAAACCAAAGATTCCTAAAAACGCGCACAAAAGAAAGCACACAAACACTTATTTTCGAGTTATTCAATTGCACTCACCATTCAAATATATTGCAATCTCATTAAAATTTCATTAAATTAATCGAATATTTTGACTCATGTGGTGCATAAAATGAAATATAACTATGACGGCATCGGCAATTAAAACAACTACTAAGTTAATAGCAACAACAAAAACGACATCCAAACATAATTACTAATGCAATTATATAACACAAAAACGCCCAAAACTTCGCATATTTAATGAATAATAAACGCAAATGCCTTTGCAATGCGCCAAAACTAAAGGTCATCCCAGCAGCAAAGGATGAGTAATTTGAATAAATGTATGTATGTACATATATATTGGCCAAAGGGTGGCGGGCGTTTATTGTGTGTGTAACGCCGCGCACTAAACTTAATATTGACGCAAATTGCGTATGTCCTGTGTATTGATTAAGCTAATTAATTAATTAATTTGAAACTGCACTACACGAGCGTCGGCCAACTGGGAATGTCAAACATTGACTTGCGGAACTTAAATAATGCAGTTGCAAATGTAGCGATGGAGTGATATGAATATTAGGGGTATGGCTTGTTACCTGTGTCGAAAATATCGAACGCGTTTGAGAACGTGATGACCCTTGAGTACGTTTGTAGCGAACGGCTCTGCTCGTCGGAGTGGGTAGGTTGTTTCGGGCCTTCATCTCACAACGCTGACAATAAAGAAAAACAAATTTACGTACTCAATTCTAATACACGGAGTGTGATCCGCATCACCCTCAATTATCCGTAGCTTATCATGCACTGGAATCCATCGTTAAAGTTCTGAATTGCCTCAATAAGGCTGACAAATTCGTCCCACCGTCCGTCTGTCTTAACTCCATAATAAGATTCATCACACACTAATTCTTCTTTAGCAATTCATTATTTATTATTCATACAATTATTGACAGCTTAATCTTTATTACAATTATGGGGTGTATAGATTTTTGGTGCCTAGAGTGAAAGGAGTTGTTGGTGCTCACATCATCAACTATAGAACTTCAAAACGCTATCCGTAAACCCATCTCTTGAGACGTCTCTAGATCCTAGCTTGCCGAGGCTGAATAGGGCTAAACCCTTCTAGTTCCCACACTTCACTACCTTCCCCGCTCGTCACTCAAAACCCAATTTCTCCCTGTACCGTTTAACTTATATCTACGAATTTTTAAGAAATTACATATTTCAATGTCACTCACGACTGAGTCCAAAATGATGAAAAACTTATGACATCCACAAATTAACTGATTACATAGATATGGAATTTATAATAATGGCTTACATCATGTGTTGGTTTGATGTTTCTATACGAAGTCTTACTCTATAATGCAACAGGTTTGCGAGGAGCTGACTTGCACCACTCGGAGTGTTTCCAACACTAAGTGAATGGGTTATGACAAACGTATGGTGTTCTTCAATATAATAGTTTCGCGAGGAGCTGGCATGTGCCACCCGAAATACTTCCAACAACAAGTGACTGAATAATAATAATCGTATGATGTCCCCAAATTAATTTTTAATATAATTGTCTTGCGAGGAGTTAGCTAGCACCACTCGAAATATTTCCAGCAGTAAGTGACTGCCGCCCCCGATAAATGGCTCGATGCACCTAATCCCAATATTTTCGTGGATTTTATAGTGGCCACAATTTCGCATGTTCATTGCCAACCACCATTGAATTTTACCTGCGTCTCTTCGTTTCGATTTCACCAGATGAATGGTTGGATATGTCGAATTCCCAACAATTGGGACTTTATTTCACCGCCTTACGGTTTAACAACTTGGATATATATCAAAGCACTTTATTGGACAATTTTATCGCAGCAAAACGTTAGTATCCAAGAGAAAAGCAGCCGGAAAGAAAAATTCGCGACCATGGCTGTGATTAGCTAAAATCACCAACAGGCGGTTCGAACAACATCCAGCTTTACGCAGGGCGCACAGAAATCTATTACTTTATGCATGTAGTAAAGGCTTTAGCATACTTTTTGGCGCAAGTCAACCGTAACAGGCTTTATTTTATTTATCTGGAAAAGTGTCATGTTGACCGAAAGTGTCATGTAGGACTTAAATTTGTTCAAACATGACTTTGTTTGAGAATAATAAAAATAGGACAATATCGAAAGTTGCATTTTGTCTTTAATTTTGAAATTTTAAGCTGTCATGTGTAAATTTGGAAATATGCTTTTTTGCTATGAAATGTATATTGGTTGGTGGATTTACAAATTTCTATTTAAAGGATAAAATTAGAGATATTTTTTGGTATGGAAAGATATTTTCATCGTATTTTACCAAAATAGTTTTATATAAGATCTCGAGTGTAATTCCCACAATTGAATGTAAAGGAAAGTAAATAAGAGAAATGGAAAGAAAAGGAAAATAAAGGAAAGAAAAATAAAACAAAAGATAGTAATGGAAAGTGAAGGAATCAAGGTAAAACCAAGTGTGCACTAATTTAAAATATTTATTTGACAAGGGTTAAATCAACATTAAATATATAAAGATTAAATACAGGAATATAGTTAGATCAACATAATATAATAATATTTTAACATAAATAAATAAAATAAATGTAAGGCGCGATAACCTCCGAAGAGATCTAAGGCCGAGCTTCTCTTCCGTTTTGCGTCGTGCTCCTCTTGATTTTTCCCTACAAATTGGCCATGTAGGTCCCATGTTTTTATGCCGACTCCGAACGGCATCTGCAAGGCAGATGAGTTTTCACTGAGAGCTTTTCATGGTAGAAATACAATCGGAGCGCTTGCCAGACACTGCCGAGGGGTGACCCCGCTTAGAAAAATTTTCTTCTTATTGAAAAATTTTATTTCTAAAATTTTGATGTTGCTTTGCCCGGGAGTTGAACCCAGGGCATACGGTGTGATAGGCGGAGCACGCTACCATAAACCACGGTGGCCGCCAAGATAGTGTTAAATTAAGATAATAGTAACATATTATGTGAAAATGTTAATTTAGCATGAGTTGATGTTATTTAAACATAAAATGTTGGTTCTTTTTTTTGTAAATTTTTCCGAGGGTGTAAGAATATAAATTTCTTTGGTACGATTTCTGTCAGCTCTTTTCAATTTCGGCAATGTGACGTCTTCAGTTTTCAGTTTCGTTCCCCAACCATGAAGGACGACGTAAAATCGTTCCATAATAATTATAGGATGATGTTAGTCTGCAAAGAAAACACGTTAACTTAACCACATTTTCATGCGAATTCAGCAGAACTTTTGCGTTAGCTTAACATGAAGTCATCTCAACTGAAATGTTTTGATCATATTGAGTTCAAACTACATGCAAACCGGGTGTGGATATAAAAAATTAGAACAGAAAAATAAAATATGTTCGAAAACAAGCAGTAGAGGCACCCAGTGCTAAACATCCTCTTATTTGTTTATTCTTTTTTATCAAATACTATCATAAGAACAGCTTAGCCAACACATTGTGAGATTTCCTCCCAGTGTTGTTTTTCCTTGTTTACTAATTAGATAAAATAAGCCAATTTGGTATGATAAAGAAGTTATCAACGTCGCATTAAGAAAAGTCTAATTTATCTAAAATTGGTTTTCAAAACTCTTTCGGGGTTATTCCGTTACGAAACTGTTTAAGTAAAACCGCTTCAAAAGAGTCACGATATCATTTTGGTATTGTTTTTGGTATAATTTTACACGTGTTGTTCGGATCATTTGGGGACTGGCCCGATTTTTTTGCTAATAATTTCGCAACAACTTTGCACTGCTAAGTAAGTATAGCTTTTGATTTGGGACCGATAATTTTTTTCGTTCACTATTTTTCAAATGGCTCCGAAATCCCTTTTATATAATAACAATGTGCCACTAAATTTTTACAACAGAGTAACCATTGTATATTTCTGAAAGGTAACAGCGCACATATTAATTTTTTCTGAACAAACTTACAGTTCAGCTCGCTTAGTTAACTTTTAATTGGAATTTAAATGTTAAACTGGTAATAACGTGTACTTTGGACATATTTGAAGAATCCGAAAGAGCTTAATACTTGGTTCCCAAGGAATATTAGTTTTTGTAAAATGGCTAACATTTCAAACCAACACTTTGAAGTTTCACCATTTCTCCTTCTACCAATTTTGTGCTGGACTATAATTATGTTTAACGGAAATGATCTTTAAGAAATAAATCTCATCTTTTGTACTGTGTATTCATGTATCTTTTTGGATATCCAATTTTGCTCTGAAAACGGCAATGCCCTGGTAAAGTTAATGAAAGAAAAAATCCTACCCCTAATAAGAAGCACTCGACATCAGTAACGACTGATGCGTGGAAAAATTGGGGCAATTAAATTGCGGAGGCAAATATGAAAATGCAGCCATTTTGCCGTGAAAATGTTATTAATTGAATTTTAATGGTAAAGCGTATTTATTTATTACGTTTTCGCATTTCCGCTATCCACCAGCCAGACAAATGTCAGGTAAAAATTATCAACCAATGAGCCACAACAGAAAAGCGAATGATGGGAAGCATATGCCACAAATAATTATGTCCCAACAAAAAAAAACGATGTATTTTTTTGTAAATGTTGTAAGTTCATATTGCCAGCAGCATCATCAATGGCAGAATGTAGACCAAAGGGAAGTTCGGTAAGGGTATGGCGTGTGTGGGGTTTTGAATTTAATTGATTTTCACTTAAATGTAAAATAATTAATAGGTATTCGAGTAATCTCGTTTATTTTTCCCTTACTAACATACATACATATACCCGAATTAAGGCATTTTCTCTTGTTGTAAATGAAAATATGGCGGCCACCGTGGTTTGATGGTAGCGTGCTCCGTCTACCACACCGAATGCCCTGAGTTCACACCCTGGGCGAAGCAACATCAAAATTTTAGAAATAAGGTTTTTCAATTAGAAAAAAAAATTTTCTAAGCGGGGTCGTCCCTCGGCAGTGTTTGGCAAGCACTCCGAGTGTATTTCTGCCATGAAAAGCTCTCAGTGGAAACTCATCTGCCCCGCCGTTCGGAGTCGGCATAAAACAAGTAGGTCCCGTCCCGCCAATTTGTAGGAAAAATTAAAAAAGGAGCACGACGCAAATTGGAAGAGAAGCTCGGCCTAAAATCTCTTCGGAGGTTATCGCACCTTACATTTATTTATTTGTTTAAATGAAAATATGGAATAAAAACTATCAGAGAAAAAATAATTTATTGATTTCAGTTTAAATTGTTATGATAGCACACATGATGCATTAATTATTTTGCAAAAATTAATAACATATAATTGGTGACAGTAATTATGTTGCTGCAATTTATTAATGAGCATTATTTTTTATACTCAGTTGAGCAGAGCTCACAGAGTATATTAACTTTGATTGGATAACGGTTGGTTGTACAGGTATAAAGGAATCGAGATAGATATAGACTTATATATATATATATATATATATATATATCAAAATCATCAGGATGGAAAAAAAATTTGATTAAGCCATATCCGTCCGTCCGTCCGTCCGTTAACACGATAACTTGAGTAAATTTTGAGGTATCTTGATGAAATTTGGACTGTAGGTTTCGGAATACTCATCTCAGATCGCTATTTAAAATGAACGATATCGGACCATAACCACGCCCACTTTTTCGATATCGAAAATTTCGAAAAATTGAAAAAGTGCGATAATTCATTACCAAAGAGGGATAAAGCGATGAAACTTGGTAGGTTAGTTGAACTTATGACGCAGAATAGAAAATTTGTAAAATTTTGGACAATGGGCGTGGTACCGCCCACTTTTAAAAGAAGGTAATTTAAAAGTTTTGCAAGCTGTAATTTGGCAGTCGTTGAAGATATCATGATGAAATTTGGCAGGAACGTTACCCTTATTACTATATGTGTGCTTAATAAAAATTAGCAAAATCGGAGGACGACCACGCCCACTTTTAAAAAAAAATTTTTTTAAAGTCAAATTTTAACAAAAAATGTAATATCTTTACAGTATATAAGTAAATTATGTCAGCATTCAACTCCAGTAATGATATGGTGGAACAAAATGCAAAAATAAAAGAAAATTTCAAAATGGGCGTGGCTCCGCCCTTTTTCATTTAATTTGTCTAGGATACTTTTAATGCCATAAGTCAAACAAAAATTTACCAATCCTTGTGAAATTTGGTAGGGGCTTAGATTCTAGGACGATAATTGTTTTCTGTGAAAAAGGGCGAAATCGGTTGAAGCCACGCCCAGTTTTTATACACAGTCGACCGTCTGTCCTTCCGCTCGGCCGTTAACTCGATAACTTGTGCAAAAATCGATATATCTTTACTGAACTCAGTTCACGTACTTATCTGAACTCACTTTGTATTGGTGTAAAAAATGGCCGAAATCCGACTATGACCACGCCCACTTTTTCGATATAGAAAATTACGAAAAACGAAAAAAATGCCATAATTATATACCAAATACGAAAAAAGGGATGAAACATGGTAATTGTATTGGTCTGTGGACGCAAAATATAACTTTAGAAAAAAACTTGGTAAAATGGTTGTGACACCTACCATATTAAGTAGAAGAAAATGAAAAAGTTTTGCAGGGCGAAATCAAAAGCCCTTGGAATCTTGGAAGGAATACTGTTCGTGGTATTACATATATAAATAAATTAGCGGTACCCGACAGATGATGTTCTGGATCAACCTGCTCCACATTTTGGTCGATATCTCGAAAACGCCTTTACATATACAACTAAGGGCCACTCCCTTTTAAAACCCTTATTAATATCTTTAATTTGATACCCATATCGTACAAACACATTCTAGAGTCACCCCTGGTCCACCTTTATGGCGATATCTCGAAAATGCGTCCACCTATAGAACTAAGGCCCACGCCCTTTTAAAATACTCATTAACACCTTTCATTTGATACCCATGTCGTACAAAGAAATTCTAGAGTCACTCCTGGTCCACCTTTATTGCGATATCTCGAAAAGGCTTCTACCTATAGAGCTGAGGCCCACGCCCTTTTAAAATACTCATTAACACCTTTCATTTGATACCCATATTGTACAAACGCATTCTAGAGTCACCCCTGGTCCACGTTTATGGCGATATCCCGAAAAGGCGTCCACCCATAGAACTAAGGCCCACTCCCTTTTAAAACACTTATTAACACCTTTCGTTTGATACCCATATTGTACAAACAAATTCTAGAGTCAGGCCTGGTCCACCTTTATGGTGATATCCCTAAATGGCGTCCACCTATAGAACTATGGCCCACTCCCTCATAAAATACTCTTTAATGCCTTTCATTTGATACACATGTCATACAAACACATTCCAGGTTTACCCTAGGTTCATTTTGCTAAATGGTGATTTTCCCCTATTTTGTCTCCACAGCTCTCAACTGAGTATGTAATGTTCGGTTACACCCGAACTTAGCCTTCCTTACTTGTTATTTATTTTTTTAGTTTATTAAATGTGTGGGGAAAAAACTTACACAACTCGACATCAGATATCAAAAAAAAAAAATTGCAAACTCATCGAATTACAAACAAAAAAAGGGTAGGCTACTTTTTGTAACATTATGAACTCGTCCTCACATAGACTGAATGAATCCATTAAGTTACTTAAAATCCTGTGTCGGTATATTAGGGTTTTGACTCTGCAGAAGGTGTTTTCCGACTGCATCACGCATGGGATTCATACGTGGCTCTTTGGTATCGTGGGGGTTTGCGCTCTATCTACCACGTCAATCTGCGAGCTCGTGCTTTGCCTTGGGAAGTTTGGGAAAACTTCTTCTAACCACGGCAAGCTCGCGATGTTGTCGCACGCTATCATCTTGGCACCATGGTACCACCGCGCCGAATCAAAGTTTCGAAGGGACCTACTTGGACCTTCCTGCATCATCTTGAGCATCAAGCTAATAAGCTCTCGTTCTGCAGATCTCCACCAAACTGCAGACATTTCTTAAAAGAAAATGCTTTGATCTATTAGCGCCACAGTCCGTGATTGCTTCACCACGTTATTCATCGTATCGTTGTTCCCGAGCCATCTCCCCCTAAAGAGCCAGTCTCAGTGTTACCCGCCTTTGGTTTATCACCCACTTCCACATCCTATGTGGCAAACGGCTAAATTTTAAGTGCTCTCTATAACTAGCATCTTTTAGGGATTTTACCTTAAAGGGCATTGCTACTTCGCCATAAGGTCTATCTGTCCTATAAATTTAGATCCACTTGCCGTTTTAATACGGCTGACCTGCTTCACGGTCCTGGCCCTTGCTATTTTCTGCTTTTTGAAAGCTTCCGTTTAGCTTTAAGTTGAACGTTGCCTCTTCATTCTGTCCGCCGAAACTTCTTTCTTCCCATACCGGTTGCAATAACAAGGGTTTATTGCAAGAAAAACTCTTAAACTGCATTCAACCTACTTCTATGGACTAAAGGGCAGATTCCAATCACTCTTCGGGTCTGTTCGGTTGACCACTGTTCCTAGGTTAGTGTTGCATGGTACCTTGAGAGGGTTCTCGTACTAATAATTCAAATCGTCTAATGAGCACGGTCCGCATAACACCTTGGATTAGGAGGGGTTGGCAGTTCTTTGTCACCGACATCACGGCGAGTCGTAGATGCAAATCCCTACACCGATCAGCCACATAGATAGAGGCTATTGAGTTCGGCTGAGCCCTCACACAATCGACAAGGGTAAGCCAATAAAAGTACACACTTTCTTTTCGGAACAGTCCTCAACAAATAATTTGAACTTTTTTTTCTAAATGTACATAGTTTAAACCGCTATGACCATTTTCAATAGTTAGATTAAACTTTTTAATTTTGCAATACTAAAAGTGTCCTGTGAGTAACCTAATGAGTAGCTTTTTTATATATCAGATTGTATAAGTTGTTTAATCTCTAAAGTTAATTGGCCTTAATTATAAAATTTGTAAATTGATACATATATTTATCCATAAAAATATTTTTATAAACATGTAACTACAAACTAACTAAAACAAGTAAAGGTGTCTAAGTTCGGGTGTAACCGAACATTATATAATCAGCGTGAGCTTCAATTGTACATTTCAATTCAGATAAATTACTTTTCTACATAACACGTGGCACCGCCCGTTTAAAAAAAATATCTCCCCATTTCCTCTTACAATAAAACATGATAAGTGAAATATCATTGAATCAAAGCTATTTTTTGCTAAGTTATAGCTTATTATTCTAGTCTACGACCCTTTTAAACTTGTTTTATATCTAAGCTGCCGTGGTTTTTAACCGATTCCATCCATTTTTTCTAGAAATATTTTCTGCTATAAGGAAAATATGTGTACACAATTTCATTACGATATGTTAATTTTTCTTCGAGTTTCCCGAAATATAGAAAATTGCTTAGTCATAAAAGGGGCGGTGCCAAACCCATTTTCAAAAATTTTAATGTTTTCCAATTTAATGTTATAATTCAATTTAGAAAGTAAAATTATATTGACACAAAGCTCTTTTTCGCTAAGATATAGCTTATTATTTTCGTCTACGACCCTTTCAAAATTCTTTTATACAAAAGTGGGCGTGGGCTTTAACCGATGTCCATTTTTCCTAGAAATATTTCCTGCTATAGGGAAAACTTGTGTACCAAATTTTATTACGATCCGTTTATTTTTCTGCGAGTTATGGCTCACGAAACATAGAAGATTGCTTAGTCATAAAAGGGGCGGTGCCACGCGCATTTTTAAAAGTGAATTTTTCCTATTTATTATTATAAATCCACTTGGGAAATTAAATACCATCGATATAAAGCTCTTTTTGCAAAGATATATCTTATTTTATTCGTCCACGACCCCTTTTAAAATCTTTTATATAAAAGTGGGCGTGGTCCTTAACCGATTTCGTTAATTTTTCTTCCTTATAGTAAAGACAACCTCTCTGCCGAATTTTGTTAAGATAGGTTTAACGATTTTTGATTTATGATTAATAATATTTGTAAAATTGATTTCATCATAAGTGGGCGGTTCTACGCCCATTTTGATTTTTCCAAATTTTTATCAAGAGTCTCAATATCAGTCCACATATCAAATTTCAATATTCTAGGTGTATTATTTACTAAATTATCAGGTTTTATATGTTTTACAAGATTTTATATATATAAAAAGTGGGCGTGGTTACCATCCGACTTCGCTCATTTTCAACACCAATCTATTCTGGGTCCAGTGTATCAAATTTGATGAAGATATCTCAATATTTACTCAAGTTATCGTGCTAACGGCCGGACGGACGGACGGACGGATGGACATGACTCAATCAAATTTTGTTTCAATACTGATGATTTTGATATATGGAAGTCTATATCTATCTCGATTCCTTTATACCTATACAACCAACCGTTATCCAATCAAAGTTAATATACTCTGTGTGCAAAGATAGGGGGGTTGGCTAACAGAAGTTCTGTTTATTGATTTAAAGCAGGTTTCAAGTTTTTAGAATTAAAACGTTAAGCAACGTTTGTACTCCCTTACTGGTTTAAGTTGAGAGTCTTAAATATACCATACCTATATGTAAATAAAATATTATATTTTCTCAAAAATACCAAAATTCCCGGATCACACATATATGAGGAATTGCACCCCTATTTGCTAGTAGCACACTCTTGATTATTTTTTCTCAAAGCAACTTGCCTTATCTTTTTTGGTACTCCGTTTTCATATTGCATTTAAATGAAATTAATGAAAAAAATTATAATCATGAATACTAAATTAGCATTAAACGTTGATCAAGCCATTCACACACATGCTGGCAATAATATGCAAATCGTTCAACACAATTAAATATCAATATTTGAATATTGAAATTAAAATATATCTGCAAATGTCATCTAAATCTTAACATATACCTTATATGCATTAGGGTGGTCCATATTAGTCCAAATATGACATTCAAATTTCGGTACCGATTGAGATCGATTAAGGGGTGTCATGTTCTGATTACGCTATAAAAGCTGTGTTTTTTTTTTCTATGTATATACATATGCACTTAAATTCTACATGGACTGCTGAGTGCATAAGTTTATTAACACTTATAAAATTTGTGCGTAGAATTATTACTGCTAAATTTCAGTATGGATTATACTCAGTTGCAACTGAAATCTGTCACTCCATTTTACCGCTACACTTTTCTCCACTTCTATTACCGAAAATTGTGTGTGTCCGCGATCAATCTCAACCTGCCTGTCTCCATTATTAAGCACAACCCGTTTTTTAGCTAGTTATTTTACCACTGCCTCGAGTTTTCAATAATTGCCGCCAGATGGTTCTCCTAAACGTTATATAAGTGATTATACGCGTTTTTTTACCCGCAAATGTAGATGTATGCACATGTAAATAAAGCACGGCTAAAGAGTCAATATATTAAAATATAAACTTTAACCACTGTACTACTGTTCCGATCAGTAAATATCGCTTTCTATTACATTATCGTTTTTGGGTTTTAGGTTTTTGAGCCTCTATAGAGATATCTTAATGTGAACCACTGTGCTATAGCCCTTAATTGTATCAAGTCTGGATTAAAATTTATGTGTAAAATATTTGTCCTCGGTCTTACCGTTAAAAGGGGTGAGAATGGAAAATATCATTAGTTTAATTTGGAAGGATCACCCTAATATACATAACTACCTTTGCATCTATATAAATATTTCCTTATTTGTTTGTAGATTTGGTCATGTGCACTCATTTGAGTTGGATTTCAGTTTATGTAAATATGCACGGAAATGCATTAAATGCAGTTTGTTATAGAATTATTGCAAATTATAGCCGGCAGCAACAGCATGACAGGTATCACGTTTAATAAACGCCAAACAAACAACAACAATATTTAGCAATGCCATTATGCGGCAAGCAGAAAAAAATTCGCACTAAGTGAATTCTCAACCAGCAAGCTAAATTAATTTTAATTTACACAGTTAAATAATTAAAATGAAAATGTATTATATTTTGCATATTATTTGAAATACAAGCAATGGCACAACACGTTTGCATATTTATTTACAAATACTCACACTCGCACACACAACATGCCCGCCGGTTGATTTCTCTGCGAATTCAAATCAAATGAACTTGGCTTTATTATGTTTGCAGTGTCTTTTATTTTTCCGCGAATTTTAATTGCTCGAATGAAAGTTTGCACAGTGGAATAAAGCCAAGAATGGTTTAGTGAAAATAACTCATTTCGCCCAAACATATCCGACCACTTGAAAAGACGGATACCGATGCGTATATGTAATTTTTATTTTATTTTTATACTCAGTTGAGCAGAGCTCACAGAGTATATTAAGTTTGATTGGATAACGGTTGGTTGTACATATATAAAGGAATCGAGATAGATATAGACTTCCATATATCAAAATAATCAGGATCAAAAAAAAATTTGATTGAGCTATGTCCGTCCGTCCGTCCGTCCGTCCGTCCGTCCGTCCGTTAACACGATAACTTGAGTAAATTTTGAGGTATCTTGATGAAATTTGGTATGTAGGTTCCTGAGCACTCATCTCAGATCGCTATTTAAAATGAACGATATCGGACTATAACCACGCCCACTTTTTCGATATCGAAAATTTCGAAAAACCGAAAAAGTGCGATAATTCATTACAAAAGACCGATAAAGCGACGAAACTTGGTAGATGAGTTGAACTTATGACGCAAAATATAAAATTAGTAAAATTTTGGACAATGGGCGTGGCACCGCCCACTTTTTAAAGAAGGTAATTTAAAATTTTGCAAGCTGTAATTTGGCAGTCGTTGAAGATATCATGATGAAATTTGGCAGGAACGTTATTCTTATTACTGCATGTACGCTTAATAAAAATTAGCAAAATCGGAGAAGGACCACGCCCACTTTTAAAAAAAAATTTTTTTAAAGTAAAATTTTAACAAAAAATTTAATATCTTTACAGTATATAAGTAAATTATGTCAAGATTCAACTCCAGTAATGATATGGTGCAACAAAATACAAAAATAAAAGAAAATTTAAAAATGGGCGTGGCTCCGCCCTTTTTCATTTAATTTGTCTAGGATACTTTTAATGCCATAAATCGAACAAAAATTAACCAATCCTTTTGAAATTTGGTAGGGGCATAGATTTTATGGCGCTAACTGTTTTCTGTGAAAATGGGCGAAATCGGTTGATGCCACGCCCAGTTTTTATACACAGTCGTCCGTCTGTCCTTCCGCATGGCCGTTAACACGATAACTTGAGCAAAAATCGATATATCTTTACTAAACTCAGTTCACGTACTTATCTGAACCCACTTTACCTTGGTATGAAAAATGAACGAAATCCGACTATGACCACGCCCACTTTTTCGATATCGAAAATTGCGAAAAATGAAAAAAATGCCATAATTCTATACCAAATACGAAAAAAGGGATGAAACATGGTAAGGTAATTGGATTGTTTTATTGACGCGAAATATAACTTTAGAAAAAAACTTTATAAAATGGTTGTGACACCTACCATATTAAGTAGAAGAAAATGAAAAATTTCTGCAGGGCGAAATAAAACACCCTTAAAATCTTGCCAGGTATTACATATATAAATAAATTAGCGGTATTCAACCGATAATGTTCTGGGTCACCCTAGTCCACATTTTGGTCGATATCTGGAAAACGCCTTCATATATATCACTACCACCACTCCCTTTTGAAACTCTCATTAATACCTTTAATTTGATACCCAAATCGTACAAACTCATTCTAGAGTCACCCCTGGTCCACCTTTATGGCGATATCTCGAAAAGGCGTCCACCTATAGAACTAAGCCCCACACCCTTTTAAAATACTCATTAACACCTTTCTTTTGATATCCATATTTTACAAACAAATTCTAGGGTCACCCCTGCTCCACCTTTATGGCGATATTTCGAAACGGCGTCCACCTATGGAACTAAGGAATACTCCCTTTTAAAATACTCATTATCACCTTTCTTTTGATACCCATATTGTACAAACAAATTCTAGGGTCACCCCTGGTCCACCTTTATGGCGATATCTCGAAAATGCGACCACCTATACAACAACCACCACTCCCTTTTAAAACCCTCATTAATACCTTTAATTTGATACCCATATCGTACAAACACATTCTAGAGTCACCCCTGGTCCACCTTTGTGGCGATATTCCGAAAAGGTGTCCACCTATAGAACTAAGCCCCACACCCTTTTAAAATACTCATTAACACCTTTCTTTTGATACCCATATTGTACAAACAAATTCTAGGGTCACCCCTGGTCCACCTTTATGGCGATATCTCGAAACGGCGTCCACCTATGGAACTAAGGATTACTCCCTTTTAAAATACTCATTAACACCTTTCTTTTGATACCCATATCGTACAAACAAATTCTAGGGTCACCCCTGGTCCACCTTTATGGCGATATCTCGAAACGGCGTCCACCTATGGAACTAAGGATTACTCCCTTTTAAAATACTCATTAATACCTTTAATTTGATATCCATATCGTACAAACGCATTCTAGAGTCACCCCTGGTCCACATTTATGGCGATATTTCGAAAAGGCGACCACCTATAGAACTAAGGCCCACTCCCTTTTAAAATACTCATTAACACCATTCGTTTGATGCCCATATTGTACAAACAAATTCTAGGGTCACCCCTGGTCCACCTTTATGGCGATATCTCGAAACGGCGTCCACCTATGGAACTAAGGATTACTCCCTTTTAAAATACTCATTAACACCTTTCATTTGATACCCATATCGTACAAACGCATTCTAGGGTCACCCCTGGTCCACCTTTATGACGATATCTCGAAACGGCGTCCACCTATAGAACTAAGGCCCACTCCCTTTTAAAATACTCATTAACACCTTTCGTTTGATGCCCATATTGTGCAAACGCATTCTAGAGTCACCCCTGGTCCATCTTTACGGCGATATCTCGAAAAGGCGTCCATTTATAGAACTTAGGTCCACGCCCTTTTAAAATACTCATTAATACCTTTCATTTGATACCCATATCGTACAAACGCATTCTAGGGTCAACCCTGATCCACCTTTATGGCTATATCCCTAAATGGCGTCCACCTATAGAACTATGGCCCACTCCCTCATAAAATACTCTTTAATGCCTTTCATTTGATACACATGTCATACAAACACATTCCAGGGTTTCCCTCGGTTCATTTTCCTACATGGTTATTTTCCCTTATGTTGTCACCATAGCTCTCAACTGAGTATGTAATGTTCGGTTACACCCGAACTTAACCTTCCTTACTTGTTTGGTATAAAAGATAGTTACATACATACAAACACTCAAGCTAAGCTACACAAAAATATGATCGGGTTACCGTTATTTCAAAAGAGTGGCCCTGGAATATATTTTGTAGGAATCTATTAAAATTAGTTCGAAAAATATTTACAGGAAATCTTCAACAATGTTACTCATACGCCCCTTACTATACCATCCGATTGCAGAAGGAATACCACACAATAGACGTCATAGGTGAGTTTACAAATGCTGTAAGAAAAACAACAACGCCGATAGCCTTATTGGCCACGCTGGATGTTAAAAATACCCTTAGTTGAAACGGGATGTCCGGCGCGCTGAAATAGTTGTTTAAGTTACCGCCATATCTGTTTGACATATTCGGAAACTTATTTAAAGATCACAAGCTTACGTGGGGACTACAGCGGCAGCTACCCAGGGAACGGTTTCAACTGGACAAGGCTGATACAGATTCTAACTAGACACAGCTACTTCGGTGAATATCTCCACATAATGGGCAAGGTGGAAATATAATACGCGCATATCGACGACCTATGCCAAATATTCTTCGAATGCGCCCACTTGAACCCATAAAAAGGAAAAAAGGCAATTTAACTCAGACGTCTCAAGCAAAAGGCAAAAACATGAATTCTTCATATAAATTAAGAAACAAACGACGAATGACCTACTCCAAGAAAGCTCCACATACTTCACATGAAACCACTGATGTCAATTTTGCAGGACCATTCCTTGTGAAAACCTTCAAAACTCACTTTACTGCAGTTGCATGAAGTAATTAATTTACTTGTTACCTGTCTTGATTTCTCTAATGTCTAAAGTTCTGGACGCACTTTAGGCCCTAACCTCCTGTGGGGACGCGCTACTGTCCATACCCGAAATAAACTGTTACATATATCAATATCAAATGAAACGTGAAATTAAAAGTGGTGCGTTGCAAATGGAGATAACAAGAACCGAGCTTTAAGGAAGGGGACTCAATCGGCGACTCATCAAGGTGACTCATTTGAATTGAAAACTTTCATCCTGGGCGTGATCATAACTGACATGTATAATTCTTTGTTTGCTAGAAATTTTGAATAATCAAACGGTTTACCACTGGGCACTATCAATCTTGACAAGATTCAGTAGCGATAAGGAAATTGATGAAATTTAAAAGAAATAGGGCAGCATGAGACCAAGACTTGAGCGACCATACTCATGACTTCTACGACACAAGTGTGAGAAAAATTTGGCATCTACGTCGATGACACTTCGCTACCTACCTACTATTCGACATCCAAAAGTACTGGCTGTTACGTTTATGTTTATGTTTTTAAATATTGAGTCTTCATACCGTAATGTACTGTAACTCCCAGTCAATACGCCATAACCGTTTCCAATCGGTACCAGAATTTATATGTGACATCGCCAACCATAGCGTCGATTATGGGTATTAGAAACAAAAAAGTAAATTTAAATTGTTTAAGTCTCAATAGACAAACATAAACTTTGATCCCTGTGCGACACCCCTTAACTGTCTCTAATTGGGGCCTATATTTATATATATGTAATACTTTTACCTTTGGTATTACCGATTTAAGGGGTGGAAAAATTCGGAAATTTGACTTACCTATAAGGACCGCCCTAATAGGGTTTTGGACTGTCACTGAATAAAAATGAAACATATAATATGCGTAAGCACATATTATTTTATTTCCCAACGGATCAACCGCAAAACCGGTTCGCACAGGTGCGGCGAACCGATCACATTTTTCAACGGGTTGCCGTCCTTATTCAAGGTACTTCAAAACGATATTCTGCCACATTGTGCAAGTACATGTGAATTTTGAAAAGCCAAATAATTGCATTTTTTGCCAAAAATATATTAAATATTCATATCAATTAAATAAGTATAAAAAAAATCATGATAACTGTTTATTTCCCATACGATTTGCGGTGACAATGACCTTCGCTCGATTTTATGAGTAGTTGATATACCGATGTACATAAGTGCATGTGAAAATTTTTCATATTTATTTTCATTATTACTGCACTGTTGCAATTTCGCTTTAATTCGCTGATACGATACTAAGTTGCAATCACGTTTATCATATTCATTAGACAAAAACAAAAAATATATGAGACATTTAATATAAACTGCGTTGCAATTTATCGACATAGTACAGACAGTAGTGCCCAGCGAAAAATCATGTAAGCAATTATAAGAAATAAAGAGCAAGGCGTTATCGCTTAATGATAAACCTTGCAAAATCGTAATGCAACTCATGTCTTTTAGGGCAACACAAGATATGCAAAAAAACTGATATTTGGCGCTAATAAAATAACATTTAAGTCTAAATTTATTCTTAACAAGTAAAGGTGTCTAAGTTCGGGTGAAACTGAACATTATATACTCAGCGTGAGCTTCAATTGTACATTTCATTTCAGATAAATTAGTTTTCTACATAACACGTGGCACCGCCCGTTTAAAAGAAAAGTCTCCCCATTTCCTCTTACAATAAAATTTGATAATTGAATTATCATTGATTCAAAACTATTTTTTGCTAAGTTATAGCTTCTTATTCTAGTCTACGACTACTCGTTTTATATCTAAGTTTCCGTGGTCGTTAACCGATCCCGTCCATTTTTCTAGAACTATTTTCTGCTATAAGGAAAATATGTGTACAAAATTTCATTACGATATGCTATCGCTCGCGTAACATAGAAAATTGCTTAGTCATAAAAGGGGCGGTACCCCACCCATTTTCAAAAATTTTAGTGTTTTCCAATTTAATGTTATAATTAAATTTAGAAAGTAAAATTATATTGATACCAAAGCTCTTTTTCGCTCAGATATAGGTTATTATTTTGGTCTACGACCCTTTTAAAAATCTTTTATATAAAGTTGGGCGTGATCTTTTACCGATCTCGTCCATTTTTTCTAGAAATATTTCCTGCTATAGGGAAAAATTGCGTACAAAATTTTATTACGATCCGTTAATTTTTCTTCGAGTTACGCCTCCTGAAACCTATTTGTTGTTATAAATACACTTGGGAAATGAAATACCATCGATATAAAGCTCTTTTTTGCAAAGACATAGCTTATCTTATTCGTTCACGACCCTTTTAAAAATCTTTTATATAAAAGTGGGCGTGGTCCTTAACCGATTTCGTTAATTTTTCTTCAAAGTATTCCTTATAGTAAAGACAACCTCTCTGCCGAATTTTGTTACGATAGGTTTAACGATTTTTGATTTATGATTAATAATATTTGTAAAATTGATTTTATCACAAGTGGGCGGTGCCACGCCCATTTAACATTTTTTTTCTAATTTTTATCAAGAGTCTCAATATCAGTCCGCATGTAAAATTTCAGCATTCTAGGTATATTATTTACTAACTAATCAGGTTTTTTGTATTTTACAAAACGTTATATATATAAAAAGTGGGCGTGGTTATCATCCGATTTCGCTCATTTTCAATATCAATTTATTCTGGGTCCAGATAAGCTCTTGTTCCGAATTTGGTGAAGATATCTCAATATTTACTCAAGTTATCGTGTTAACGGACAGACGGACGGACGGACGGACATGGCTCAATCAAATTTTTTTTCGATACTGATGGTTTTGATATATGCAAGTCTATATCTATCTCGATTCCTTTATACCTGTACAACCAACCGTTACCCAATCAAAGTTAATATACTCTGTGTGCAAAGCACTCTGAGTATAAAAATACCTTTGCCAGCCGTAAAATATGCTTTTATAATCCAAAGGACCAGGTGGACCAAAAGTAATCACCCTACTGGAAATCGCTATAACTTTTGCCAATGGTTAGAGCTTGACATTTTTTTGAAATAAACAAAAAACGCGAAATATTCTGAATGTAGTACCTATTTTCGGTCGCACACTGGTTTTGGTTGTACCCGGCAAGCTTTTTTTGCGCAAAATCCACGCCAAACTTTAAATACATTTGTACAAAATATGAAACTATGGGGGTTTCAAAGTTGTTTGGAAAAATTCAAAATGGGGGACACAAATTTGTGTACGAGTTTTCCAAAAGAAACCCAGTTTAACTGGAATTTAGTGTGTGGGCGGTTTATGGGCCACAGGCGTATGAAATTTGTATATGTTTCAAATAAAATTTGAAAATAAATACATTTTATGATGAAATTTATTCAAAAACATAAGCTTTATTCCACTAAAGTTAAATCTGGTTGAAAAATGTGTAATAAGTACGGGCCAAAAAAACAATATTTTTTTATTACCATTTGATATGTTGAAAATATTGTGCAGGAGATCCAAAAACAAAAGGACAGCCTTTCAAAATGTTAGTACTTTATTTTAATGTCCAGAGCTGCCATATCGCGACTGTGTTTTCTCAATACAAATCGTGTGGTAAATGTCATACAAGTTAAGGTTGAGCTTTAATTTCTAATAGCTACTAAACGGGTCACCTTTATTGTAGATCATTCAATTTATTATAGAGATGTGGTACAATTTAATGAAAACAATTGTTATTGTTTGTCGGCCTGTTTGATTTACATAATCAAAGGTTCGAAACAAGTTCAAGGGCTTAGCAATTTTTTTTTTTAATTTTCATTGTTGTGTTATATAGATGAGTTTGGGCTTAGCAACCCTTGAAATGTATCTATATTATCGATGTTGGTAACATTTTCTTTTTTCTAATCTAATTTAAAAACTTTTCCAGTCAGAAAAAAATACAACAGAACAATGAATATTTTTTTAAAAAAACTTGAAAATTTCCCGTACAGTTGGTATGGAAAAACTAAAGTTTTTAAAACTAAAGTTTCATGAACATGAAATGGTATATTAACTTTGGTCCGTAGTTTGTAACGTTGAGAAATATAGAAGATAGACTCACCATTAAGTATACCGAATTGATCAGGGCGACGAACTGAGTTGATATAGCCATGTCCGTCTGAACGTCTGTCTGTCCGTCCGTCTGTCCGTCCGTATGTCTGTTTGAACGCAAACTAGTCCCTCAACTTTTGAGATATCTCAGTGAAATTTGGCACAAGGATGTATTTTTGTATTATATTAGACATTTGTTGGATCCGTTAGGATCGGACCACTATAACATATATCTCGCATACAACCGATCGTTCAGATAACACGATTTTGGTCATTCCTGCCGCAATTTAGAAAGTATAAACGTGAAACTCGGTGATATATATTCCAATGTATCATAGAAGATATCCTGGAAAAATTATTTTGATCGGAGCTATATATAGTATATATCCCATACAACCGATCGTTCAGATAGAAAGATTTTTGGCAATATCTCCCTTAATTTCCAATATAAAAACGTTAAACTTGGAGATATTTATTGCAATATATCATAGAAGATTTCACGAAAAAATCATTTCGATCGGAGCTATATATAATATTTATCCGATCCAACCGATCGTTCAGATAGAAAGATTTTTGGCAATTTCTCCCTTAATTTCCAATATAAAAACGTTATACTTGGAGATATTTATTGTAATATATCATAGAAGATTTCATGAAAAAATCATTTCGCTCGAAGCTATATATAATATATATCCCATACAACCGTTGTTCAGATAGAAAGATTTTTAGCCATTTCTCCCTTAATTTCCAATATAAAAACGTGAAATTTGGTGATATATATTCTAATATATCATAGACGATTTCCTGTAGAAATCATATCGACCGGAGCTATATGTAATATATATCTCATACAACCGATCGTTCAGATAGAAAGATTTTAGGCATTTCTCCCTTAATTTCCAACATAAAAACGTGAAACTTGGTGATATTTATTGTAATATATCATAGAAGATTTCATGAAAAAATCATTTCGCTCGAAGCTATATATAATATATATCCCATACAACCGTTGTTCAGATAGAAAGATTTTTAGCCATTTCTCCCTTAATTTCCAATATAAAAACGTGAAATTTGGTGATATATATTCTAATATATCATAGAAGATTTCATGAAAAAATCATTTCGATCGAAGCTATATATAATATATATTCCATACAACCGATCGTTCAGATAAGGGGGTTTTTTGCCATTTTTTATTTTATATTTATCTTAAAAATCGTTTAGGTATGTACATCTGTTCACTATATATTTCTTATCCTATACATCCGATCATTTGGAGATTACGAACGGAATAAGATTATTGTTCAGCCCCATTCATGAAAGGTGTGAAGACAGTCCCGTCCTTACTTGTTTTATTTTATTTTTTTTTTTTTTTTTTTTTTTTTTGTTACGAGTTAAGATAGGATAGGATAGTTTTCCTTATAGTAAAAAGTGAATCCGTTATATCAAATAAATTCGAATGATAGTTAAAATCGAGATACAAACACCGAAAAGGTTCATTTAATTCGAAATTAGTTCTGCACTGCCTCAAAAGAAGAGGTTTGTAATGTCTTGACGCTGGTGATGGGACATTGAAATTTACTTCGTTCAAAAGAAAGGGGCTAGAAATTAGTCCGTTAGTTGGAAGATTGATAAGCTTTAACCGATAAGGTTGCCAACGCCCCAAATTCAATTCAATTTCGGTCCTCATTTCACAAGCCCTATAATCAATTGAAATCAACGTTTTAGTATAAAGTACACACTTTTGGTGGGCACTTTGATATGGCCTCTGTGCTTCTGTTGACGTATGTGTATATATAAATTTATTTACTATAATTTATTCATTTTTCATTGAGAGTGTCGAATTTTTATTTCATGGTCATTGTCTTGTTACCATTGCAATTTAAATTGTGACTGCTGCTGGCGATTGCTACCTCAACATAAGTATGTATGGATAAGCTTATGTAGAGAAAAAATCATCCAAAAATTGTTGTTGTTCCTAGGTAGGTACCTACTTGAATTAAATTGCAGTTTCGTATTTTGATTATGCTTTAGGCTATTTTTGCGATTTCATTTTTCAATAGCACTATTGTGTGAAATTCAAAAATTGTTGTGTTTTACTGAAATATTTAATTGCGGCCAATTGGCGTTAGTATATGTGCACATATGTAGGTATATACATACATACGTTGTGCATAAATGTATGTATGAAAGGATTTGAGTAATAGGCATCTGAATTCATATTAATTCAATGTGCAAGAATAATGAAAGAATGTTTGTACATAAAGTTTTTAATCGGAAATTTAACTTTGTTAATAAAATGGAATTTTTGACTGATAATAAACATTTCTGTGTTTAAATTAAATTGTTTTTGATATAAATGAGGTTCAAAGTTTTACGACATCATAGGTAAACGGGATTTTGAAAAGCATTGATTTATATTTGATGAACTGAATTTCATAAGGATATCTTTTTGTTATTATATCTTTTTTTTTTTAAAAGTCACACCCACTTTACATAGTAACAAATCCAATCACCATGTTTCATTCCCTTTTTCGTATTTGGTATAGAATTATGGAATTTTTTAATTTTTCGAAATTTTCGATATCGAAAAAGTGGGCGTGTTCATAGTCGGATTTCGCCCATTTTTAATACCAAGATAAGGTGAGTCCAGATAAGTACGTGAACTAAGTTTAGTAAAGATATATCGATTTCTGCTCAAGTTATCGTGCTAACGGCCGATGACAGACGGTCGACTGTGTATAAAAACTGGGCGTGGTTTTCACCGATTTCGCCCATTTTAACAGAAAACAGTTATCGTCATAGAAAGGATACCCTTACGAAATTTCACAAGGATTGGTAAATTTTTGTTCGACTTATGGCATTAAAAGTATTCCAGACAAATTAAATGAAAAAGGGAGGAGCCACGCCCATTATTTTTGTATTTTGTTGCATCATATCATTACTGGAGTTGAATGTTGACATAATTTACTTATATACTGTAAAGATATTAAATTTTTTGTTAAAATTTAACCTAAAAAATTTTTTTTTGTTCAAGTGGGCGTGTTCGTCATCCAATTTTGCTAATTCTTATTCATAACACATATAGTAATAGGAGTAACGTTCCCACCAAATTTCATCATGATATCTTCAACGACTGCCAAATTACAGCTTGCAAAACTTTTAAATTACCTTCTTTTAAAAGTGGGCGGTGCCACGCCCGTTGTCCAAAATTTTACTAATTTTCTATTCTGCGTCATAAGGTTAACGCACCTACCAAGTTTCATCGCTTTATCCGTCTTTGGTAATAAATTATCACAACGGTACCCCGTAACGGTATAAACTAATCGAGATCGATATAGACTTCTATATATCAAAATGATCTGGACGAAAAAAGAAATTCATTTAGCCATGTCCGTCCGTCACGATAACTTGAATAAATTTTAAGGTATCTTAATGAAATTTGGTGTGTAAGTTCCTGGGTACTAATCTCTGATCGCTATTTAAAATGAACGAAATCGGGCTATAACCACGCCCACTTTTTCGATATCGTAAATTTCGAAAAACCGCAAAAGTGCGATAATTCATTACTAAAGATGGATAAAGCGATAAAACTTGGTAAGTGGGTTGACCTTATGACGCAGAATAGAAAATTGGTAAAATTTTGGACAATGGGCGTGGCACTGCCCACTTTTAAAAGAAGGTAATTTAAAAGTTTTGCAAGCTGGAATTTGGCAGTCGTTGAAGATATCATGATGAAATTTGGTGGGAACGTTACTCCTATTACTATAAATAAAAAGATAAATGTAAGGTGCGATAGCCTCCGAAGAGATCTTAGGCCGAGCTTCTCTTCTAATTTGCGTCGTGCTGCTCTTGATTTTCCTACAAATTGGCCGGACGGGACCTACATGGTTTATGCTGACTCCGAACGGCATCTGCGAGGCAGGTGAGTCTTCACTGATAGCTTTTCATGAGAAATACACTCGGAGTGCTTGCCAAACACTGCCGAGGGGCGACCCCGCTTAGAAATATTTTCTCCTAATTTAAAAAATTTGTTTCCAAAATTTTGATGTTGCTTTGCCCGGGGAGTGAATCCAGTATCTTCGGTGTGGTAGCCAGAGCACGCTACCGTCACACCACGGTGGCCAAAATGCAAAAATAAAAGAAAATTTCATTTAATTTGTCTAGAATACTTTTAATGCCATAAGTCGAACAAAAATTCACCAATCCTTGTGAAATGTGGGAAGGACATAGCTTCTATGACGATAACTGTTTTCTCTGAAAATGGGGGAAATCGGTTGAAGCCACGCTCAGTTTTTATACACAGTCCACCAACTGTCCTTCCGCTCGGCCGCTAATACGATAACTTGAGCAAAAATCGATATATCTTTACTAAACTTAGTTCACGTTCTTATCTGAACTCACTTTATCTTGGTATTAAAAATGGGGGAAATCCGACTATGACCACGCCCACTTTTTCCATATCGAATATTTCGAAGAAAGATAGCAAAGGCAAGTTGCTCCATTTTTTAGTATTAATATTTGTATGTATACATGAAAAAGACAATTTTGTCTCCAAAGCTGTCAGCTGAGATTGTAATGTTCGGCTACACCCAAACTTAACCTTCCTTACTTGTTCTAATTAAAAAAACATCACAGCAGGCAAAACAGTCCCGAAATAGTACCGGACACACCTCAAAACGACCCATACAATTCCGAAATAATGGTTTCAAATTGATATTGCTAAATAATATAAATAATCCCAAAATCAATCCTCCAAAGGATCTGAATTAGATTTGGGAGAATTTTGCAGACAGCAGAACTAATATGAAGACAGAGGCGACTTCATTACGTAAAGGTCCTGCATTCGTTATAGAATTGTATCAGGGGCATTCCATAAAGACTTCAAAGTAATCACTAAAGCCCTAGTCAAAACAATACGGGATCAAAAACCCTACCGTGTATGAAGGTAGTGAGCGTGCCTCGTAGGTTGGCAGTAGGGATGGCAACGATGGATCGATTTGATTGAATAAATCGATTACTTTGTATATAAACACGATTTAATTGCATCGGTATTTTTTTATGAATCTATAAATAAATAATCGCTTATTAAATATAATAAGGAATAATAATCGATTATTAAATATTTTTTGTCATCCCTAGTTGGAAGACACTCCGAGTACATTTCTGTCATTAAAAGCTTTGCAGATGCCGTTAGGAGTCAACATAAAACATGTACATATGTTCCTTTATATTAAGAAAAAACCTTAGAGGTCAAAAGGTCTCTCAACGAAGAAAACTTTTTCTTTATACGCCTCTCGGCACGGCTGACCTGCGGACATTGCTCGTAGTCATGAATTGATAAAAGAAGGAATGAGATACCCGTAAAAGTACTGCGGAAGTTTTATGAACTTTGACACATAGCAAAGTTCAGCATATTAAGGTCCAGCGGCTGAAGTAGATGACTTGGTCATATTATGCGAATGGATGCAAGATGCAGAAGGTATTTTTTCAACACCTATATTTGGCACTCAAGAAAGGGAGATACCTTCACTGAGTTAGGGAAATGAAAAAAGACTTGATCTGTATTGATACTCCTATCATTGAAGGATTCCCTGCAGCAATTTTCTGGTTTATAAAAGCTAAGTTTAAAGTTTTGCATTGCAAATTATGTTTTTGAAAAGGAAATGATTTTAAAAGGCACTATGCCAAAAATATGCGAAAAACATGCATTCCTGGCCAATTGATGTAACACATGAAAAGGTGAAAATTAATCAAACGTGAAGTTTTTCTTGTATTTGTCTCCAAGGTAGCAAAACTTTTGATTGATTGACACATCGTTTTATAGTATAAGGTATAAAGCAAACAACGCCAACTACGTGCGTTTTGTAAATTTTTTCAAATTTAAGTTAACAAATTTTTATTACAGTTTAGGACACGCATATCATAAGTTAAATTTTTTTGCATGTTGAGTGCTTCATATGATCTTATCCATGCACATACCATATCAAATCTATATATCATGCGCTCTTAAATCGTGTTTATGAATTTCTTATTACAGTATCTGTTGCGCATATGTATAACCGGAAACATAGAAAGTAATGTTGGATTACGTGATCACATTCCTATGTAGTCCATACTGCAGATGTCGGCTAACATTAGTACCCTTTTTTGGAGAAACACGCCCAAGAGCATGACATAAATTATTCGTTTCTTAATTTTTCCTGTTTTCCAACTGCACATACTAACCATTAGACCTACATTGAATTGTTTTAGTCAAACGGCTGAGATAGATTATATGTATGTATTTACCTACATATATTGTATTTGCCCCCTCAAAACAAAAAACAAACATTTCAGGTCTGTAATGCGCTGTCGTAGTGTAATAAAAATCAATCACAAATCAAAATTCGAACAAAAGCCTATTGGAAAAGTATGTACGGTTACATACATACTTATATCGAGCATTCCATGGAAAATCGTAAGTTTTAGCCGACTTTCAAATTGCTCCGAATACACTGGATCACAAATTCCAATTTTTTTTCTGCACCAGAGATGCCATTATGAAATTCATATGTAAAATCACCCCCTGATTTCGAAAATCAAGGCTATTTTTAATTCTATGGTAACGTTTTTGACATATTTACGAATAACCGTTTTTTCCAAAAAAAAAAAAAAAAAAAATGGGTCAAGGAATTGAGCAATCTCAAAACGGTTTGAATCTTTTAAAAGGCAATAAAATTTGCTATAAACTGTATATACAACACTTTTTGCCAGGCCCTGCAGATTTAAAGATAACGAACAATCATTACGGATTTTTTCAATTTTTTTTGTAAAAATATAAAAAAATTTGTATTTTGCGAGGAAGGATCTCGAAAACTTTTTATTTTTTTTTTCAGATTTGTTTTTTTCTCTCTAAGCTCTCTTATTACAAAAAAAAAAAGCTTTCATTCAACAAAATCGATGGACTAATACAAAAGTTATAAGCATTCAAGTAAATATATCCATTTAATACTTAAGTACCCTACTGGTACATATCGCTCATTTGCTGCAACGTCGTCATAACTCAAAAAACATGACTTTTGAGTTAATAACATATAAACGTACCCAACATCATGATCTATGTTGTATAAAAAAATTTTCGTGATCAGTTAAAAATTTAGCACGTGTAATAAAAATGAAAATATGCCTTTATATGAGCAACATATGGTAGTTAAAACCTTTGAATGGTTCTCCTGGAAAATTGTGTTTTTTGAGTTATGACGACGTTGCAGCAAATGAGCGATATATGTTAGTATTCGTATATCAGTTAGTTAGCGAATATTAACACATATGTACCAGTAGGGTACCTAAGTATTAAATTGATATATTTACTTGAATGCTTATAACTTTTGTATTAGTCCATCGATTTTGTTGAATGAAAGCTTATTTTTTTTTTTTTTTGAAATAAAATAGAGCTTAGAGAGAAAATCAAAAAATTTGCAAAAAAATAAAAAGTTTTCGAGATCCTTCCCCGCAAAGTACAAATTTTTCTATATTTTTACAAAAAAAATGGAAAAAATCCGTAATGATTCTTCGTTATCTTTGAATCTGCAGGGCCTAGCAAAAAGTGTTGTATGCACAGTTTATAGAAAATTTTATTACCTTTTAAAAGCTGCAAACCGTTTTAGAATTTCTAAATTTCTTCTTGATTAAGTGCACCAAATTTTTTTTTTTTTTGGAAAAACCCGTTATTCGTAAATATGTCAAAAACTTTACCATAGAATTAAAAATAACCTTGATATTCGAAATCAGGGGATGATTTTACATAGGAATTTCATAATGGCGTCTCTGATGCATTTTGGCTGTAAACCAGTGTTATTAATTTTCAACCACAATATATTTTCAACTAGAGTACCCAGCAGACTTTGTTTTGCGCGGAAATTGGTTTTCCTGCATTTGAAAGGTGCGCCTCGCTTCCCCTCTTCACTTTCTAGCCCCTCCTTTTATACTTTTTTTCCTCATATTTCAGATTTCTATACCAAATGTTGAATACCTGCTTCAGCCAAGTAACCGATTTTTTGTTTTTGTTTTCAAAACTACTACGAAAATATATGAAGCTAACGCAGGTACAAATTTAAAAATCACATTCATTTTTATTTATAAGATACATATAGAAAATTAAGACGTGCTCCTGCCGGATAATATTCCTCCCTGAGATGTTTTTTTTTCTAATAAACAGAGGCTTCTGCAAAAAAATGTTTGTACATTTTTGCATCTCCCTTCTCCTATATGCCACTTTGCATATTTTTTTCAAGAAATTAATAATGAACAATGAATTCAAATAAAATGACCCAAGGTGAACATGTTTTCAAATTGTCCTCAAGTTTTTAAAAAAAAAAAGTAAAATATCCAAAAAAGTGCCGATTTGGCGGCCCTATCCAAAACTAGTCCCTTAGAGTGAATCGAATTGATTATAGTCTATCAACCAAGTTTAAATATCATCTACACGTTACAGCCCCTTTTACAAATGTGAATATACATAGGCTTTCCGAAGACAGTGGAACTAATGACCATGTTTGCTACTACCCTGACGTAGTGGACAGTCGAGCTAGTCTGAAAACTGAAGCTACGCGGTCATCCATAATGAGCTCTTATATCATAAGCCAGAAAACAGCAGTTAACATCTTTCAACTTAAAATCGGTCGACTTTCATTCTAAAATATCGCTTGGATTTAACGAAGACTATTGAAATCAATGTTGTGAACACAAACGTCTGCAAACTTTGGTCTACATTTTAAAAATTTTATCCAGGGTCCTTGTAAAATTTTAATTATGTAGATGCGCAGAGGATTATACGATTTTCACCCATGAGTTACGCAATGACATCCACTTAGACTGCTTATGATTTCGAGGGCGGCATCCTTGGCCGAAAAGTCACTCGCTAGCATGTTCCGCTAGTGTAGCTCGGCAGCATAGCGCGACAAAAACATCCGTTGGAAAGTCTTCGGAGCTACACCCAGAGCTTCTAAGAAAGTGACGTCGAGGAAGGCATCAGTTCGAAGTCGCAATCCTTTGGCTTCTGTGCTGGCATATGGTGTGAGAGCAGGAGGCGTGGTAACGACTGGTGGTCGGAATTGCTGCTGTTCGCACATCGGGAATTGTAGCTCTTATAAACAGCCGAAAAACTGGAGGCGCCCTGTGCCACGACAGTCATGAGTATTAATAGACCATTAATGGAAATTGTAAGTTGCCTTTGCTCGTGACCGCCAAGAAACCACAAATGATTTAAAGAAATTGTGTTCGCGACGATTATTAGGAGTTATCCCTAGGCGAAACTACGCATTGGCCGAGATATACAGACAAAAGAGTGACTATTTTATGTATCTCTATTTCTTTTCAGCAGACGCAGCAGTACCAATTCCAAAGACCGGGGTTATGTTCGAAGCCTATCTGGCGTAAGTGAACGAGGGACAATCCCTCCGCAAGGAGTTACTCCTGAAAATTTTTGAACGATCTGCGAGATTTTGAGGCAACTACCCCCTGATCTTTCTGAAATGGCCAAAACTTTGAATTCCTTAAATACATACAAACAAAACCTTTCCTGAATATTTTTTTTTTTTTAATAAAAACATCAAGCTTTTTAAAGTAACAAAAACGGCGTACGCCCACGCCGCCGCCGTCGATAAAGTGATCGGCGTAAACGTCTGGTCTCCTTTCATATCACCGATTTTTCCCTCCTGTACTCTCACATTCTCTGCTCAACCTACCTCTATTTTTCTTCATCTCCCTCTCTTAGCTTGCTTTCTTCCCTTTCTATTTTTCCACTATTATAATCATTTCCTTCTCCCTCTTTATTTTCTCTCCCTCACCCTCTCTCTATTTGTCTTCCTCTCCCCTTTCTCTTTCTCCCAATCTCCAATTCCCACTCCGATCTCTTATTTTACTTGTTCTGTTTTTCTGTCTATGGCTTTTCGTATAACTCTCCCTGTCGCCCTTCTTTCTAACCACCGCCTCTTGTTAAAACCCTCACTAACACATCCAACTTGATACCCCTATTGTGACAACACATCCACGTTTTGATAAACAAATAAAAGCGAAATAACCTCCGAAGAAGCCGTGGTGTTGTGGTAGCGTGTTCCGCCTACCACACCGATGATCCTGGGTTCAAGCCTGGCGCAAAGTAATATCGAAAATTTAGAAAAAGTTCTTTCAATTAGAAAAAAAGGTTTTCTAAGCAGGGTCGCCCCTCGGCAGTGATTTGGCAAACACCCCGAGTGTATTTCTGCCATGAAAATCTTTTCAGTGAAAACTCATCTGCCGTCCCGCAAACTTATAGGAATTAAAGGGAGCACGATGCAAATTGGAACAGAAGCTTTACATAGCATCTCCCGGAGGTTATCGTACCTTGTTTAATTTTTTTTAAGGAGTTATCCTTGTACCAAATTTCAAGCAATTAGCACAACAAACTATTTTTTTCACAATAGTTCGTCCCCTGGTCCAATTTATGGAAAGAAAAGATTCTCAAATAATAATTAAGTAATAGGTGAGCCACTGTTTCACTTCCTAGACCCAAACAAATCACAAAATTTATAAGAAGTTTCTCCAATATTAACTTGGTTACAGAAGTACCCCTGTACCGAATTTCAAGTAAATCACACCAAAAATTAGATATGAGAAAACCAAAATTTAAAAACTGTCCCGTAAAAGCAAATAATTTTTTAAACTGTAATTTATTTTCGAATAAACTTACTTGAATTTTTGTTTTGTTATTTTAACAAAGTTATAGTATGTCACTGGTTAAGGTTGAAAACTGAAAAAAGTGCAATTTGTGCCGCACCTACCGTGGAATTCTCCATATGCATCTTACGTTTATTAGCAGCACAAAACTCGTTGCTTCCTTGTCTTAGGATAAGGAAGCAACTTAACGTCTTACGATTTTGGTATTCGCGTTTGAACCAAATTCTTCACAACTGAATTAACTAAAACTGAAATGGCATTGGTGACTTTGATTTTAGCATAACATAAATATTTCATTTCACTTGGTATATAAATAAATGGCATTTCTAATTGTGGCACATTCAACACCGCAGTATCCAGACGCGTAATTCCAACGGGAGATTTAATACGAATTAATAATAAATGTGTGAAAATTTTTAATTAAAGAAATTTAAATCTAAAGTGATTTAGTTAATCATAAGCCGAAACAACATGAGGTTTTCAATCAAATTTGTGAGTGTCAAATTACAAAGTGTAACGGGCCCGAAATGCTTCCCCGTCCAGGTGAAAGACGTAGCGCCATTTAATAAAACAAACAAAATCTTTCAGCACTCTCAGTGGTTTAAGAAAAAGTGGAAAACAAATTTAAATTTATAAAGGTGAAACATATGTCGACAATGCTCAAAAGAAAATTTTTTTTAGAGATAATTCCGTAGGTCATTGATGTGATCTGGGTGGAGGTAACAATTGCCGCTTTGCTGCAACTGAACCAATAAAAACTTATTTGCTTATGTTTGTTTCTCTGGTTGTTTAATACCTGATTTTGTTGAATTCACGAAAGTGTATAAGGTTATGATACAGAATAAATAATTTGTTTTAGTTACTGCCAATAGAATTAAAAAAAAATCTATTTACAAATTTTTATTTGTTTACTGTTCAATGTTCTGCAGTGTTGGCAAGTTGCTTAGGTCTGCGAATAAAGTTAGGATATTTCGCAACAACATTTGGATACGCGTTTTAACAAGCATCTTATATTAACTATTTTAATTGTTGATTTGATTATTAACTTAGTTTTCAAAATTTTCATGCCGCTGTAAAAGTCGTATGTTTCAACAGTATTTCAGTGTTGCCGTCATACTGTTTCCGTTTGCGTGATAGATACGAGTATTGTTGGCACAAGAAGAGTCCATGGCTTATCTAATCAGCTGCTTTATTTTTTTCATTTCACTGCTATAGAGATTGTCAAAAGGAGAAAAAACGCAAAATGTAAACTCAACACATTTACAATTATTTACTGCCCTAGTGGTAAATTTTTTTTATAAAAAATAGTTTCACATCAATTTAAGTTATTTTTTAGTAAATGCATCTAATTTAGCGCATTATTTTCCGACATTTCATTCTCTCCATTCCATTCGCCTAACACCAACATGCAAATTTTGGCAATCTGAACAAAGGTATGTTGTTACTGTAGATATGAGCCAACCATATAGTTGAGCCATGAGAAGACCATGCAAAACAGCTTTTAGAGAGAAATTATATTTGGTCAGAAAATAACTTTATAGGGTGATCCGTAATTCATTTAAATTACTCATTTGCTCCTTTGCCTTCATGCTTTACTGGTTTTAGAGAAATATAGTATGTACTATGTTTGCAAGGTAAATTTAGCCTCGAAAAGACATAGCCTGGCAACACTGAAGATGTGTATGATAACCGTGCGAAATTAATGAAATAAATCAAACAAGAGTGACATCTTTTCTAAGTTACAATTGGCAAAAGTCTCATTCCTATTGTCAGACAGCTCTACCGGTTTCGAGGTGGAAATATCAGCGGTTATCGAATATATATAATATGTAAACAAATACGATGAAAACGTTTGGTCTTCAGAAGTTTTCGACTTCACAACTTTTAACTTCCTTTGGTTATAATTTGCTGCAAAGGTTAATGCAAAGAAACCAACGAGTGTGGTGGTGCACAACGCAATTTTCAGCAGCTTATACAATTTGCATCGGGACATTTGTTTTTGCATCTCCTAATAACTATCTAACTGCAGTAATAATATTTTTTTTTGTCTTATTTTAGACTAATTATTGGTACCCTGAAATTGTATGTTTTTAACTCTCACTACATATCGACGGCTGTGTGTATATATCTCGGCTGGCGTTTTGAAAACGATTTAAAATTTTTTATAGAACACCTTGCCCTCGAACTTTTTTCCTAAAATGAAAAAAAAGCACATCTCAGAATTTTATTGGATATCACACCTCCGAATTCCTTTAAAGAACTGCCATTTTTAGAATTTGTTTAAAAAGCGTCAGGTCGCAGCAATAATTAAATACAATAGGAGGATTCGCTTTGTCTTGCAAACGGTACACGGATTGCATGGATTATAAAGTCACATCAACAAAATACACGCAAAAAAATTATATGCAATCAACGCAATTTATGTTACGATCAAATATATGCACATTTTCGAGCAACGAATTATAGGAAATAAAAATCAACGCTGCTCCAGCGGTTGTCCTCTCAAGCATCTCATTTCGCTAACAAAAAAATTGAGCAATCGTTTTTATATTTTTTCGTCGTTTTTGTTATTTTATGTGCCGATCTTTGATTCTTCGTTCTGATGTATGCTATAGCTTCGCAATAGGGTGCTCTCGTAGTCTTGCATATTTTGTCATGGGATATAAGCAATCCTTGCGCCTTGCAAGACAAAGCGAATCCCCATATTTTGAGCTACCTACGGCAGGATATTATGGAAAAATGTCTGGGCAGACAATGCAACACATATAGCGTTCAATTTTTAAAACTACAACTAATGTTGGTTTTTCACTGCCAGCCTTTCGTTGCCCTCTTGTCAGGAACATAAGCATACCTTTTTTCAATTTTGCATTAAATCGCTCACCATCTTTATTACCTAGCATGGAGGGAAACCAATACTTTTTATGTTCAAAACAAGGTAAATGCGAAAACACTTATGCACTTTTGAAAACAGTAAAGTTTGAAACTTGAATTTCCAACATTTTGAATTTTGCACATTCATGTTTCTGGCAACAGAGCGACGATTTGAGCTGGCCGGTCAATAGAGACCTCATCGAGCGACGATTTGAATTGCAGTAATTTAGATTCGATATAAATTATAACGCTTGTTTCCATTTATTCTTTAAACACTCAAGCACAAAAATTCTATTTGGTTTCATTGGTTGTAACAAATATTTGACCTTGGAATGCGAAAACACTTTGAATGTAACTATATGGGAATGGCACTTCCATTTTGAGTTGGAATCAATCTGCCTCGAGCTAATAACAATGAAATCGTTCTTTATTATTACTAATTTAAGACACATATTTCTCTATTATTAAACTTTGATTTTAGAGCACGTTCACAATGCTGTGTTTGATGGTCAACGGCTTAACAGGACAATATTTGTTCCAACCACCGCAACGAGTACCCCATCTACAAATGCTGCATTATACTAACCAAGAACAGCAGCAGCACCAACAACTACAACAACACCAGCAGCAGCACCAACAACATCTCAAACAACAACCTATACGACACCCGCAACAACAGTTTGTACAGCACCAACAACAACGTACACCTTATGGCCTGCCAACGCCACCAGCCATACGTCCACAACGCTCTTTATACGGCGGATGGGGACCTGTAGGCGTAAGCCCTATTGGTTATGGTCCCGTTGCACCAGTAGGAAATACTGGTATTTCGAAAGACGATCTTTTAACCTTACTCGAAGCTTGGAAAGAAGTTGAAAAACCAGCGCCAGCACCTGAACCTGAGCCACAGCCAGAGCCTGAACCTGAGCCCGAGCCCGAGGCCGAACCGGAACCAGAACCAGAACCGGAAGCCGAACCAGAACCTGAACCTGAGGCTGAAGCTGAGCCCGAACAGCCAGCTGAAGCTGTTGCACCAGCAGCTGGTGCACAACCGCCGCCGCCTGGTGTACCACTAACAGTTTCACTGCCTGCTTTTGTTCCCATACAATTATCAGCATCATATACAGCACCAGCACCTCCTGCTCCACCAGCTGCAGGGGGTGGTGGTGGTGAATCAGCCGGTGGTGAAGCAATTGGGGGTGGTGAAGGCGCAGCAGGCGATGGTGAGGGTGGTGGTGAAGCTGAGGGCGGAGCCGGTAGCGCCGAATCGGGTTCAGGGGGAGAAGGTGAAGAAGAACCTGAGGCTGTAATTGTGTCTGAAATTGGCCCAGGCGGTCATGGCGTTCATCCGCGTGTTGTTTATTTAACGCGTTCTCAATTGAAGCGTACAAAGTCGCTTGGTACTCTTAGTCGCAAAGCTAAAAAATCCAGGTAAGTTGTTGGAATGTAGCGCAAGTTGGGGGAGAAATGCGGTTTTAAACTCCTTGGAGTTATTGATATATGTTGGAAAGATTTCTCGTCCCACCTTATCAAAATTGGTTTGAGACCAAGCCGGTTTCGACGTTGTGCCACCTTCATTGTAATTTTTCGTTGTCTTTTAGAGGGATGACGGAAAATCTTTCGAATATACATAATTATCCACCCTGTCGGAAAATCGACAAAATCAAAAAATCCTTGGAGTTATACTACGCCGAAATTATTATTATTCTTATATTTTCTATACATATTTATTTTATAATTTATTTTTGCTATGGTTTATGCTATTTGTTTCAACAGAACGGCTAAAGCTCGAACTATAAAAAAATCTTCAAAGAAGGCTGCAAAAGCAAAAGCAAAAACTTTGGCAAAACCACGTATAACTAAGTTCCCAACAATACGTTTCCCAGTCTCAAATGCAAAGTAAGTATAAATAGTTCTTACAGGGCAACGCCTTTTGGCATCGCACACACTTAATTTAGGTATTGCCAGTGATAGAAATTGTAAGAAGTGCTGGCTGTCGCAAGATTAAGGCTTCGGTTTGTTTTGTGATCTGAAAGTAGGAAGTAGGAAAGGTCCTAAATAACCTCTAGTATTTGCTAAGAGGACAGAATTATTTTTTAGTATAGATATAGATAGTAACACGATGGACATATTTAGTCTGTGAAAGATCCTCGTTTCGAAAACCATAGATTGAAATATCGACTGCTACATTTCAAAACTAAAATAGGGGTATTCGCTTTGTCTTCCAAGCGGAGCACGAGCAGGAATCGTCAAACCTATGCATATTATATAATGCAACAAACTGTAGGAACTAAAAATATAACCCTGCAGCGAATCGAACTAGTGTCGAGGTAGCACAGAACTAAAAGGCACTACCTTTGAGTAATTTATTTAATTTCTATAGCTTTCTTAAGCGCTATTGGTATAAGTGTGAGTACCAACTGTCCCGCTCGGCATCCGTTTAGTCCCCAATAGGTTAAAAAAGATATTTTAAGACAAAAATATTTAAAATTAAAACTTAATACCTTTTATTTATTTACAGGCAATTCGCATCTACAAATTTTATTTCTAAACCAAGGTAACTACTCATATATCTCATAGTAAATACAGCAGCGAATAAAAAAGAGCATTAATAATTTTTACCAAATTTCGTCAATTAAATTTAACTTTTTCAATTTTGGATACTTTAAGTAAAAACTTGTATGAGTTCTGTAACTGAAACCATGCAAACAATTTCAAAAATGCTTCGCAAGAAAATTTGTGAAAATTTTTCGAAACTTTAGAACTTTTTATTCGCAGTTCGATGAATTTTTTTGAGTAAGCAGTTTTGCGGACCAATAGATTTTAGTGTAGCAAAACACAATTTATAGGTATCTAAAAATTCGCATTGGCTTTTGACAATTTTTTTTTCGTAGGGTTTATTAAAGGTTTCTCCGTACAAAGCGTGAAAACAAAGAATATTTTTTAATGAGAAAATCCTTCGGAAAAAATTGTCAAAAGTCAAGGCAAGTTTTGATAGACCTATAACTTGTACTTTTTTAGACTTAAACTGATTAGGCTACAAATGTGCATAGCCAAAAAAATTGATCGAACTGCAAATAAAAAGTTCGAGATTTTCGAAAATGTTTTTGAAATTGGTTTGACTATAACCACAAAATCAAAGAGCTCCAAATAAAATGTTAAAAATTCTCGTAAAACTTTTTCGAATCTTCGAACTTTTTCGGAAACTTTTATGAAGTCGGTTTGTCTAGACTTGACTTGGCTACAAAACGAAATATTCAAAATAATTCGAAATTTTCATAAAACTTTGCTCGAGTTTTTTCGAGTACATATTTCAGAATGGTTTGCATAGTTACAAACTTCATAGAAGTTTTTTCTTAAAACATCGAAAATAAAATTTGTAAATTTTTGGTTTACGTTTTCCAGAATGGTGCATATTGTTAAAGTTACAACAATTAAAGAAGTTTTTGCTTAAAATAGTGTGAGTTAAAAAAGAAGAATTTAATGGAGGAAACTTGATAAACATTGCCACTTCTGTCTTTCTGTTCACTGTTGTGTGTATCAACTTTATACAAACCTACTCTATTCTAACTAAATCTTTTGTTTTTAATTATATTTTTTTTTTCAGAAGCTTTAATCCTACCCACCGCATAAGCCCAAGGTTGATAATTACCTAAGAACTTCTTAAAAGTCATGTTTAACACATTTCTCTAATTTCAGCAGAAGCTTTCCCGCCTTGCCACCACCACCATTTCTCGCAAATCCACCAGCTCCATTACAATTAGTGCCATCATCGCAAATATTGAGTAATTGGACATAAAATATCTAATCTGAAATGTTTAATACAAAAATCATGGGCTGACTTATAGAAGAATAAAAATGTATTTCGATTGAAAAATGTGTGTTTTAATTCAGAAAACAGATTGCTTTCTTGATCTTAAATAAATACATATATATATATATATATATATTAGGGCGGGTCAAATTGTATGGGGGAAAAAAAAATTCAGGTGCACATCCAGTTTCTGAATCTATGGGTCATACTGAGTAATACCGTCCATGGGACCATAGGTCTGAAATGAATTTCGAGCCTCCCCAATTTTGTTATAAAATATTTTTTTAGAAATTTTTATTATTATTTTAGTTAGAAAATGTTTTGAGCTATTTAAAAATTGAATTTGCAATATGGAAAAATAAAATGTTCGTCGATTTTTGCAACAAATTCGTCGATTTTCCCCAAAAAGAAGCGATAAAACGTGAAAAACAGTAGGAAAGCGCCCTATAGCGACGAATATTTTACTTTTCCATATTGCCAATTCAATTTTTAAATAGCCCAAAAAATTTTCTAGCACAAATAATAATAAAAATGTCTAAAAAAAATATTTTCAAACAAAATTAGGGAGGCTCGAAATTAATTTCAGACCTATGGTCCCATGGGGAATATTACCCATAGATTCAGAAACTGGATATGCCTTTTCAACAACAAATTTGACCCACCCTAATATATATCTTATAACTTTAAAGGAGCAATTCTTGTATATTTGTATAGCCGAACGATCTCGGGAACGGCTAAACCGATTTAAATGAAATTTGGCACAGAGGTAATGTATTACCTTCTAAGACTTTCTACCTAGGTGTTGTCACTCATAATGTTTCACAAGGTTGCCACCTATTCGAAATTAAAAAAAATTCTATGAGATATGCCGATAGGGGTATCAAACGAAAGGTACTTCGCTCCGCATTACAATAGGGATATCTTTGAGTAGTGTTGCCACCTATTCGAAATTAAAAAAAATTGCATGAGATATGCCTATATGGGTATCAAACGAAAAGTATTTCACTCCGCATTACAATAGGAACATTTTTGAGTAGGTTTGCCATTTAGGGTTGCCTCCTATTCGAAATTTAAAAAAAATTGCATGAGATATGCCGATAAGGGTATCAAACGAAAGGTATTTTACTCCGCATTACAATAGGGAAATTTTTGAGTAGGGGTGCCACCTGTTGGAAATTAAAAAAAAAATTGGATGAGATATGCCGATATGGGTATCAAACGAAAGGTATTTCATTCCGCATTACAATAGGGACATTTTTGAGTAGGGTTGCCATTTAGGGTTGGGTAGTTAGACGAAATAGTACCCACGTACACATATTCTATTAAAGCTTTAAAGGAGAACATTAAAGTTAAAAATTTTCGTAAAAAAATCTTACACATAATTAGACTTAATTTTCTTAATTTCACACACTCTAATAAAATTGAAATGCAACATCAAGGCACCGTGGCAAATTCTAGCAAAATATATTTAAATGCATATTTTTGGCAAATATGAAATCAATAATTGCAATTTCTCACAGATTACTATTAGAAAGATTTCTCACCATAACAACAAGATATCTCACCATGGGAATTTGCTACCATTGAACACCAGAGGCATATGATCAAATTGAAAACGACATCTAACCATTTAACTACTTACCAACAGATGGCGCTTAGGGAAGTAAGTTGACATTTAATTAAACTAACTGGTAGTTGTCATTCGTGAAATTTGCAAGTTTTTGGAATGTAATAAAATTGCGAGACTTTCATAGCGTATAACTAAAAAAATGTTTGAAATTAGTAATTCGGCGCATGAAGATATTCGAGAAACGTTGCCAGCACAACGAAACGTTGCCGAGCAAAGCTCGGTCGCCCAGGTACTATATCATTAAGATCGAAAAAAAAAATTATGGAAATTTTTTGTTGATAAAGAAATATTCAGCTTCGTTCTTACTGTACGTAAAAGCCCTCCATTTTCCGAATACTGAAGCCTAACCGCACCTTGTGACGAAAAGATTAATAGGTGTCAGATTCCACATCACGTGATGTAGATCTCTATCAAATCGACTGCCTGACATGATGTTCGAGTTGACTACATTCTAGCTTTTTGGCAGCATTTAGTCAGGATGTTCAGTATGGCGGCGCATACGGGCTTACTTCAGCAGGTGACAGAATGAGACGCAGGATGAGACCACGATAGTATCTTTAAAAATCAGGTGATCGGGGGAGCCTTAATTTCTGGTTAACATTGAGATCATTATAGAGTCTTACCAGACTCCCGCTCCTATTTCCTCATGCCGTTCCTCCTTTGAATAAATATGAGTGGTGAATCTAGCAATAGGTGTGAAAGACAGTTTAGAGAAGTATTAAGTGCTGGAGATGAAGTAGAAGCCAGCTAGACCGCTACCACTCCGACTTAAAAACATATATTCATATTTCTCGCCAGCGTCAATCGCTGCACCGCTTCCACTATCTGGACCGTGGAGGAAATGTTCTACCTACCGGAACTTGACAGAAGGGAATCGGTTTGACCACCGGACCAATGAAGAGAACCCTAATTGATGAACTATGCTCTAAAATTTACAGCTCTTAGTCTTTCCAGTTATTACGCCTTGCGTATCAAGGTACCACGTCGGCGACCTTGCTCGCAATGTGAAAAAACCAAATGTCGACAATATTGGACCGGGCATGCAGCCGCAATTGTACCTAAAGTTCAGAGCCGTGAAAAATTCTCAAGTCCCTCGCTGGCAGCACTTGTCGACGATATAGTCAGCGAGCTTAAAAGAAACACACTGGAGGAAGCTACAGGTCTGCCAAACACTACGCTCAGAACTGCCACGCGATTTATTCTCATATCAGAACAGCATCTTCACAGTGAGGCCGGAATACTCCCCATTAAAGAGAGATATAAAATGCTGAACAAACATTGTATGTTAAATACGAAGAAACCTGGGCCTCCTAACATATGTATATCTGATTATGCGGCCTCACTTCCCAGGGACATAAAGAGTAATCTACCCAATCACTATGAAAAAATCCGCCAACACCCATATGTATTTCTGAGTGAAGGCACTAGCGGTACTTTCCTTTTTTAGTGTGGTCTAAATTCTAAAACGTCCTTCAGTGTATTTAGAAATTCTTTCTGGCAAAGATTTCCAGGTCGTCAGTACAGACCACATCCCTTCAGGCCCTCAATAGGGTTGTTCACGGGCATGAACCAAAGCAGCTGAGGGAGAACAGCCCTCCTAGCGTACCACTTCCCTTACCCGTATGCAGCTGCAACTAACTTATGTATGTACGTCATGTTGCAACAGATATAAGCTAAATGTAGACTTATTTTGTTTTTACTTTTCGGCTGGATGTTGTTAAAATGCGGGTGCGCATTCATTGATTTGTCAAGCCATTTGTGTGTATTTCTGCACCAATATCAAAGAGCAACGAAAACAATTTGTCAAAGCGCCAAATGCCAAACTGTGGAATGTTGTCGACAACCAAAAGATGTTCGCACGCCTAGTAACACACACACAAAATGGCAGACATACACTTCCTTAACAAGCGAATTAAATGCAATGGCAATTGTAGCTGTGATAACAAAAACGACAATGACAACAAAAACGAAAGCTGAAAAAAAAAAATGTATTATACAAATTACAGTACACATTTCAGAAATGAAATGGAAATGAATAACAACACAAGCACCCTACAGCGAATCGCACTAGTTACAAACTAGTCTTGGACTATGGCATTAAGAGACGACACTCGTTTTGTACCCTAGCATTTATTTCAAATGAAACTTTTAACATTGTAGACCTTTAGAACATAGCAGGCCTTTAGAATTCGTCTTTACCGGCGCAGTTGTTGGTAGTTCTGAGACAGTCGTTGCCTTTGATTAAATACTTTAAATCAGAGATTACATTAAGCAGCTACTTCGGTTTCTCAGGGATAACAACCGATAGCCAAGAGCTTTCTCAGATATGCATATATTTGAGTTTTTGCGGCCTTTCTTAGTGACTTATTTTTAGTTTCAGATGTTTTCTCACTATCACTCAAATCGTTTAGTATAATTTACTGTCTTAGGTTCTTTTTAACTGTTATTTTGCGACCAAAATAGGTTTCGAAAGTGGTAATTCCCTCGTCTGCTTAGAACTAACATAATAAATAAACCTAACATTAAGTTATTGAGAGTCTTCAAATAATTTTACTTACTCAAAAATTTAAACTACTTTCTGATTGCATATTAATGGGGGGTTATTTCCAGGACCAGTTTGAGATAACTTCTGAATATTCATGGATCATTTTGGGATGATTTCAAGACTTTTTTGGAGTAATGTTGGAAGGATTCCGGGACATTTTGAGATCTCTTCGATTGTTTCGAGATCTTTTCGGGATTATTTTGAGATCGTTAAAGAATTATCTTGGGATTATTCCTGAGTCATTTCGAAATAATTACGGGATTATTTTACCGGCAATTTTGGAACCATTTAATAAGGTGTTCTTATTATCGGATTGTTATCGGAATATTATTGGTTTGTAATTGACGAGCTTTCGGCTGTTCTCGAAAAAATTTTGGTATATTATCGGTGAATTATCGGCGTGTTATCGGTTTATTATCGAAAAATAAAAATTTGATATCGAAAAAATATCTATATCCAATCCACAAAATATTGATTTGTTTTCGAAAAAATACCTATTTTTGATCGAAAAGTTATCTGGAAACCATCACTTCGTTATCGAAAATTTTTACCGAAAAAACATTGATTTGTTATTGAAAAGTTTTCAATTTCCTATTTTTTCCGATAACTCGTCGTGTTGCCCTTTCCTTTCGTCTTAAGAGAACGTGATAAATATTTGTTTGGCAATCGGTTGTTTTCATTCACTGACCATTCCCTTTTTTACTTGCTTTATATTAGGCCGGTTGAATGTTTGGCCGCTTTTCATACAAATCTTGCAATCGATTTTTAAGTAACTTCTCATTGAGCAACGTGAAACTTTACACACAGGTTAAAACACTGTGACAATGCAACAAAAGGGGGAAAAAATCGTTAGGTGGCGCAGGGATCGAAATAATTAGATAAGAAATTGAAAATTTTGAAACCAGATTTTAAGTAACTTCTCGATGAGCTAGATACTTCAAATTTCAAACTTAATTCAGAGGTCGATGGCAGCCGATGACACGATACAAAAGATTCGCTAGGGGGCGCACGGGATGAGATATTTAGAAAAATCGTACGAAACGGAGAGAATTTAGGGATTGATTTTTATGTAAGTTTTCATTGAGCTACAACTGTAAAGCTTCACAGATAGGATAATACGCCGAGAAAATTTAAGAAAAGGAGAAAAAAATGTCGTTAGGTGGCGCACGGTGGAGCGCAATTGATTGACTAATAATATCTCCTTTTCTACCAACTTTCAAGCCCAAGTAATGTGCGCTCCACTTCTGTATTTTTATTTTTCATAAATATTTTTGCAATTTCTATGTAAAAATTTAAAAATCAAAGTTTGGCAAGAATATGTCTTTATACGAGTATAAGGAGAAATTTTTCGCTGATTTTTGTCCAATTTTATATAAATTTGTATAACTTTCATGAACATGAAATGGTATATTAACTTTGGTCCAATGTTTGTAACGTTGAGGAATATAGAAGATAGTCTCACCATTAAGTATACCGAATTGAGCAGGGCGACGAACTGAGTTGATATAGCCATGTCCGTCTGTCCGTCCGTCTGTCTGTTTGAACGCAAACTAGTCCCTCAAATTTTGAGATGTCTCAATGAAATTTGGCACAAGTATGTATTTTTGTATTATATTAGACATTTGTCGGATCCGGTAGGATCGGACCACTATAACATATATCTCCCATACAACCGATCGTTCAGACAGAAAGCTTTTTAGCCATTTCTCCCTTAATTTACAATATAAAAACGTTAAATTTGGTGATATTTATTGCAATATATTATAGAAGATTTCATGAAAAAATCATTTCGATCGGAGCTATATAAAATATATATCCCATACAACCGATCGTTCAGATAAGGGGGATTTTTGCCATTTTTTATATTTATCTTAAAAGCGCTTAGGTATGTATTTCTGTTCACTATATATTTCTTATCTTATACAGCGCATTAGTTGGAGATTACGAATGGGATAAGATTGTTGTCCAGCCCCATTCATGAAAGGTATGAAGTCTTCAGCACAGCCGAAGACAGTCCCGTCCTTACTTGTTTTATTTTATTTTTATTTGCTTGCATAATGGTAGTTCTCTATGAGAAATCGAATACAGCACTACCCCTATTTAACAGTTATTTTAGAGAGGTCATTAAATAACTGTTTTTATTAAAAGTATCGATTTCGGAAACTCTTATTTGCGATCTTTACTTTAAATACATATATGTAGATCAGACTTATGCGTTCTTGATACAAGTGTGGCTACCTACTCTTCACCTCTGCATAGGATTAGAACTAGTTAGTAGATAGTCATTAAACCTGTAGTGCGAAGCTATTTCTTTGTGTGACTGTGTGCCATTTTTTTCTGTACAACAGTTTACAAAGGACTTGTAAATGAAAAAGATTCAGAATAAAAGAGCAAAAAACATGCGATTAAAGTGAAAATATTGGATAGGGTAAATGAAGCAACGCACATTTAGGCATAAGTTGATTGGATGCAGGGAGTTTGAAGAATGAGGGACTCCCAAACCTGCAATTTCAAAAGCGCAAATCTCAAGTGTAACTGTTGTCTACCTTCCACTGCCCGTCGTAAAATAAAAGGCTGTACTATACAGTCGATGCCTCAACCATTGCGCGGCTGCATTGGGCATTGCCTCATTGCAATTGAATTTAATTTACCACTTTCCGCTGTCTGTGGGTTCGCTCTTCGTTTTCGCTTTCGTTTCAAGATTATTTTATATTTAAGCAATTTGTCGGGGAAAAACACATAAATACTGTATTTACGTATATTAGAGAAATGCAAATGCATGTGTATGTATGTATGTGTGTGTCGTCTGCATTGCATTTCTTAATTGCAATTACAATTGAATTTTAATTACCGTGTTGTCAGCAGAAAATGTCGCAATCATTTAAGGGGAGAAAAGCAAAAAAAAAAACAAGTAAGGACGGGACTGTCTTCGGCTGTGCCGAAGACTTTATACCTTTCATGAATGGGGTTGAACAATAATCTTATCCCATTCGTAATCTCCAAATAATACACTGTATAAGATAAGAAATATACAGTGAACAGAAATACATACCTAACGATTTTAAGACAAATATAAAAAATGGCAAAAAACCCCCTTATCTGAAAGATCGGTTGTATGGGATATATAGTATATATAGCTCCGATCGAAATGATTTTTACATATGACATATTAGAATATATATCACCAGGTTTCACGTTTTTATATTTGAAACTAAGGGAGAAATGGCCAAAAATCTTTCTATCTGAACGATCGGTTGTATGGGATATATATTATATATAGCTCTGATCGAAATGATTTTTTCATGAAATCTTCTATGATACATTAGAATAAATATCACCAAGTTTAAGGTTTTTATATTGGAAATTAAGGGAGAAATTGCCAAAAATCTTTCTATCTGAACGATCGGTTGTATGGGATATATACTATATATAGCTCCGATCAAAGTGATTTTTTCAGAAAATCTTCTATGTTTTATTAAAATATATATCTCCGAGTTTTACGTTTATACTTTCTAAATTGCGCCAGGAATGACCAAAATCGTCTTATCTGAACGATCGGTTCTATGGGAGATTAATGTTATAGTGGTCCGATCCTACCGGATCCGACAAATGTCTAATATAATACAAAAATACATCCTTGTGCCAAATTTCATTGAGATATCTCAAAATTTGAGGGACTAGTTTGCGTTCAAACAGACAGACGGACGGACGGACAGACGGGCATGGCTATATCAACTCAGTTCGTCGCCCTGATCAATTCGGTATACTTAATGGTAATATTTCTCAACGTTACAAACATCGGACCAAAGTTAATATACCATTTCATGTTCATGAACGGTATAAAAAACAAATTCTACGAGAGGGAGAGTTAAAAGTAGCTACAATTACCACAAGAGCGAGAAGTCCATTTTTAAATGAACTGCTTGAAGAGGACGTACGTACATACATATACGAAGTGATTAATCAGCAGGGTATATGGTATACTTTAGACCATTTTAAAAAGACGGTGTTTTAGGGTTTATTCTTATTGCAATTGTTGGCGGCCGCCGTGGTGTGATGGCAGCGTGCTCCCGCCTACCACACCGAAGATTCCGGGTTCACGCCCAGGGAAAAGCAACGTCAAAAAACTTTAGAAACAAGTTTTTTCAATTAGAAGAAAATTTGTCTAAGCGGGGTCGCCCCTCGGCAGTGTTTGGCAAGCATTTCGAGTGTATTTCTAGATGAAAAACTCTCAGTGAAAACTCATCTGCCTTGCAGATTCCGTTCGGAGTCGGCATAAAACAAGTAGGTCCCATCCCGCCAATTTGTAGGAAAAGAAGAGGAGCACGACGCAAATTGGAAGAGAAGCTCGGCATTGGATCTCTTCGGAGGTTATCGTGCCTTACATTTATTTATTCAGTTGTTGGGACTCTTTATGGTAAGTATGTAATTTTCTGCTACTTTGGTTCTTTTAATAAAGTCTATCAAATTTGTTTTCTTTTTATTTAAAATTTTTCCTTTTTCGAATACTTTTAATATAGTATAGAAGAATCTTTTCAATATTATAAATGTAGAAGTTAGGATGCTTGTGCAGACATCCAAACGTTTGTGTTTGTTAAGAAAGATCGACTTTATATTTTATTTTGCAAAAGGCGGAGCTATCCAACTGAGAACATTTACTTCTGGAGATTTTTTGTATCGCTTTGTGAACCAGTCACAACTTAACTGCCTTATAAATTTCAATGAAATTTGGCACAGAGATAGACAGTTGTTTGGAACAATCTACTGGCTATATCTTTCTTGAAACGAGGGAGTGGGATCCTCAACCCTTGGGGACAGTAACTTTTTAAATAATTTTAACTGTTTCAGTGTCATTAATTTTTATGTGAAAAGCTTCCAGTGACGCTCCCGCCCGCTCGCCAATTCTAAGCTAAACTAAACTAACATCCTTTTGCAATACGTGAATGTATAATCAGCATCGTAACTTGGTACAACAACTACAGTGAGCATATTAAAAAACATAAAATCCATTCGATAGCAAAAAGGCTTTCGAAAACAATAATTTTCAAAGAAAATCTGAACATTTTTGAAATTTTTTATCATGCTTTATAATTTACCAGACAGAGCCAGGCGGCCAGCCATCAAGTAAAAGCGAAAAATTCAAATTAACGACGAAACGCAGTTTCCGGTGAAACCAGCTAACTAAATGGAATCACATCGTCCGATATCCCTTCAGTAGGCAACAGCTACGCACTGAACTAAGAACTTCACTGCAGAATAATACTGTCTTTGTCCATCTTCGGAAATCTCGAAGTATGAAAACAGTCGATGATGGTATTGTAATGAAGTCTTGCAAATAAGACTACCAACGCTAGCCATTTCAGCCGTTCTCTTTTAGTAAACCCACTACTTCATTCTTATCCCTTACCTAACCGCGAAACGGCGGCTTGTCAACACCATGGCTTCTGCATAGTTTAAAGCACCGGGCTCAATGCAATAAACTTATGCATTATATCCCTTACCACAAGACGGTCTTCGTGGCACTCTTCGTTCACTACCAGCAAGGCTTAATTCAGACGCTAGATGGTGAGGGGGAAAGAAGGAACTCCTACAAAATGCTTCGACAGGTTCTTTCTACGCCAGCGAAGACTTTTTCATTGATAAACATATGTATATTTGATGTTAATACGCGATCGAAGTATTCGCGTGAAAGCAATCTTCAAAGTCACAAAAACATTACCTCACACTCAATGTAATTTTGTGTGGTCGCCACTAATTTGCATATAAAATAACTTACTTTGAAGTAAACCAAGCCGGTCAATAAAACTACAAATAATTTAAAAAATTCAACGAATTGCTACTTTGTATAAAAGCACAGCGGAAATGTGAGCATTAAAAGCATTTCCATATTCCATTTAGGTGCAAATGTTAATACGTATGTATATACCTATGTATGTATGTATGTACCTGTAGAGGTATGTAAATATGCATTTTCAAAGTATTTAGTAACACTTTTAAATCTGTCTCATTTGATCATTTAGGTCATTCCAAATTCGTTTTTAACGATCTAATGGCTCAATAGAATTTTTCAAATACGCAGCTAATTGACTACCAAGCTGAATTCCAGAAAAAAAAAGAAATGCTGAAAAAGTAATGAGCAAACTAAAAACTACAAGTCAAATAAGAAACTGTTCTGTTGAAAACTTGCTGTGCCAGCACATTTAAATGAGCTATAAAAACTCAGAGATAGCATTAAGCAAAAAAAAAAAACAGTGCCATGAATGTTGGCGCATAAAATCCATCTACGAAATGCTTCAAGGCAAATAAATACGTACATTTACATACATACATACATACATACATATATAGATACATAAATATGTTATACAAGAGGACAGTTGTCAGTCACGCACAAAATGATTGAAATGGATTTTTATTAATTTTTATATGGGCCCCTCTACTTCTCGCCTACCCATTTGCCGTTAAATGAACATGTCATGCTGCCGCCTGTAACCCCCCACCCACTTTCCTTGGCATACGCACTGTTATGTAGTTAATCGAGTTTATTAATAAATTTTATATGTTCTTTCCTGCTTTACTCTTATGGCATTTCATTTATATTTTTATTTTATTCGTTTTTCTCAATTTTCTTCTCCCTTGAATATTTCTTTTGGTGGGGTGAGGTAATAGATCCTTTTGAAGATGCCTGATGTCTTATTAAATACTCGCTGACAAAGCAAAAATTAGAAGATATTTTTGGAATTATGATTTGTTTGCGTGCTTGAATGACTGTTGATGGTGGAAGCAGCAGCCAGCAGCAATCAGACACCGTGAGGACCACCACAAATTTATGGCGGATTCACCGCACTGTGGGCGGAAATTGGAATTTAGGCTTCATAATTTAAGACAAAATACAACTTCATATTTTTTTTAGATTTAGAAGAGATTGAGTTTTAATTTCTAAGGTCTTGTTTTTCTAGATTCGATTTTTGTGCCAAATGTGGGTAAATACGTAGTAAGATAATCGTAGTAGAAATTAACATTAACATTTTTAATTTCTGCGCAGTTTTAATAAAAAAATTTAGATAAAAAAAATATTTAAAACCAAAGAAAAAAGTGTTAAGAAAAACTCCACTATTTTGTCCTCACGTTTCGCGAAACATCTTATCCTCTTAAGGGGCAAAACGGCATTTATTTCACATATATATAAATAAAACGTCGGCAAATAACGGTGAATTTATTCAAAAACAAATAAACACCAATTCGTTTGCATATTTATATTTTTTGATGAAAATAACGTTGCTATGCAGCATTTGTTTGTTTACATTTGAATTTTTAATACCTTTTTTTTAATATAATATATATAAAAAACTATTACTATCACACAAATTATTGTTATAGGCCTTGCGCTCGAATTCGAACCAGGATGCCATTATCAATAGGCCGATTAAAACCAAAACAATTGTTAAATATTTTTTTTAAGTTTTTGATTTTCTTAAGCTTAAGGCCAAATTTAAATAAAACCACAATTGTTCATTGAATTGTGTTTGGTCGATATTTCGACTTCATTCTGAAGTTATTGTCAGCACTGTATGAGGATATTACCAATTCAATGAATAATTGTGGCTTTATTTGAATTTAGCCTCGAGCTAAAGAAAATCAACAGTTTCAAAAACAAAAGAGGTTATTAACTTTCACTCAAATTTTTTTAATAAAAAAATGTATCTTGGACTTGTTTTAACTTAGTACTTGCTACGCTGTTTGCTAAAATAAATATGAAAACAATACAAAAATGTTTAAATTTGTTTAAAAACATTAAACAAAATTTCTTTCGCTTATATTTTCGATTTATAAAAACGCATATTACAAGAGAAAAAAAAATTTATGTGAAACAAATTGTCTTCTTCTTTCTTCTTTTGAATTTTCTACACATTTTATTTTCAATATTCACTTAATTTAAACTTCAAGGTTTTGGATTTCAGCGCAGTTTGCACAAGACATTAATAATAAAAAAAGCTGTTTATAAAACATAAACCAAACTTAATTTAATTTTTATAATTTTGTGTATGCAACTTCATAATAACTTATTGAAAAAATGCGAAGGAGAATCTTGAAACTGTTATAAGAAACATAAAAGTTTTTATTTTATTTTATTTTTTCAGACTTTTCTTTTATGGGTTATAAAATTCTTTTTTTTCAGCAACCAAGTAGTTCATTTCCTATACAAGTCTGCCAACAATAAAAAAATTACAAATCAACAAAATATGCAAGCAAGGAAAAAAGTTAAATAGGCTGTGGTACGCTCTTCTATATTTGAGATATTTATTGATTTAAAGAAAAAAAATCAAATCATATGAAAACTGAAAGTTGTAATAGATTATGAGCTCCAATTTCAAGTTTGGGCCCACAGTACGCCGCTAAGAGACAATTACTTAAAACAGCCCAACACAAGGAGATTGCGAGACATTTTTTTGAGTGGGTAGTTGACGAGTGCATCATGAAACAAATAGCATAGCTCTGCTCAATTTTATACTAATTTAAATTCCTTGTGTTTCAAGTATCTATAAGTTTTTTAACACTTTGAATGTCCCCTTTTAGCATAAGACACTGCATATTCAAGCACTCTCCTCAACATATTTGATAGCACAATGCCAATTGGTGTAACTTGATTTGTTTGAATAACTTGCACACTTGCAACACCCGACCAATTATTTGCTGTTGAAAAAAAAAGGTATTTAATGAAATGTCAAACTAAGCAAATGCATCAATTTATTTTGAACCATTCATCAACTCGAACTCGAGCTGTATACATGGCAAATCACTTAAGTAAAGAAGAAACAAAAAAGGCGTGTTTACGTACATATTTTACAGGGTTCCTCAACATTTTTGCTTCCCGATTGAAGAAACGAAGTTATGTCGCCTGAGAGGTAACAGCTGGGTTTTATGTGATGTTTATTTGTTGAGATATAATCACAACTTCCAGAAAAGTTAGATTTTAGTTGTTTCTTCTACACGTTTCGATGCATTAATGTCTTCTTCAGGGAGCCTGACAATTTTATTTTAGAGAACAGCTGTTGACACAAGCAAGTTAAATAAAATTTAATTGGGCACTTACTTTGTTGTTATACACTTGTCTTTATCGCGGCCACCGTGGTGTGATGGTAGCGAGCTCCGCCTACCACACCATATGCCCTGGGTTCACACGCCGGCAAAGCAATATCAAAATTTTAGAAATAAGGTTTTTCAAACAGAACACAATTTTTCTAAGCGGACCCCGGCCCCTGGGCAGTGTTTGGCAAGCGCTTCGGGTGTATTTCTGCCAGTGAAAACTCATCTGCTTTCAGATGCCGTTCGGAGTCGGCATAAAACATGTAGGTCCCGTCCGGCCAATTTGTAGGGAAAATCAAGAGGAGCACGAAGCAAATTGGAAGATGAGCTCGGCCTTAGATCTCTTCGGAGTTTATCGCGCCTTACATTTATTTATTTTTTTATGTGAGTTGCTAATATTTTTGTTTTAAAGTAAAATTATCTGGTTGCCTGAAGAGGACCTGTTGGAAAAGAAATTATTCGCAGCCTCAAGCTAACCGATCACTGCATTTTTCCCAAGCGAAAGTGGAAAAAAGGCTGAAGTTATCCAGTGCTGCTTTTTTTAAGAATTCAATATTTCTTCGGGCATCGTAGCGGCAATTAGGGTCATATCAAGTGAAATGCGATCGTGTATGGCCTAGTAATGACCTAACTTTCAGATGCCTCCAACTATATTAAGTACAGTTCGGTTCCTGGGGCATGGAAATGATCCAAGCAACCGTTACACGGATATCTGCTGTACAGGTTAGGCACGTGTTGTTCGTGCGCTATAATTTAGACATGAAATATCTGGGCGAATTATTTTTCTCTAAAGTCATTCGAAATAGGAAAGATAATTCTGTAGTTTCTATCCAATATTGTTATAGAACAAAGTTAGTCCGTTACTGTTTTGTTATGGGAGTCAGTGACTTTGAGCAGAACACGTCTGAGTTCATGCTCAATCCTTCTCCAGGCTTCCAGATACCGCGGCTGAAGGGCACCCTGCAATTTTCTTGATAAAACAACTGATCGGTAGTATGTTATATATTACGCCTCCGATAAGTACACCCATGATGGACTCAAAACCTACTTTTTGCTAAGATTGACTGTTGTGTCCGTTATGAGTGTGCAATTGAACTTAAGTGTTAGAAATACTTAACTTCGGTATGGTAAAAGAAAGGCGGCCGCCCCTATAGCATGATCGCTATGATCACTTTGGGTCATGGACGGGAAACTGATACAACAACTTCATCTGTATCACTTAAACCCGTGCTCATATAAGATAACTCAGTGAGTACCTTTGATGTAAGATTTTTATGAAACACCCATTATATTCAACTCCGCGCATACCACCTACAGTCATGCAGTAAAACAAACGTCTTCCGCTAGCAATGCGCTTAAAATAGCACAGAATGCTATACTAAAGTAAAAATGGAAAACGAAACAAATGTATATATTTACACAAATAATTTTCAGGCGAAGAGTAGTGAAAATGAAATTCAATTTTCCACTCAAATGCAAAAGCCGCATCAAACCTGTAAAAGTGTCTCAAGTTATGTAAGCGATTTGTTGTGTTAGACACACAAGACAAAAGTCACATTGCGTTGAGGACCCCTCCTTAGTGACAGCACTAATGCCACTCTACGACCAAATGGCCGAAGAATACTTATGATCGAAACACAATACCAACGAACAAAAGAATTTTCAAATTTGAAAATAATTCTTTCGGCGATTTTTCGCCTAAATTGCGGCTTACGAAAAATTTTAGAAAGAGAGAGAAGAGGGCAGAGAGAAAGAATAAAAGAAATAGAAATTGTAATAAAGTCGAAAGGGATGGAGAATTGGAAAAGGGAAAGGGAGTGCACACAAAAATTAGAGGAAAGGGAAAAAGCAGAGTGAAAGGTAGAGAAGAGAAATAGGCAAAGGGACGAGAATGATTAGGAAATAGGTTAGAGGCAAGATATAAAGAGATGGAGAGAAGATTGAAGAAAGGGAAAGGAAAGAAAGTGGAATTAATGAAAAGGAAAAGTCAGGGGAAAAATAATTGAAGATAAGGAAAGCCAAAGTGAGGCGGAAATGGAAGGATGTGAAGGGAAGAATGGAATAGGCGGAAAGCAAGCATACATCATGTAGTAAAGAAAGGCGAAGCGGTATCGCAAAAGAAGGAACATGCCTGTTGTAAGAGTTGCAGGAAGCCGGATGAAAGAGTGATGGGAAGGGAAAGTAAGACGAAGAGAAATTGGTCGGGAAAGGTGAAGTACGGAAATGAGGAAATGGCAGAAGAATGGAGTAAAATTAAGGTGTCAGTTAAAGCGATTAGAAATTTAAAAAAAGAAATGGCAGGACAGAATAGAGTTAAACGTGAACATACAGGCAAACTATCGCTTCGAATTAACGATTAATTGCGCGAAATTCAACGGGATTGTGTTTTGTCTGAAGATTGACCACGCGACTATCAGTGCAAGCAGTGATGATGTCGTGCCCGTGAAGTGAGTTCTTGGTGGTGCAGCAAATGCAAACTATCATGAAATTACTGGCTAAAGAGAGTTTGTTTGTGTGGCGTGGCAACATTAGCTTGGAAAGTGGCACTCACGCAGACGGATAGATTGGCAAGCAGCTAGAAAGACGAGTAGCAGACATACAGTTGGCGAACTAACTACACTAAAGAGCTTGTGCAAGATTGCAAAAGCTTTACGACAAGTAGTAGACTAAAAGACAGTGCGTGGCATCCAACAATGATAAAAATGACAGCACGTTTAAGTAGCTGCCTTCATGAATATCACCAACACCAACTGATTTGTTTTTGTTATTATGGATGCCGGAGCTAAATGCATTCCCCAGCTGTAAAGGCTCTACTGGCAACCTTTTGTGGTTGGCATTGCCGTCAGTTGGGTGTGCACGCATTGTTGCCCAACTGAACTATGTTGGCAATTAAAATGTTGTCGTTTGACTTTGCCATTCAACAAACACATAATAAGTAAGGAAACGTAAGTGCGGCTACAACCGAACCTTGAAGAATCAGCGAGGAAAAACGAGACCCGGCCACCTCGAGGTACCTAGAGGTAGAGCGAAAGTAATGTCAACCTAGAAAACCATTGGAGAATCAGTGGTCTCTCGACGAACGAAAATCTCCGATCTGTAGGTATATTCTCAAAGTACGTATATTTATGAGCTTTAAGAGCTTTAAGCAGATATGGAAATAGTATAACGAATAAAAGCCCAAAGGCTTCGTTGAAAAGACCATGTTCAGCTAATCAAAGAGGACACTTCCGCTCAGAAAGTATTTCTATGGACACCACTATTTGTAAGAACAGGCAGGGGGACCTTCACTCTATTGGGACAAACTTGAGGAGTAAAAAGACTTGATCTCTCTTGACTTTCTCGTGACTCAGGCTTTTTGGTAAAAAGAAATGTATATTGTATGGGGATGCCCACTTTTCTAATATTTTGTATAGCCAGAAAAATAGCGGATGACCACGATATTGCAGGATCGGTTAAATACTTTCAACATCCATCGGACGCATACACACATGCATTTTTATTTATAAGATATGGTGTGTAAAGTTGATTGATCTTTGCAAGAGAGAAAACCATGCACTACAGCAGTCAAGAAAAAAAGAGAGGCATATAAACTTAAACAAATCGAAAAACGAAAATGTGGTGTTGAATTTGAAGGGGGAAAGAGCTTGCATCGCCAAGTACTTTTGTTTACTTTTGTGAACGAGAATTTCATTGTAATCTCCAACGATGAAAACCTTTGCGCACTCCTAATAAAACACAACCAGATGGAGCATATTTCTTACCGCCTACATACAGCCGCCACCGACACCATCATCCACTGAAGAAAGTCGTAAGCATGCCTAAGCTCTTTATTCCAAACTGCCTTTTCATGCTAAATTGTTTGCTACCTGGGCATCTCAGAAGGCAACCAGAGTATCTGCAAAAGAACTCTTAGGCCACATATAACACAGCCGTTTGATCCATGCCAACATGAGCTGGCTGGCGAAATATCTAGAGATAGTCGGATGAAGACGCACTTTCCAGCGGATTACGGTTAGATACATTTTATGACAATTTCTCGAGTTATCGACCCTCTTGTTGAGTGCTGTTGCATTGGGGAGCAATCTTTAATGTTACTGAAAGCAGTATACCCAGTAGTGCAGCTGGGTATAAAAACAGAAAAATGATATTTGCAAGGTGTTTTAAGTGAATGCGCTCAATTTCGCATTATTATTCACAAACACTCACACACATATGCGTATGTACATACATACTCACAGGCTCAACCAGAGGGGGGGGGGGGGGGAGCTGGGGGGGTCATTTACCCCGGGCCCGGCCCGGCGTTGGAGGGGCCCGGGAATCTCAAAATGCTATCCAAGCTTTTTGCGTACAGGCAATAAACAAACCACACCTTTAATCACTTTTCGCAGATAGCAATCATGTTAAATTTCAACAAATTTTATAAATCGCATAGCGGGTCTGCACCCCGCATAAGGTGTTGCTGGTTTTTGGCGTCGGCTTTGTAACATAAAGTTGAATTCGTTTTCTGTTGCAGCAGAAAAATTCGGAATGATGCAAATTCCAATACAGCGATATACATTAGACTGGGTCGATTTATTAACCGATATCGCGCCATCGATTTTTCGATAGGATTTGGGCTCAGGAAAAAAGTTCTACTACGCATACCCACAAAAATAATTTTCGAGCTTGCGAAAAAAAATGGCGAAAGGGTCAATTTTTCGACCAACACACTCCCCAAAACCCAAAAAAAAATTTTTTTGTTATCGCCTACGTTTTTAAAACAGTTTTTTGAAAAAAAAAATTCTTTTTGGGTTTTGGGGAATGTTTTAGTCGGAAACTTTACCATTTCACCACTTTTTCTTCGCAGGCTCGAAAATAATTTTTTTGGGTATGCGTAGTGGAACTTCTTTTTCCTGAGCCCAAATCCTATGGTGCGATTTCGGTTAACTTTCGTCCATACAAATGGACCCAGGTTAATATACATGTATGCATGTATACGTTTAAACATACATGTATATACAAATACATATAAATATGTAAAAGGTGGTAATTTTGATTTTGAGAATTTGTTCATTTTAGTATGGGGGTCGAATTTTTTGCCCCCGGGCCCGGATTTTCACTCAGCGGCCCTGCATATTCATTCGTAATTACATTTGCTTATGAGTGCATTAATTTTCTATTTATAGTTTTAAATTGCTGCTTAGAAGTATATTGCGAAAATGTTTCATGGCATTTAACGCAGAGCTCTTTGATATTTTGCCAGACAATCCGGAGTATCATCATTGTTTTTTTTTTCTTTTTTTGTTGCATTGGCAATTAATTCAGGTTAAATAAATAGGAAATGTTCGCATGGCGCATATTTAGAGAAAACTCTTATTAAAAATGGTTAATTATAATTCCGCACGGCGGCTGTCGTGGTGTTAAAGTAGCGTGCACCGCCTGCCACTCCAAAGATCCTGGGTTCACGCCCCGGGCAAAGCAAAATTTTAGAAACAAGTCTTTTTCAATTAGAAGAACATTTTTCTTTAAGGGGTGACCTCAGCAAGGTTTGGCAAGCATTCCGAGTGTATTTCTGCCATAAAAAGCTTCTCAATGAAAACTCATCTGCCTTGCAGATGCTGTTCGGTGTCGGAGCACGACGTAAATTGAAAAAGAAGCTCGGCCTAAAATCTCTTCGGAGGTAATCGCGCATTATTATACTCAGTTGAGCAGAGCTCACAGAGTATATTAAGTTTGATTGGATAACGGTTGGTTGTACATATATAAAGGAATCGAGATAGATATAGACTTCCATATATCAAAATAATCAGGATCGAAAAAAAATTTGATTGAGCCATGTCCGTCCGTCCGTCCGTCCGTCCGTTAACACAATAACTTGAGTAAATTTTGAGGTATCTTGATGAAATTTGGTATGTAGGTTCCTGAGCACTCATCTCAGATCGCTATTTAAAATGAACGATATCGGACTATAACCACGCCCACTTTTTCGATATCGAAAATTTCGAAAAACCGAAAAAGTGCGATAATTCATTACAAAAGACCGATAAAGCGACAAAACTTGGTAGTTGAGTTGAACTTATGATGCAAAATATAAAATTAGTAAAATTTTGGACAATGGGCGTGGCACCGCCCACTTTTTAAAGAAGGTAATTTAAAACTTTTGCAAGCTGCAATTTGGCAGTCGTTGAAGATATCATGATGAAATTTGGCAGGAACGTTACCCTTATTACTGCATGTACGCTTAATAAAAATTAGCAAAATCGGAGAAGGACCACGCCCACTTTTAAAAAAAAAATTTTTTTAAAGTAAAATTTTAACAAAAAATTTAATATCTTTACAGTATATAAGTAAATTATGACAAGATTCAACTCCAGTAATGATATGGTGCAACAAAATACAAAAATAAAAGAAAATTTAAAAATGGGCGTGGCTCCGCCCTTTTTCATTTAATTTGTCTAGGATACTTTTAATGCCATAAATCGAACAAAAATTAACCACTCCTTTTGAAATTTGGTAGGGGCATAGATTTTATGGCGCTAACTGTTTTCTGTGAAAATGGGCGAAATCGGTTGATGCCACGCCCAGTTTTTATACACAGTCGTCCGTCTGTCCTTCCGCATGGCCGTTAACACGATAACTTGAGCAAAAATCGATATATCTTTACTAAACTCAGTTCACGTACTTATTTGAACCCACTTTACCTTGGTATGAAAAATGAACGAAATCCGACTATGACCACGCCCACTTTTTCGATATCGAAAATTGCGAAACATGAAAAAAATGCCATAATACTATACCAAATACGAAAAAAGGGATGAAACATGGTAAGGTAATTGGATTGTTTTATTGACGCGAAATATAACTTTAGAAAAAACTTTATAAAATGGTTGTGACACCTCCCATATTAAGTAGAAGAAAATGAAAAAGTTCTGCAGGGCGAAATAAAACACCCTTAAAATCTTGCCAGGTATTACATATATAAATAAATTAGCGGTATCCAACCGATAATGTTCTGGGTCACCCTAGTCCACATTTTGGTCGATATCTGGAAAACGCCTTCACATATACAACTACCACCACTCCCTTTTAAAACTCTCATTAATACCTTTAATTTGATACCCAAATCATACAAACTCATTCTAGAGTCACCCCTGATCCACCTTTATGGCGATATCTCGAAAAGGCGTCCACCTATGGAACTAAGGAATACTCCCTTTTAAAATACTCATTAACACCTTTCTTTTGATACCCATATTGTACAAACAAATTCTAAGGTCACCCCTGCTCCACCTTTATGGCGATATATCGAAACGGCGTCCACCTATGGAACTAAGGATTACTCCCTTTTAAAATACTCATTAATACCTTTAATTTGATATCCATATCGTACAAACGCATTCTAGAGTCACCCCTGGTCCACATTTATGGCGATATTTCGAAAAGGCGACCACCTATACAACAACCACCACTCCCTTTTAAAACCCTCATTAATACCTTTAATTTGATACCCATATCGTACAAACACATTCTGGAGTCACCCCTGGTCCACCTTTGTGGCGATATTCCGAAAAGGTATCAACCTATAGAACTAAGCCCCACACCCTTTTAAAATACTCATTAACACCATTCGTTTGATGCCCATATTGTACAAACAAATTCTAGGGTCACCCCTGGTCCACCTTTATGGCGATATCTCGAAACGGCGTCCACCTATGGAACTAAGGATTACTCCCTTTTAAAATACTCATTAACACCTTTCTTTTGATACCCATATCGTACAAACAAATTCTAGGGTCACCCCTGGTCCACCTTTATGACGATATCTCGAAACGGCGTCCACCTATGGAACTAAGGATTATTCCCTTTTAAAATACTCATTAATACCTTTAATTTGATATCCATATCGTACAAACGCATTCTAGAGTCACCCCTGGTCCACATTTATGGCGATATTTCGAAAAGGCGACCACCTATAGAACTAAGCCCCACACCCTTTTAAAATACTCATTAACACCATTCGTTTGATGCCCATATTGTACAAACAAATTCTGGGGTCACCCCTGGTCCACCTTTATGGCGATATCTCGAAACGGCGTCCACCTATGGAACTAAGGATTATTCCCTTTTAAAATACTCATTAATACCTTTAATTTGATATCCATATCGTGCAAACGCATTCTAGAGTCACCCCTGGTCCATCTTTATGGCGATATCTCGAAAAAGCGTCCACCCATAGAACTAAGGTCCACTCCCTTTTAAAATACTCATTAACACCTTTCGTTTGATACCCATATCGTACAAAGAAATTCTAGAGTCACCCCTGGTCCACCTTTATGACGATATCTCGAAACGGCGTCCACCTATGGAACTAAGGATTACTCCCTTTTAAAATACTCATTAACACCTTTGATTTGATACCCATATCGTACAAAAAAATTCTAGAGTCACCCCTGGTCCACCTTTATGGCGATATCTCGAAAAGGCGTCCACCTATATAACTAAGGCCCATTCCCTTTTAAAATACTTATTAACACCTTTCGTTTGATACCCATATTGTACAAAAGCATTCTAGAGTCAACCCTGGTCCACCTTTATGGCGATATCTCGAAAAAGCGTCCACCCATAGAACTAAGGCCCACTCCCTTTTAAAATACTCATTAACACCTTTCGTTTGATACCCATATCGTACAAAGAAATTCTAGAGTCACCCCTGGTCCACCTTTATGGCGATATCTCGAAAAGGCGTCCTGCTATAGAACTATGGCCCGCTCCCTCTTAAAATACTCTTTAATAGCTTCCATTTGATACATATTCCAGGGTTACCCTAGGTTCATTTTACTACGAGGTGATTTTCCCTTATTTTGTCTCAATAGCTCTCAACTGAGTAGGTAATGTTCGGTTACACCCGAACTTAGTCTTCCTTACTTGTTAATTATGATTTTGATCTTTTAGCCGTTGTACTTCAAAGCAGGGTATTCTCTGTACGGTAAGCTCTAAGGCGGTTGATGTGCTGTGATGCAAGTGTGCTTGCCTTTTATGTTGAAGGTTCTGGGCTCAAGTCCTGGAACAAGCACCATCAAAATAACTTAAAAATTCTTCTTTTTAAATTAAAATTGGAAGAGAAGCTCGACATAAATCCTCTTGTATGTATACCACGCCAAAAAGCTTTTATTTTAATTAAGGCATGTCTATCGAAAGAAACGAAGAAATCTGCTCATTTCCGTAACAACCCCATTAATATTTCAAAATTGGTTACTATAATAATGACCACAATGCTCTCTTTTTTACTACTCATGCTTTGGTTATTAGCGTTCTGGGGCCTTCTCCAACGATCTCATCAGCCATCCGTCCTCTTCGCTTTTGCTCTTGCTATGCAGGGGCTCCATCAGAGACAAATATTGAACTATTTTAAAGAAGCAAACGAGGCACAGCAATTTCACACTACAACTGTGCTGCAGTTGTCCAGAAGCACTTTTTGTGGCAAAGTTCTTCGCTTGGTAGAAAGAGTTTGAGTAGAGGATGCTTTCCCATATGACTTAAATATGATAAGGTTCGGTAACGCTGTGGAATTTTAAATACAAGTGGAAACGGTATCTAGTATTTATCGAAAAGTTGTCGAAAGTTATAAAAAAAGGTAGGTGTTTTACTAATTTGTTATCGGGCGGAGAGGGGACTAGAGAGAAAGAAAGGGATGAAAAAAGACGGAGAGGGAGAAAGAGACGCAGAGAGGGGAGTGAATAAAGAGATAAAGGGATAAAGAAAATGAGGAGAGAGGGAGGGGAGAGTAAGAGGGAAACACTTCTTAAAAGCTATGCAGCTAGACTAAAGTTGGGGCAGGGCAATGTCTGCCGGGTCCGCTAGTTTCACTATCAAATCGATGGTGCATCTGCAACCCGGCTATAAGAAGTCGTTAAGAGACCATAAGAAGACACTGACTCGGCGATGTGTTTATTTATTTGTGTTGGATTTGAAAAATACTCAATTTTTTTTAGTGTATATCTGGATTCAAAACGAGCTATGTCATTCGATGGACAGGGTTCGCTCTCAAATTTTTGTTGGGAATTTGACATAGATCGGAACAGAGTTCGAGGCTGAATGAGGAATGATAGAGTGATCCATCCATTCGGTAACTGCAACAATGCAAGCCAAATTTTAGAAATTTAAAAAAATGTTTAAGTGAAACTTAAGTTTTTGTCCAAAACTATGCAAGCCAATCTCAAACATGTTTTGGAAAAAATTTGAAAATTCGAAAATTTTCTTCTAGAATTGCATATTCGAAAACTTCCCACTACATCAAATAAAAAGTTCGAAATTTCCGTAAAATTTTCACGAACTATCAAATTTTTGAGATTGATTTGCATAGTTTGAATTACAAAATTCAGAGAAGTTTTTTCTTAAAATATCGAAAATAAAAAGAGAAGTGTTTAGCTTACGAAATTTGTTCTACACTGCTATTTTTTTGTTCATTGCCTTATATAAAGACAACATTTTTGAGCGCTAATATTTGAGCTCCGATTAAATACTAAATTGGATTAATTGCTGTGTAATTAGGGAATGTTTTGTATGAATGTAAGTAAGTAATAGCGATTGGGAAGTATACAAAGAACATCTTAGAAATTATAAGTTTGAGCTAAGGAAAGCCAAAAGATCCTCCTGGCGAGATTTCTGTAGCAGCATGGGAACAGTGTCTGAAGGGGGTAGACTCAGGAAAGTACTTTCAAGATCGGCTAATACGGCCCAGGATGCTTGCAAAGGCCTGATGGTTCGTGGAAGGGAACTGAGGACGAAACCCTGGATCTACTACTGAATACATACTTTCTAGGTGCAACTAGGAATGAACCAGGGGATACACAAGGCTTGACACAAGCAACAGTTCAACCTATACTGCACAACCTAATTACAAGAGATAAGATATCTTGGGCCATACAATCTTTTGAACCATTCAAAACTCCAGGGCCGGACGGAGTTACACCTATACAACTGTAACAATCACTGGAATGCAGCACTAGCTGGCTATATGCTATAATAGGAGGTGTCGTGGCACTAAACCACATCCCACGTTTATGGAAAATATCTAAAGTGGTATTTATTCCCAAAGGCAGGCAAAGCATTCCACGCGAAGCCTAAGGACTTCAGACCCATCAGTCTATCTTCGTTTCAACTAAAGGTAATGGAGAGGTTGATGGAAACATATATCAGGGAGGCAGTGAATGACCAACTCTCTGAAGCACAACACGCCTATATGAAGGGTAAATCAACAGAAACGGCATTGCACGAAATTACATCGTGCATAGAGAGATCGTTCTCCTTCAAGCAATACTGCCTGGCAGCCTTCCTAGACATAGAAGGAGCGTTCAATAACATTTAACCCGACTCAATCTTTAAGGTACTGGCTGATCTGGGCACACAGCTGGTGGGTCTTGTGCACCAATAGCTGCTATGCAGGGTAGTACAGGCAGAACTTTCAGGGGTATCGGTGAGCAGGTTCATCAATAGGGAAACTCCCTAAGGTGGAGTCCTATCCCCTCTGCTGTGGGTCTAGGCGGTGAATCTGCTGCTAAGGGACATGGAGGAGGGGAGGGGCTGCAAAGCTGTGGCATATGCTGACAACCTTGCCTTGGTGATAAGTGGGAAGTTTCCACAAACTCTCTGCGATATGATGCAGGTGAATTAAGAAGGGTCGAAGCATGGGCCGTTGATAATGGTCTGGGCGTGAACCCAAATAAAAAGGAGCTGTTGCTCTTTACGAGGAGGTATAAGATATAACGTCTCTCAACTCCAGTGCTGGCAAACTCAGAGCTTAAGTTAAGTGTGTCCGCCAACTATCTAGGGCTCACACGTGATAAAAAAATTGAACTGGACACAAGACACCACGGAACGCTTCCGTAAGACCACGGTTGCCCTCTACACATGTAAAGGGGCAATTGGACGGAAATGGGGTATGTCCCCTATGATAGTACATTGGATATGCACGGCCAAAGTTAGGCCAATATTTCTATACGGGGTGGCGGTATGGTGGCCCGCCCTGAATAAATCCTCGTCGGTTCTTGCTCTTCAAAAGGTGCAAAGATCTGCACTACTATGCATAAGCGGGGCCATCTGCACAACGCCAATGGAAGCTATGAATGTAATATTGATACACTCACATTTGCATTAATACATATTTATTTTATAAACGATTGCACATCAAAGCATTTTCCTAGCGGCATTCGTTATTTACAACAACTTCGTCCCCTTTGGACTGTTCCTCAGCCTTGTTTTCTCGTTGGCGTTGACTATAAAACTAATTGCAATTAAAATGATAATAATTACGTTGAATTATCACTGCATTTTATTGCAAGTGACATTCATAGTCGCTTCAATGGCTACCACATAGGAACCAGTCGACTGGCAGCGAATAAACAGAAGCCAGCACTTAGCTTTGTCAAGCTTTTAAAACTAAATGATGCTCGTAACTGTAACACTGCTGGCGGCGCAGATCGTATATATCCGTAAAATGCAGTTCAACATGCAATGGATTTAACAAATGTTCAATTCAGTGCAGAAATAGCCATCGCAAAATGATAATGAATAGTAACGGAATAATGTCGAAATTGCCACGAAATCATCCCGAAAACAATTTAAAATTAGTCCGGAGATAATCGTGAAATCATCCCGAACTAATCCCGATATGATTATCACGCACGCCGGAAATGATTTGGAGATAGTCCAACAATTATTCCAATATGGTCTCAAAATATCACTATATGTAGAGATCCTGGGAACACTCCCGATGGGATCCCGAGATAGCTCTGAATTAACGTCAAAACATCCCGAAATTTTACAAAATAGTACCGAAATGATCTTGAAAAAGCTCGTGAATGGTCTGCACATATTCCCGCAGTTATTCCGAAATGATCTAGAAATAGCCCCGAAGCGGTTTGAAAAATATTCCTTGCGAGAATAAGGAAAGCGAAGGAGCAAAGGATCGCAAAAGATAGGGGAAGAGAACTATTTCTTTGTACAGGGCGAGTTGTATGATGCCGACCTAGAGACTAAGCGCCTAGTAATTGTCAGTGAGGCACTGAAGTTGGTTAAAGTCAATTATATGGCAAAAAAGACTGGAAAAAGATGCAGCAATCCACGTAGATAGTAAGGTCTGCGCTCAAGAGTCAGTTTGGTGATTGGAGCAGACTTCGACAAAAAACCTCAAGTCGGAAAAATCTTGCAAACAAGTCAGGCAAATGAAGCAGCATGTAGGATGTCGCAGACCCGACAAATCCTGATATTTTGAGCAGTTATGCAGATAAAAGGAGAAATAGTGATGACATACCGATTCCTCTAACAGAAGAGATGGTTGCAAAAGGTATTCATATATGGCAAGAAGATAACAGAGGGATTTTAGCTTACTCTGGGAAGATGAGCGAGGTTACGAAGCAGTTTCTGACCGTTGCGCTGCTTTATCGCAGAAATTGCTATATGCAAATGTTCACTGCAAGTTGGTCTTGTGTAGCGGGACAGCTGCTCAGGGTCGGAAGAACGTAGTCAAACTGACCGTAGGATGACTAAATGGAGATTAGTTCCTAACCTCCATAAGCAAGGTACAAGCACACAGTTCGACATTTGTGCTGGTTGCAGAATCAGGCACGTGTTTTGAGAATAATTCACGAATACCTGCCTTCGAAGAAGGACGGCCTAAAATTTTCCTAATCAACAATATAGGAAGAACGGAAAATAAAGGAAAACAAAGGTATATAAAAAATTGTATAAAAAGCGAACATTTGTCAAGCCCACAGCTGTCTGCAATTTTCCACTTGACGCACCAAAACTAGCTCTAACCAGCAGATACATTAGCGGATACTTTTATTTATAGAAGCCCCTATACATATTAACGCGCATGTTTGCGTTGTGTATTCTTTGATCTATGGCTATACGAATTTTATATCGCTAACATTTTATTATAAATTTAATTAATATGACTTCGTCACTGCTACTGTGACTGTAGGGTAGGGGCACTGACTGCAAGACAGCATTTGCTACAACTTCCGCGCCCATATTAGCAACATCGATATTCATTCCAGCAGCCATGCAGTCATCCATCCATCCATCTTCTATTGCATTTTTACAATGTGTTAATTTATTTTTAATTTTCATTATTATTTATCTTTGCCGCGATCATTTGACGCCAGTGTGACAAGTTTTGCTTCTTTGCATGTCACAAGCCATGGATTGCTGCTGCAGCCAATTTGCCTAAATGGATTACCAAAGCGATGCAATCATGAAGTTCGTGCAACTTGATCTATTAGGGTGCTGGTGGGGTTGTTGCCACTTTATAACTTGCATGCCTGCATGCCAACGCATTTATTACTTGTCGTTGTGCTTGTGTAGTTATTGTTGCAACCATTAGCATATCTCATATAAATAAATGCCTGTTTGGTGCTTTGCTTTTTTGAATTCTAGCTAAGTAAGCCGGAGTGAGGCAAAATTGTTTGTGTCGTTCATCATTATCGTTTGTTCGTTCGGTTCCTCACATGACTGCAATTAATATGATTTTTATGTTCTAATGACACTCATCGCATTTTATTTCGATGCATTAAATGACTGCAACAACAACAACAGTAGTAAAGCAAAAAAGCCAACACACTATGAAGAGCGATGAGCAAACTGCGCTAACATTGACAGAATGGAATTGTAAAATGCTGTTGTAAGCACGATTTTTCCGAGTTATAAAAATGCCATTAAATTGGCTCAGACAATAATGTAAAAAAATAGCATACCAGTGAATGGAGATACAGTCACTCAAAGTTAAAATGCGACATTCTGTTTTTATACAACAACCAAAGAACCCATTTAATTGCTTCTCATTTAAGCAGGCTATTGTACCATTTCGAATCTGAGTGAATGTATGCACTTAAAAACTGGTTAGTTTGCCCCCTCAGTTGCTTAGCAGATATTAATGTACGATTTTTATAGCCGCGCTTCTGTTTCTACTGCCTGCTACTGTTTGTTATTTGTTATTGCCGCTACTTGTTGTTGATATAATGGACACACACACGCACATATAACGGCCGCTATTGGCAAAGAGTTTATTGTTGAGTTGCAAATTGAAGGCGGCCGGCACTTCCTTTCGTTGACACATTCCATCACAACACCTTAGCGGATGCACCCAAGCGCTCATAAATTTTATAAATGTGTGTATGTATGTCAACTGAATTTGTCGTTGCACTTTGAGTCTTATTAATTTATTTTGTTTTATGACTTCATTTTACAATTTGTACACATTAATAAACATTTAAAATAGCTCAATTTTATAGTGGCTATTAAAGTGCATAAATGCATATAAACGTATGTGAGTAGTTTGTCAAGCGGATGATGAATAATGTACATATGCACTTTTACTTCAGACATTAGCCATTAATCAATAGTGGGAGCACCTGTGTTGTATTACTCTTATAATACTACCGTTCTCTGCGCACTGTTACAATAAGAAAATAAGAAGATCGTACCCTTTCTCTACCACTACCTCTACATATACCTCTACCACTACCGTGTCCACTAAATATCTGCGTGAGGTTGTAGTTTAGCTCGGTAAGATTTTGGCACATACCATTCCTATTTCGCACTAACGTGAAGGTCCAGCGCCCTTTCCTCGATTTTTTCCATCGTACTTGCCACCTAGCTATTGTTCGTAACGTTGCCATTTCCCTAGACAGCATATCTACTGGGATTTTCCGACATAGAACAAGGATCGAGTCGTCAGACACCATCCCGTAAGCTCTTGCTATTCATGTAGCAGTAATTCAGTAGGCTGCTGGTATATCTTTTTGGTGAATTTTTCCAGATCCGTTCCACACTACTGCGAATATTATTATCGTGCTGGTGACGTTGGACACTAGCTGACGGGTAGCTTCGCCTGGGCCGCTAATGTTGGGCATTATTCGCATTAGCGATCCACTAACTTTAGAAATTTTCTCTCTCACTACCCTGAAGTTTCCTTTAAAAGTTAGTTTAGAGTGAATGTTTACTCCTAAATTTTCGAAGTAAGGTTCTGCATTTACTTTATAACTTCCTATGGTTAGGACTAGGTTGAACTGGCCGGTCCATGATGACCTCTCATAGACTGAATAAGTCCGTAGTGTTTTGGTTAGGACTAACTTATCTACAATCTGCGTTGAGCTCATCAAGATTACTTCTGTCTTATTGCTAGCCCTCTTCAGAACCATTTTCGCCCTTGCAGCAGATCCAGCTACTTGGTCACTGCTGGGCGACTATATCATCTGCATCGCCGACAGTTCACGTGCCTCCGGAAAGGTCAATTTGTAGCACATCGTCACGCATTGCATTCCATAGCGTTGCCCCCCGAGAAGAAATCTGTAGGACGTCGCCTTTAATGTTGTGCTTTCTTGGTCCATCGGTTTATCCGCATGTAAGAGGAGTACTAAGTCGCCGAAATAGCTACCAACTATTCCGCGCTATGGCTTCACGGCGTATATTGACAACTGTTTGTATTGCATCTATCGTGGATCTTGATTTTCGAAATTCAAACCGATTACTTGACAAGCCACCTGGGCTTTAATAATAAGTTAATGATAATGATTAGCACTACATTAAATTACTGCTTTTCTATTCGTTTATATTCTCGGAGATAGCTGGTATGGGAGTTACATCTTCTTTTAGAAATTACTAGTAAGTTGAAGTCGCATCGTTACCTTTCTTTAGCTTATCAGCCGTGGCATACTACAACCACTTCTGACTTCCGCTTGCAGGAGTATATTTGTGATCATCGTATGTCCTAAGTTCAGGAAGTTTTCTCTACCCATTCCTCCAACTTGACGGGCTCATTCTCAGGGCTCCCCTCAGTTGTAATTGTTTCTTTTAGCATCTGCTTGGTTTCAGACTTTCGACGTCATTCACGCTCTCTCTCTTCCTAACCTCTTAGTCGTTTTTCACCTTTCAGGTAATCAGATTTGTCGTATGACCACCTGCCCTCTGTGGGCTACTAATAAATATTGGGAAAAATAACTGCCCACAACAGCAACGTCCCTTGCTGTGGTAATACCACTTAAATGTCCGTCCAAAAGGCACATTCCGCATAATACCCTAAATTAGGTAAGTTTTCGATTTTTTGCCACTGGCATGCCTCCCGCGCCTATAAGGTGAAACTGTATAGCTGTAGGCCCTAAGATGCTCAGCTACATACATATTTATTTAGCCGCTATGCAGTTAGGTTAAGCCCACACACCGTTGACACTTGTCTCCACTAGAAAGGCACCATACACGTAAATGTAATAAAATAATTGAACACGTGCAGTTCAAGCTCGGCGCCTTACTCGCAAACATAGCCATTTCATATACATGCACTAATAGATGCACGCTGAGTCACACCGGCGCACAATCATTCACAGCAAAAATTAATATCTACATAAACATAATCATAAACACACAAATTATATATATGTGCTCTATATGAATTCAAACACACACACAACAAAACATAGGTGTGTCAATGTGAGTAAAATTGTGATGCTCACACAAGTGTCCTGGCCTCATTGTTCAACGATGCGAAACAAGTGCCTAGCTTAAAGCCAAAATCCCAACCTAGTCCCCACCATTAGGCAAAAATACACGCTAAAACATATAAAGTTTCCTGTCGCATATGAGCAGCACTAATACTACAGCAAAGCATTCATTTAAGGCGCAAGTATGTTAGCCACATTCCAACCCTCTTTGACGTCTGCTTTAATGTTGTTATAGCTCAAGGGCGAAGCAGCAACAGTAGCAACTTAGCGTAAGCAGAAACAACAACGATTTTGCCCTGAATCTGGCTACAGAAGTTAGTGTATTATGAAGGCAATTACATAAATGCTTTTATGTACATCTATGATACAAGAATAATAGATATGTACATTAGACTGGGTCGGTCCCATCATATAAATAAAACTGGATTTGTCTGTGTGTTCTATAGACGCGATTTTCACAGTAGGTTCCCGGGGTCAGCCAGCCTTTTTCCGGCTAATTACAATTCTAAAAAAGTTGGCGGCGCCACGCAATATAAATTTGTATTATTAAATCCGGATCAATTTGGCTCAAATTGTGGACGGTGCCACGCCCCCTATTTTGAAATATTTAAATTCGCTTTATCTCCGCAATAAGCAGGGATCTAGTATTTGGTATAAAGAAATTTGAGTTCGGTTATGTAGAGAGTCATGTACAAGGATCACGCGCTTGAGACAAACTTAAGAAACAATAATGCTTCAGCGAAAGGGCAAACGGGACTCGCAATCGCCACCAGCTTACCGGGCGTTAACACATACCGCTAGAAGGTGGCTTTGAAAACTTCTCTGGAAACGTATGTAACCTCAAAGAAGGTAGTAAATTATGTAGGCGGAAAGTTACACTCTTGACTAGCATAATCGGCCTAAATTCAGCATGCGACTGAGAAGACATGTAAATAGTTATCGTTGCTAAGAAGGTTGGCACACATCGAAAAAACAAAAGGAGGCCGCTAATGTAGATGACCCTAGCCACGCTACTGTATGACAGCTAGCTGCGGGCAACCACAAGAAGAATCGCTGTAAGCTCCCGAGATTTGTACAGCGAACAGCAGTTATGAGAGTATCCCCCGCTTATCGCACCGTATCAGCACCAGCCGTGCAGAAGATCGCCGGAGCAGATCCCATCGACCTAAGTATTACCGACGTCGCTGAATACACCTTCTTCAATTGCTTGCGATGGAGCCAAATCGACAAATGCTGGAGCAAAGAGAGCTGCCCAGCAACTTTTTAGAAACTACGCTAAGAGCAAAGACGCTGGACTTGAACACAGGGATAGGAGCTCTTGAAGAATGAGAAATATGGGACGCCCCCTTGAAGTAATGCGAAAGCGGTCCCAAAAAGGTGACGCTTCCAAAAGGGAAATCCACAGACAGAGGGTTCCACTTGGACGGCGGAAAATTGGCATTTTTTAAGATCAAAAAAATTTAAAAAAATAAAATTGCTCCAACTTCTCAACATAAGCTTTGAAATTAAGGGCGGGCTCTTTCAACTGTTTTTCGACCGAGTCTAATGTACATACACAAATATATATCCAATATCTGCCATGACTAACTGAGCGAATGTGCAAACATATAATAAAATTGCAATAAACAGTGTGAATTATGTTGCGAAAATGGCAAATAATGTATATAAAATTAAAGAAAGGATAATCGCTACCGGTCATATTATTTACGTACACACACACTCACACCCTGTAAGCATTGTACGCACGGTTGCCACTTTTGGTCCATTTGGACCAACAATGGTCCCATCCAACCCCATTTGGCCCGCTGGTCTCTTTTTTTCAATTTTGGTCCTTTTTAGGCAGTAGCCATGATTTTTGTAGTTTTCTTCCTTTTTCACTGAGGTTAAAATTCACAACTCTGCCCACAACATTTGGCACACTTTCATTAACCCACATATAATTTTCAATTTACTTATGTATATGGAAGTCTTACCACAAAAATTGCTCAGTCAATAAAATATAACAGACCAATGACATTTCATAGGAGATATTTTAGGCAAGGCATTAATAAGAAAAGTCATGAATCTAAGGGCAAACACATTACACGGACTTATCAGAAAAATTCTGGTTTTAGTATCCAGATATTGCGATCGGTTATCAAACACTTTTCGTGATAGATTTTTTTCACTAGTTGAGCTAAGAAAATTTTTCTCAAATGCACGTGAGCCTCTAAGAAATTTGGCAGGGCTTTCCACTGATGGATGAATTTGGATTGAAAAATAAGTAAAATAATGAAACTAATTGGTTTTATGTTTGGTAACACTTTCAAAATTTTTTACAAAGAAACCCTATGTAAAAATTGGAGGAGTATTGTGGTGCTAAGTCAAGCCGAATACTTGAAAACTAAGTAGCTTGGCATAAGAAATATTTTAACTGTAAGTAAGGCAGGAATACTTCTTGAAAGCGGTAACTTTATAAATGAATAACCAATCGCGATTGAACAAATTTATTTTTATATTCAGACTTTGAAGCAATTGTAAAAAAGATTTGATTTCGAAAGAAGTGTTTTGTGTTTTATTCTCGTAGATACAGAACCCCATAAAATTCAATAACAACGTTGTTAACTAATTTCTAGTACCTACTTATTGTAATCAGGTTCCGTTATTGCACAGTTAAAACTTTTAAGACGTTTCATTTTTAATCTCAACGTTCAGGGGAAAAAGTAAGCATCATAGTTCGGCTACACCAAAACGCAAATTTTTGAGCCTTACTAAAACCCAACTGCGCTATACATTTTATTTCTTTCCAATTAACAATATAATTCTGAAACTAGGAGCTTGTCAGCAAAACTACGTTCAAAACGTATAGTTAGTGAAGGCATAGACTTGTGCAGTTTGAATTAAGTATCCTATTCGCTAAGTTTATTAAAATTTTGTATAGGAAACCATGGAAACAACTTGAAATTTTATATTTAACAACAACTAGGACACTTTTGTGAATTGCTTGTATCACAATCAAATAAAACAAAAATTTGGTCCTTTTTTCTGACATTTGGTCCTTTTTTCGATGAATTTTGGTCCCAAATGAAAACATGGTGTGACAACCGTGATTGTAAGGTTTTAGTTGTTGTCATGTGAGAAATGGAGCGGCAAAGTGAATTAAATAAAGTTAACCGAGAGCGCAATGTCGGCATTTTCATTCGTATATGGCTTTGGAGTAAGGGAAATGAGCATAAAGATCAGCAACATGAGGAATGTTTAGCAGCATGTTTCTAAGAAACTTGTTTGATTTTGTGCTATTGTGCACAGCGAAAGTATTTATTGTACAACGTACGGCTTAATCTCACCCACACCTATACATATCTATGTGTCTGTACAATAAAATGCCCTGTAAGCGTGCTGAGTAGCCTTGAATAACTGCGAAACGAAATGAATTGCAAAATTTTTGTGATGACAAAACACAACAATTTGAACACTCAGCAATATTAAGCTTATAAATATCTGTCTTGTGTGAGTATGATTGCAAGTTTGTGTGGATCAGGGATAACCAAAATTGACTATGTGGCTGGGTGAGTAAAACTAAAATCATGTTATTGGTGGTGGTTTAGTTGTTGATGAAAAATCAATGGGATAAAATATATGCACGCACGTTTGTTAACACACAAAAAGTAATTCGTAAATATGCCATATAAATACTACTTTATTGCTTGAGTCTAAGGAAAAATTTAAACAAAATAAATTGCTAACATTAAACCATGAAAACATTCTGAGTATGAGCGTTTGTTTGCAAAATATCTTTTTGCAAACAAACAATAACTTCACCCGATGTTGCGACTCTGCTTGTTCCATTGTGAATGATAACTAAGTGTGATATCTTCTGCATAGACGTCAAAATTCCAAAGTGATTGGATCACCTGATTTGTAATTGCCTATCGCTGTCTCATTGTATCTCTTTCTATCACCCGCTGAAGATACGCGCCGCCATATTGAAAACCCTGTCAAAACGCTAAAAAGTAGCCATATTGAACATCCTGTCAGGCAGTTGACAGATAAGATATCACACTTAGTCATCATTCACAATGGCTTGTTCAGCGACAACTAAAGCCGAATAAAAACGAAAGAGAATAATAATACGTGTGAAGTGGCGCCAATAATTATTAAACTAAATGGTTATCCCTGGTGTGGATGTATTTATTTATTGAACGCGTGTATTGGATTGAACTTGTTTTTGTCAAGCGCTTTCCTTTTATTCCTTAAGCAAATGTATCAATTTATTTATGCTAGAGTTGATGAACGATTTATTTTTGCGTACCGTGGGATAATTTTATGAAGTTATGGTGAAAATTTTAATTTACACAACGCGTAAATCCACAGCTATTTCTTTGTTTTAAGTTGATTCTACTTTCAAGTTTCGAACAAGGCTAGGGGCTAAATTTGTCAGATCTGTTGCATGAAAAACACTTGGAAATGTGTCTGAAATGCCTAAAGAGAATTTGTAGCGGGGTTTCAACATGGAATTCTTCACAGATGAAGCGAGCTTTGTTCAAAAGAAAATGACAGTTTAGGTACTACAGCGTACTATCTAACTCTCGGAAAAGATGTATGTATGTACATATGTATAACGATGCTCTTCATCAAGAGCATTCGGTGAACGCCTATACACATAATCTTTAATCTAAACGGGTGATTAAACTTTTCTAAAAAATTACTGAAGTCCGATGAAGTGCTGTATTGGATTTATGTATAAAGATATATTAAAAAAACTAATTAAATTCAGGAAATTCAATCGGCTTTGCACAAAGCTAAATATTTTTTATCAACCTCTTAAAAAAATGATTACCTTTTAGGGCACCAGTGAATAAAATATGCTTTACTGAAACTCAAGACATCGAAAAAGAACAAGCAGATCCAAAGTGAAATCCACAAACACGCGTCGGACTTCTCTGCCGGTAATTGCCCGGTGAATCCAGTACTTAAGGAACAATACTCTTCCTAGGGAAACGCGCGTCACTCTAGCTGAATTTAGATCTAGGTACTGTAACAGGTAAAACTCTTACCTATCCAGAATCAACCCCGACATACAAAATGTATGTCCTGCTTGCAATGTGTCGCACATGACACCAACCATCTCTTCAATTGTAATGTGGAACCAACGCCTCTAACATCTCTCTCAATATGGTCCACCCCTGTTGAAACAGCAAGTTTCCTTTAGAGATGAAAATTTGTGATTGGTCGCACCTATTGGATGGGGCGAAGCACTGCTACAACAACATATAATTATTCGGTAATAATTTACTACAGGGGTCGATTGCTAATACGCGTCAAAAATATGGAAGGAGAGAGAGCAAAGCAAGCATCCGCGGCACTGTATGCATGCGAGAGGATGTTAGGAAGCACGTGGCGTCTATCACCCAAACTCTCTCATTGGCTATCCACGGCAATTATCAAACCCATACTTTACAGTAGAGCTCGATTTCGGTTCGATTTTTAATCGATTTAATCGATATTTTTTCGAAGAATGAAGAATCGATTTTTTAGCCTTCGAAGTTTTGATCATCTTACAGTTATAGTAGGTACAATTTAATATTGATTAATCAAAATGGGCAAAAAATATATTTATTGTAATTCTTTACAAAATTTACCTTCACTGGCTCATTATCATAGTCAAATAAAATAGCTTCGAATTATTTAGAACCATAAACCATGACTATGACTTCGAGTGAAGGGGGAAAGATGAGGAGGTTTTATCATCACCATCGTCCCTGTTTCAACATAACTGCACCAAGGGAGGTCAAGTCTTCTTACTGAAGGTGTTCCCCCTTCGTCTGCTTCCAAATACGGGTGTCGATATGTATACTATCTGTGCAAGAGCGTCTTCATGCATTCCCAAAATATGACTTAGCTGTTGGCATCACGGCCAGAACCATAAATCGTCGCTAGGACTTTTCTCTCGTACACTGGGCCATCCTATTGGCTCTCGACACTGTCCATGATTGCGATCCATACATTGGAAGCAATGCAGAGAAGGCAGAATTTACTTAATAAATATCTGGTACAAAATGGAAAATCCTAAACAAAAATTGTTCAAGCGCCTTGGTACCAGAGGTTGGTTTCTCTACTACTGCTATAAATTAAGCAGCAGTCAATTTTTTTCGACTCGATTAAATCAATTTTTTTTTAGAATCGAATCGAAAAAATCGATTTTTCAAAAAATCGAATCGAACCCAGCAACACAAAAAATACGTATACCAAAAAACTTGAGGAGATATGCATTGAATCAATGATTAGCATAACGGAAGCCCGTAAAACTACCCCGACAGCAGCATTGCATACCATTCTACATATCCCGCCTGTATACCTAATGGTCAAAAACATCGCGTTAGCAACTGCAGTCAAGCTGCCTCGGGGCTTTATAGCTATAGCAGTATATAGCGCCATCTAATATCGGGCACACGGAATATATGGTCCCGTACCTAAGCTTCGAAAAAGATCTTGGGGACGCAATTGAACCAGAGGGTTGGTATCAGGGTGCAGGAATGACTAAACATGCTATACACGTGTATACGGATGGTTCTAAATTAATGGAAGGGGTCGGGTATGCTGTTTACTGTGTCAATCCAGAAATAAGTAGATTTCACTGGCTGCCAAATTAATTAAGAAGGGGGCAACACTCGCTGAATCGACGATAGACGCCCCAGTTCATTTGGGAGAAATCAAAAGGAGACAAAAGTCGCATATGGTACATGAAGAAGGAAAGGTGCGGACAGAAGCACGGAGCTGGAATTTTTTTACAAAACCTACGATATTACACTCATAAAGTGGATCTTAAGAAAGAAGACTTAAGGCTTGCGATGGGGGGACTAACTTGACACTGCCTTCTGGCGTCATATGCTTATAAGTTAGACCTCGTCAGTAAGAGCAGATGTAGGAAGTGCAAGCTGCAGGAAGAAACAGTTGAGCGCGTTCTGTGTCCGTGTCGCGCTCGCGTGGTCAAGGCTCCAGCGGCTTAGGGGGGGCAAAGTTGCCAGATCTCGAGGCAGCAATTAAGGTAGGTCCGGAAAACATCTAGTATTTTCCAAGAGGAAAAAATATTCTGGTAACACTATGCACACATTTGGTCTATGTGGCAGGCCAGGTCAACCTTAACTAACCTAATCTTAGTTTAAGGATAGTTAGTTAGATTTTTGGTTTTAGATATTGCTTTATTGCTTATCTGTAAGACGCTCTTTATTATAAACTTTTAAATTTAAATTTTGATTAAGTGATTTAAGTAAATTTCAATGCATAAATAACAGTGCTCTTATACGTTGTTAATTTTTTGAGACAATAACCCACATTATCAACCACATCAACGATGGCTTCGACGATGAGGCGATCATGCGTTTGTTCCACCGATTCGATTACGGCAGCACGCAGTTAGTATGTATTTATAAGATTGATTGTTTGATGAATATGTGGTGGGGGTGGTGATGGTCGCATTTGCTGGCAATGCGATAACGACATAATCCGAAATTGATTCAAGTGCCAATTTCGAGGAATTACTCAATGCCAAAGCACTAATATAGCTACTGTTGCAGCTGCGCTTCATTTACTACATTTAACGAACACATCAACATTTGTTTCAATGTATATTTAGTCGATATATTTGTAGTTGTTTTATTACCTTTTCAATGTTGCTGCTTTTTGCATCAATGGTAATGATTTTCGAATGTTTATTTATTTGTATTGAATTGGCCAAAGATCGATTTAACTGTTTACCTTGCTGTTTTCCGTGTTATTTTGTTGTTGTTGCTGTTTTTGCTGCTAGTTGTTGTGCAATTATACTGATTGCTTTTCTCATTGATTGCGATGATCCTTGTTAAACGTTTACTCAGCGGAATGGCGATTTTATAATAATAAACCTGTAAGAGTAGGTGTGTGAGTAGGTGTGTGTGTGTACATTGTTTGTGTTTTTATAGAACTATTTTTAGCAAATCATTTTTAAATTCGAGCAACCAATTGAATTCGCATTAATTTCAACGACTCACGTTTTTAATAAAATAAAGTAAAAAATAAGGAATCATTAAAATTTAAGTGTTAAGTGCAGGTAAAAAGTCGCAGTCAAAGTAATTTTGCTGTGTCAGCAAAAAAAATAAATTATTTCATTTTATTTTTATTTCTGTTTGCTATTTCCAACCTAATTCAGTTGTACGTAATTATAGAGTGCCAGTAGTCGGTGGTTATATCAGTGCTTTAAGTAAATTGAATCGTCCTTGTCAAGCTTTGCCTTCGACCAGTGCCGGATGCCGGGGAGGGCGATTGCCCCTCCCGCCCTGATCTGGAACTTATGAAAATTATAAAAGTTTGTTTTAATTACATATAAAATTTTAAAATGTTTAGCTTTTATGCATGTATAGTCTAGAAGATCGTCCTAATCCCCCCCCCCCCCCCCCCCCCTCTCAAGATCTGCTATTTATAATACTTCGGTTGAAATATTTTATGAAATTAATAGTTTAGCTGTATATTAATTTCCAATTTCCATTTGTTTCACTGTGGGTAAAATCAGCAGAAAAAATGTATCATTCTGGTATTTGAAGAAAGAATTGCGTACTTTTCGCTGAAATTTGGCAACCTTGGTCACTATTTCATGATCACGGTTGCCACACCACATCTTTTTTCTGGACAAAAATTCCTTTCGAAAAAACAAAAGAAGGCTCATATTTTTAAAATGTCACAAAAAAATTATTTATATAGGCCTTGGCGAATTGCATTCCCTACATTACGTTAATGTGTTACTATTTGGCAGCAGTAATACACGCCAGGAAATCTCCATTATTTTGGGAATTGTGGCACGCTCTGACTTGTACTATACATAATTCTACATAAAGATAAAAAAATATATTAAATCAACCTATAGTTCTTTGAGCAGCTCTTAGCAGTTGATGTAGTCTATCTTTTCCGCTCCGAAATTCGGTTAATGCAGCAGAAATTCTTTGAAAGTCGAGGGCTCGTACTGTATTAACAATGTGGAGAGTAATGTGGAGCTTAAATGTGTATAAACTTTTAGTATTTTTCAGCTAAAATAACTAATAAAAATTGCCGTGAATTAGCCTAATTGACACATTTAAAATGTATCAAAACCTGTATAAGAACTTTCAATACACGACCCGAAAAAACGGAATAACAAGATATCCTTTCCAACAGGTTGTTTAGGGTTCACATTAAGCGTACATTTTTGATGAAACATAAACTTTCTCATCAAGATCAATAAAATATGAGGATTTTCCCAAAACAAAGTGAACATTTGTTATTTTCATCTTATAATTATTTAACCAGAATTTAAGCTTAACTTATTGCTTTTGCTGGTCCAAGACTCTGGCGGCGCCGTGGTGTAGTGGTAGCGTACTCCGCTGTGATAAATATTTCTTTGTGTTAAAAAATCTGAGAACGTGTGTTAAGTGATCCTATTGCCCTACTATGAAAAACAAGGGATTGTATACTAAATTATTGTGTTTTGAGAGATAAATTCTAAAAATTCTTACTGAAAGCTAAAAATAAGAATGAAAATTCGCGGTATTTTCCCGAATTTTCTAAAAAGTCTTAAGTGTATATTTGGATTGTTGGTGTTATATAATAATACAAAATGTATTTTTATAAAAATATCGAAAATAATGAAGGTCAAAGCAAAACATAGTAAAAGCTGGATAAATCTGAGTGATGATGACTTTTGTAGATGAGTGTAGATATGTATGTGTGTTTTTAGGAAAAATTTTAAGGTCACTTTATCTTACTTAAAAAGTTGACTTAAATCGCCCCCCCCCCCCCTCTCAAATCGTGCTGGATCCGCCCCTGCCTTCGACGTCCACTTTTTTCCTTCCTTTGCTTTCATTTGGCTTTAAAACGTAACAGGCTGTAATAAACTCATTTACAGTTTATAATAATACAACATTATAAAAACAAATACATACTTCTTTGATAACTGAAACAACAAAAATGATTCCAATAATATAAACGAGACTGTTGTAAGGGAAAAATTAACCCATTTAAATAAAAGATTGACTGCTAGAGTTGCCAGATTTTTTATGTGAAAACATCTTTGCTCACTATATGGTGGAATCCAGAGTGTGAACGCAAGGTAAGTATAAGCGTAAGAGCGGTCTTGTTAAGTCGTATGCTATATGAAGGGCAGAGCAAAGTAAGGATTAGACGTCAATTCCTAAGCCGAAACCGAAAAGGACGGCGTGTTATAACTTTTTTATCGTAATACTAGCAGTTTGGTATCCATGAGTAATCGACGAGTAATGCTCGTGTTATCCATTTCTTATAGACAAGTTATCGGTTTTTGTTGTATAAATGTAGCTGTGTTATTGGCAAGATCAAGACGAGTCAATATCGAAGTGTTATAAATTTGCTTATTACAACAAAAGTTATAAATGAGTTTACGATTTTTATCGACGAGTTATCGGTTTGTTATGGATAAATTATCGACTAGTTATCGAAAAGTTATCGGCTATAAGTCGAGTGTCTATCGATGTGTTATTAAAAAGTTATTGATTTATTATCCTAGTGTTACCATTTTGTTAGCGGCGTGTTGTCAATTTTTATCAAAAGGTGATCGATTTGTTGTAAAAAAAATATCGATTTCTTATAACAGTGTTACTAATTTGTTATAGGCGTGTTATAACTTATCGATAATGGTTTCTGCAGATAGGAAAACGACTTAATATCGAAAAATCGTCGTTAGCCCGGCGAATACTCAGCGATATGTTATCAAAAAATTTTCGCTGTTCAATGAAAAATCCATCTTTATGTTTTCGTAAACTTTTCGATTATAAATCGAAAAAATATCGATGTGTTATCTAAGGGTTATGGGAGTGTTGCCAGCTTGTTATCGGTGTGTTATCGATTTGTTACGATTTGTTATCGGCGTGTTATAATATGTCAATATCAGTTGTTATCGATATAGAGTCCGAAATTATTTGCTCCTGTTAAAGTAACCTCTGTTGCATTTTATTTAGACGTACACTTGCATTTTTACACATCGAACTTCACGGGTACTTGAAACTCATGTCTTTTTTTTTTTTTGCTTGCCAACGTTCTAGACATAAATTCTCCTAACTGCTTTTTTCTATCTATCATCTTATTACCCTACTTTTTCCTCTTGTTCATATCTTCATTTTAAAATTTTTTCCTCTTAGGGCAACTTAAAAATTAGTGAATTAAGTGTTCTGCTAATTAATTTTGAATGATTTTTATAATTTAACTGACATATCATCACCTCATTTTGGAATTATGACAGTAAGAGTTTTGAGATGCTATGACCACTTCTGTTCATTAGCAGGAGATTCAATAGAAGTATCCAATACAACTTCACATCCCGATTAGAAGGGAAAGAGGGTAAGTATTTATTTAGGGTACTTTATATCAACGCAGATTTGCGAACAAAAAAATTCTGAAAAATATATTCATATGGCTACACCACAACGAAAACAGCAATTCTACAGCCACTTTACAGGCTAACCACGAAACAACAAAAATAAAGCAACAAAGTTCAATTGCTTGTAATAGCAACATAAAGCAACTCAAGCGTATGACGGGTTAATTGCAAGAGGGCAATCAACAGCGATTTCGACTACCATCTGCAGCCTGCTTACGTAAATATTACGACTTATGTGACAGGCACTATAGCTTTATTAATCTTGTAGGCTAGACAGATGAAATGTTAACAAGTTTTAAGTAGATGCGATGGAATTAGCTTGTAGACTAACAATCGGTAATCAAATAGTCACTTCCCCGATTCCCAAGATTTGGTTTCAAAGTTGGATCAGGATCACTTTGTTGCCTTTCTTTTTTAAAACTTATCAATTTATTCATATTTCTCTGTTTAACTTTGCTCATGGGAGTCTTCCAGGATCCCACACTGCCTTTAGTTAATAAACTGATATCGTATTAAAACCAAAGTTATTGGTATTAATGTCACCCTCTGTGTAGGCTTTAACTTAGTAGGGTGGGTTTGAGAAACTTACATAAGACGTGAGTGATTGGAGACGGAATAGAATTGATGCTAAAATAGAGAAAAGTGAGGAAACGGACAACATTACGGCATTAAGCATACTCACTGGGAGAAATGCCGAAGCAATACTAAGTTCATATCCGTTGAAGGTAAATATAAGAGACATTCACCAGCACTTGTTGAGTTGTGTTCGTCTTTTACGAATATAATGTCTGTATGTACGATAAAACATAAGTATATTACGTTGGTTATTTTTTGTTCATCCCCAACATGTATAAAGATAAAACATTTATCCAAATGTTCTTTGTGTTTTGCTTTACAACTCAAGACCTTATTGTTTATTGTTTAATAAACTTTGCCGTTTTTATCGATAAAAAAGCAAGTGCCTGTCAATATATGTGTTTAATTTAATTTATTAAGCGCCAAGACCATTCTGGGCCTCAGATAGATAACAACGAGATAGAGTTTTAAATTTTCCTAGAGGTTAAAATCGGGCCCACTGCATTAAAATCAAGCATTTGCTCACACTTGAGTTTGTCAAGTAAAACAAAAACCTTTTTTGCAGAAATTTTAACCGGAATAAATGCTCGACAAACTCAAACCGATTTGGAAAAAGCTATGGAATGATCGCAAAATGCTACCGAAACAGCCCTAAATAATACCGTTAACAACTTTTAAACAATACCGAAATTATCTCGAAAGCAATCCCGAAATAGTCCAGAGATAGTCCCGTACTGATTACTAAGTTTGCGCCAAATTATCCTGAAATTATTTCGAAATCACAGGGAATATAATAACGTAATTGTCCAGAAGTGGTCCCAAATTGATCCTAAAAAACCAATCCAGTAAAAGCGTTTAAATTTTCGTGAAATAGTTCCGAAAACTAATCGAAAATGGCCTCAATTGTTTCGAAAATTATCCCGTAAACAATTTAGAAATGAATCAAAAATAGCTAAGAAATTATCACAAAATAACCAAGAAATGTATCCGAATATAATATTCAGATGGTCCGCAAATTATTCCATTTTATTATTATTATTATTCGGCCACCATGGTGTGATGGTAGCGTGCTCCACCTACCACACCGTATGCCCTGGGTTCACACCCCGGGCAGAGCAACATCAAAATTTTAGAAATAAGGTTTTTCAATTAGAAGAAAATTTTTCTTAGCGGGGTCGCCCCCTCCGCAGTCTTTGGCAAGCGCTCCGGGTGTATTTCTGCCATGAAAAACTCTCAATGAAAACTCATCTGCCATGCAGATGCCGTTCGGAGTCGGCATAAAACATGTAGGTCCCGTCCAGCCAATTTGTAGGGAAAATCAAGAGGAGTACGACGCAAATTGGAAGAGAAGCTCGGCCTTAGATCTCTTCGGAGGTTATCGCGCTTTACATTTATTTCTTATTTCGCGAACAATCATGAAATAATCCAAAATAGTTTCGCATTGACCACGAACACAATCTGGAAATTATCTCGAAGAAACCACTAAATTATCCCAGTATGCTATCCTTTTCTTTCTTATACCGAATTAAACACCGAAATTAACCGGAATTTATGCGTAAATTATCTCGTAAGATTAGAAATGATTCAGAAATAGTTTAGAAATTAACCTAAAATAGCTCCAAATGGAACCCAAAGCAATCTCCAGATAGAATCCAAACTCATTCAAAATGATCTCGAGAACAATGCCGAAATGATCAAAAAATAGTTCTGTATTGACCACGAAAAAAAACTCCGAAATAGTACTGTAAATGAATCCTAAATTATTTCCGTAATAATTCCGAAACCATCAGGGACCCAAACTATTAAACTAAACCAAATTTGCACCCATCGATTTTTTTAGATATCTAAGTTTGAAAACTATACAGACATTTCAAAATGTATGTTAATAATACTAAAAATGTATCACTTGATTTGTTTTTATAGAAAAGATAATAAATGAAAATGGGCGTATTCGGTCAGTAACCACGGCCACTTTGTTAGACGTTTTGACCTTAAAAAATAAAAGTTCGGACTTAGCTTTTATCTGTAGACTTTTATTGCAAAACCCTATGGAGATATCTGCACTTAGGAAAATTTGCATACGCGGACCCTGCATACAATAATGATGGAATCTCAAAAAGCATCAGAAATAGTGCTAAAACCACTGAAAACTTTTTTTAAAATGATAATACCAATGGCTGTTTCAAAGGATCATGGGATCTCCTCCCTCATCTTTATTATTAATTACATAAGATTTTACGGTGTTAGACCTAATAATTCCCATGTATTTAAATAATACAAATTGTATAAAACTTTTAGCACTAACACAGCACTGTGCACTTTATAATAATAAAGGGGATTTAAAATGTAGTTAACGTATTTATTATTTTCACTTTGAAACCAATATAGCAAACGGAAATTACAAAGTTTAGAAATATATTAAATGAAAGTACTGGATATTTGCGAGACGGCGGGCGGGCGGTAAAAAAAATAAAAAGGCGAACGTTGCTGGCACGATGATGCGTTTGCGTGGGTAGTTTAAGGTAAACTGAAAACAATGAGAGTGAGAGCCGTGGTGGCTGGCAAGCCACAGCTGAGCTGCACTGCCTGCGCTTGGCCGCACTGGCCGGGTGTTGCCAGACGGAGGGGGGCGGACTTAGTCCGAAAATTGGATCATGTCTTCAACATGCTCCCCCCCCCGCCCGACGCGTTGATGGGTTCAGGGCGGCATCAACCCTATCTAAGGCTGCTCGTGCCTCGGCTACTAATTTACGAAGTTTGTCGTCGCGCTGTCTAGCCGACCGGCTTTGAGTTGCCCGTTGGCGATGTTGGGCTGTTGTTGCGCGCTGTGGGCCGCTGTCAGTGCGACGCTGGTTGGTGGGCGTGCGTCGAGCTCTGTGTAGGAGCGTGTGATGGCCGAGGGAGCATTTTCGGCAGCTGGACGGGGAGTCACATGCCCCGGTGCTGTGTGACACTGCCAGGCAGTTGATGCAGTACCGGTGGTTCCTCGCGCACTCGTAGCGCTCCTCAGGCTTCATTGCGAGGAACGCCCGGCACTGCCTTAGCGCGTGTCGCTGCCCACATAGCCGGCATTTCTGGGTCCCCATAGATTTGCGGGTCCTGTAAAGACAAGAAAAGAAAAAATACGTATTTCTCAAAAAATGGGTTAGAAAAATACGTTGGGGAGAGTAGCTTATATGTAGATTGCTAGGGGCATGAAGCAGAGGGTACCAGAGGTAGAGTTGGAACTGCTAGGCAGTTGGTAGCACGCACAGTTTGGCAATATTTCGGGTTATTAGTCCGTTTTGTGTTTTGAGTTCCACAGCTCGAACATGGTTATCCGATCCAGGGTGTAAAGTGATTACCCGTCCCAAACGCCATTCGTTCGGGGGTAGTAAATCATCCTTTACCACGACTAAATCTCCAACTTGAATATTGCGTTGAGGGCATTTCCATTTGTACCGCTTATGCAGCTCCTTGAGATACTCGTTCTTCCATCGTGTGCTGAATTGGTGGTGAAGCACTTTCAGTTTCTGCCATTTGTTGACCAAGGTGAGATGCTCTGCAGTTGGCTCCGGTAACGACAAGAGCGGCGCGCCACGTAGGAAATGCCCTGGGGTTAGGACTAGGGGATCCATTGGATCTTCGGACATAGGGGAGAGCGGTCGGGAGTTGAGGACCGCCTCTATGCGTACTAAGAGGGTAGTAAGCTCTTCGAAGGAGAACTTCTGGTTTCCTGCTACTTTCGTAAAGTGTATCTTGAAGCTTTTCACGGCCGCTTCCCACAGACCACCCATGTGGGGAGCGTATGGTGGGATGAATTTCCATGAGAATCCGTGAGTTGCATACTTTTCGGCGACGTATGTAGCGACTTCCTTGAGGAATGTGGTGAATTCTCTTTGTAATCCGCGTTGTGCGCCGACGAACGTCTTTCCGTTGTCAGAATATATCTGGTGGGGTAGGCCACGGCGGCCAGTAAATCGGGCAAAGGCTGCGTTGAAGGCATTCGTGGTGAGATCAGAGCACACTTCTAAATGAACAGCCTTTGTGGAAAAACAGACGAACACACAAACGTAAGCTTTGACATACGAAGCTCGGCGAAGGGGAGAAGTTTTTACCATAAATGGTCCAGCAAAGTCGACTCCTGTTGTATGAAAGGGTAGGGAATACGTTGACCTCTCGGGTGGCAAGGCTGCCATTATCTGCGTTTTCATCTACTGTTTATAGATGGTGCAGGTTTTGCAGTGGAAGACGAGCTTTTTGACCTTTTGCTTCAAACGTGGAATGTAGTACTGTTGCTGTACCATTCGGATCATCAGCTGTTTGTCGGCGTGCAGCAGGTGCGAATGGAGGAAGTCTAACAGAAGAGAACAAAATCGAGAGTTTTCGGGTATGATAATTGGGTGCCGCTCATTAAAGTTATAGGTGGCATATGCTAATCCTCCAGAAACTCGCATGATTCCTGAGTCATCTAGCATGGGGTTTAATGTCAGAAGGGTGTTCTTTTTGGGTAAGGGTCCTGACGTTTGAAGCAGCTCTATCGTGTCTCCGTAATGATTCCGTTGAGTTTGAATGATGATTTTGATTTTGGCATCATTCACTTCGGCGTGGGTGAGGTTAAGCGTGGCTGGAACTTTCAGTTTCCTTGCTTTCTTGATAAACCGCAACATATAGGCCACGACTCTAAGCGCTCGAGAAAATGACGAAAAACGGTCGATTATATCTATATTTTCTTCCTGCAGGGTGTGGAATACTTCCACATGTCGTTGTTCGGGGGGAGTTGGGTGGTGAGGTGTATCCTTTGGCCACGAAGTTGATGGATTGATTAGCCAATTAGGTCCTTCCCACCATAGCGGACATTGGACTAAATCTTGAGGCTTGCAACCTCGAGTGCCCAAATCCGCTGGGTTATCCTTACTGGAAACGTGCCTCCAAGTGGCGTTGTCGACGTTCTTAAGAATTTCAGAGGTTCTGTTGGCGACATACGTTTTCCAGGTATGGGGTGGTTTTTCTAACCAGGCCAGTACGATGGCAGAATCGCACCAGAGAATGAGTTCGTGTTGGGGTAGATTCAGCTCACTTCGCAGCTGTTTCACTAACTTGGAGAGTAAAACTGCTCCACAGAGTTCCAACCGTGGAAGAGTCACGGTTTAGAGGGGTGCTACTTTGCTTTTAGCAGCTAGCAAATGGGATGAAAACTTATTTTCATGGGTTTGTACTCGTAAATATATACAGGCACAAAATGCTTTTTCTGAAGCATCTGAGAATCCATGCAGCTGGATTAGTTTATCGGGGGAATACTGTACCCACCTAGGGATTTTAATGTCTCTGATATGAGGTAAATTTTCATATATTGAGGTCCATTTTTCGAGAGCTCCGGGCTTCACGTTCTCGTCCCAATCCGTTCCTTCCATCCAGAGTTGTTGCAGCAACATTTTGGCAAGAATCATTATTGGTGAAAGCCATCCTGCGGGGTCAAACAGTTTTGCGACTGCTGATAGAATCTGCCTTTTTGTAGTCGTGTTTTCTGCTGATGGTGGATCATACGTGTAGGTGAAGGCGTCGGTTAGCGCGTTCCACTGAATTCCAAGAGTTTTTGTGGAACTCGAATCATGGAATTTAAGGAAGTTGACGTCTAGCAAATCAGGGTCGGGAACGGGTTTTAAAATTTCAGGGTGATTTGCCGACATCTTCCTCAAAGGGAACCCTGCCGATTTTAAGGCTTCGATAACTTGAGTCATAGAGTTCAAAGTGGACTGTATATTATGACCGCCTGACAAAATATCGTCAACATATGTTTCGTTTAATAAAATGTTTTTAGCGAGCGGATATTCGTCTTGACAATCGTGGGCGAGTTGGTGTAGGGTTCGAATCGCCAAATACGGCGCGCAATTTACACCAAAGGTAACTGTTTTTAGTCGAAAATCTTCTATCGGCAGAGTTGGGTGTTTTCGAAAAACGATTCGGTGAAAATCTTTATCTTCTTCGTGGATGAGTATTTGGCGATACATTTTCTCAATATCGCCGTTGAAAACAAACTTATAAAGTCGCCATTTGAGTATGACGAGCATTAAGTCATTTTGTAGAATGGGGCCTGTATGAAGCACGTCGTTCAACGAGTTGCCAGAATGCGACATTTTTGATGCGTTGAAGACGACTCGCACTTTTGTGGTTTTGCTGTCGGGTTTTATGACAGCATGATGGGGTAGATAAAATGATAAATATTTCCCATCTCTAATTATCTTTTGTTGGGAGGCGGGTTCCATGTGATCCATGGTTAAATATTCATTAAGGACTTCAAAATATTTGTCTCTTAATTCGGGTTTTCTTTCGAGGGTTCGTTCGATGCTGATATACTGCTGTTGTGCTGCGGGTCGTTAATGACCGAGTGCCAGATTGGCTGGAAATTCCGATTTGAAAGGTAGTTTTACTCTGTAGCGTCCATCTTCCTCACGAATTGTGGTTGTCCGGTAGAGTGCTTCGCAGTATTCATCATCTGCTGATCGTTGTTGGGTTTGGTGAACTTCTTCCTGTTCCCAAAATTGTCTCAAAAGTTGATTGATGGGGTCATCGGTGCATTCCGTGACATGAGTGCTGAAGGTTGATACCTTTTCAGCTACAGCGCCGCTTAATATCCATCCGAATATTGTGTTTTGGGCAAGTAATGTTCCACTCACATTTCGTAGGAGCCCCTCGGTGAGGATTTGCGGGGTGATATCGCTGCCGATTACCAAATCGATTTTCGATGGTATCGAATACTGTGGATCGGCTAACGGTAAATGGGACAGTTCTTCGAGATCGATGCTTGAAACTCTGACTGTGGGCAAGAACTTAGTTAGCTTCGGCAAAATTATTGCTTGTGCGTCTATCATTTGGGTTAAGTCTGCTGAACAGAATGTTATCTGGCAGACTTTATTGGCATTTTTCACAACCGTTCCACCCATTCCAGATATCTGGTGGAGAGACTCTTTTGTGGGTAGACCAAGAACCTTTTGTATACGGGATGATACAAAAGTTTTTTGTGAACCTTGGTCTATTAGGGCACGAATTTTATGAAATTCGCCAGCAAAGTATACTGATACTATTGCTGTGGGTAATAGGGTGGTTCCATGATTACTCGAGAAGAGTGAAGAAACCGGGTTTTTGTCTTGAGACTGTAGGGAGGAGGTGGCTCTTGCGGCGGCTTTCGATGTTGAGGCTCGCTCGTCGTCCGTTCTCCTAGGGGTGCCGGCTTGGGCATTTTGAGCTCTGGGGTTTGGTTGTGATTGTTGGGGTTTGGGCTGCAAATGCAGTAGCGAATGATGACGCTTTTGGCAATAAACGCACGTGAAACTACTTTTACATTCGTTCTTGGGGTGTGACGTAGACAAACAGTTTTCGCAATAACTATTTTCTCTCACAAATTTGATTCGGTCTGATACCGATAAATTTCTAAACCTAACGCAAGATTTGACTGCGTGGTATTGATTGCATAATCTACACGACGCCGTTTTATTGAACTCCGTGTGATATGCATGGGTTCTATTATTGTTAGATTGGGTCGAGTTTTGATTCACCGTTCGTGGCGTAAAACTCGAAAATTGGGGTTTCGCCTTGCCTGGTCGATAGGTACTTATTCTCTCTACTACCTCGTATCTGCTGGTCAAAAATTTATTCATATCCTCCCAAAGTGGGAGTTCTTTTCGGGAGCTGAGGGATTGTTCCCATAGTGAAAGGCTTTCACTTGGCAGCTTGGATGAGCAGAGGTAAACGAGGATTGGGTCCCAGTCCGTTGTCGGGATTCCTTGGGTGTTAAGGGTTGACATGCAGTTGTTGATTGTTGTCTGCATCTTCTGTATTTGTTCTCCGCTTTCTGCGAATATTGTGGGTAGGTTGAACAGCGTCTTCAGTTGGTTGTCGACGAGTATCCTTTTGTTCTCGTACCTAGATCTGAGCGCTTCCCAGGCAAGCTCGAAATTATTATCGCTCAGTGGGTATTGTTTTACAATAAGCCCAGCTTGTCCTTTTGTTTTCAGGCGTAGGTGGTATAATTTTTGAGCGGGTGATAATTTAGGGTGGTTTTTATAGACTGCCGTGAACATATCTCTAAAGGATGGCCAGTCTTCGTATCCACCATGAAATACTTCGGTGTCGCATGGTGGTACTTTTAAATAAAAACCGTTTGCGTTTGAATCATTTAATGGGTGGGCGGGTATTTGTTGTTGGTTGGTGCTAGCAGTATTAAAAAGCTGTAAGGCTTCTAAAATTTGTGATTTGCATGTTTGGAACGTTTCCATGCATTTCGCAAATTTTTGCTCAACCGAGCCGCTGACATCTGTATAATTATCAGAGAAACTTACATCTCGATGGGACTCTAGCACCTTTGCCCATATTTTATCAAGGTCTTCTAATTTGACCTTAAGCATACACTCTGATAAATCGGTAGCTTGGGAGGGTGACCATCTCGAGCAGTAAACCTCTAATTGGTTACCGTCATATATAAATTCCTGCAGGCGTTGGTCTGCAGTGGTCAATTTTTGGGTTTCGTTTATTTTTGGCATTATAATTTAATGTAATTTACCAAGAAATGGGAGCTTTTATTAAGCTGTGAAAATCGAAAAAATGTTTTGTCAAAAGGAAAAAAAAAATAATTTTTTTTTTTTTTTTGAAACCAGCCTAATGTACGCTTGGTTCTTTATACGGGCTTGTCTCAGCGCTTCTGAGTACAAGTAATGTGGGTATAATAATATTAATATTATAATATTTGTGTTCACTGGGTTTTTATTTTTTTTATTTTTTGAGACCGGCCTAATGTGTACCGGCTTTTTGCTTTGTTATATGTACTTGTCTCAGCGCGTCTGAGCACAAGTAATATGGGTATATAGTACGTATGTATGTATTTATATATATGGGTGAAATATATTTGCCGACAAACTGTGGTGTACCAACAACCTTTTTTTTTGCTGTGCCAATGCACTTGATCTTTATTAACAAAGTAAATGTATGCCAATAAGTGATCGATGATCTTTGTTGCTTCCTTCTATTATGTAGTTACCTATGGTCATGCAATTACTTTGTTGAGGGTGGGTTTTGGCTTATGCAAAAAGATGTACAAGTGCGTGTGGGTATTATGAGTGCATATACTTGTAGGTTTGTATGCAGAATTAATATTGGGTGCACCGGTAAAATAAACTTTGGAAAAGTGACAAAAATTTGGCAAAGTTTGTTGCTATGGGTTTTTTTGTAAAATATATTTTATGTAATATATGTATATAAGGGTAAATTGGGCAGCGGTGAATTTCACGCTGGAAAAATGTGTAGCTCGGGTGATATTACCGAACTAAGTGGGTATATACATATATTACATATATACGTATATATTTTTATAATTACGTCGATGTTCAGCGCAACGAACTTTTTGGGTATATAGAACCGGGCAATGGATTTTCCGTTGGTACGGGAATGCAAATTTACTTGTTGAAAAATTTATATGGGTTTTTTGATGGGACTGTACCTGTTGGTAACAGTGAGTAAGCCAATGAAATATTTTGCCGTTTAGGCTTTTTGATTTGGGTTATATACCCAGGGTCCGGATCTTTAGATCGGAGGGGTATATAAATTTTGGGATTTTAGATTTGGGGTCCGTACGTTAGACGGAGGGAATATATATGGGAATATATTGGGTAACGAGAGTACTTACTCAGACATTTTTATATGAGCTGTGTGTTACTTGTTGGTTTTGTGTTGTCCTTTAACTTTGGTTGTAATGTGCTCCTCGTTGATATGCTGTGTTGTAATGTTGTACCTCCTTTATGTTGTGTAGTTAATGTTGTTGTTGTATATATTTTGAGTTTGTGCTTTTGTTGTAATGTTTTCCAACTTTTATTTTTTCCAAATTCACTTTCTCTGTGGTTTTATTTCCTTTTTCGATTCTTTTGTAATACTTTTTGTTTACACTTTCTTTTTCCTCAATGTTAAATTTTTTCTCAATTTTTTTTGATTTCTAAATTTTTTCTTTTCTCTACAATTTTTATTATTTTTTGTTCACAAATCTTTCTTTTGTTGAGTGCTCGTGATTGGGTTTTCAACAATTTATTTAAAATATTATTTTTCAAAATTTTCAAATTTTTCCAATTTATTTTCTTGCTTTTTTTTTCACAACTATTTTGATTTTCTTTAAGCTTTTCTTTTTCTTTTATTCACCCACTTTTATAAATTTGTAATTTCAAATTTTTTTTTTTTTTTTTTTTTTTTTTTTTCACACCTTAATGTAATTTTTGTTTTGTCGTTTTGGGTAGACAAGTTTTTTGTATATATAGTTGTATGTATGTTTATATAATATTTATTTAAAGCACTCGTCTATTCAAATTTATTTTAAGTAATTTTGATTAAGCACGCAATTTTAAGTTTCTTTTTTTTTTTTTTTGTTTTGTGTCCGTACCGACGCGTGCACTTTTGTTGTTTTTATGTAAAAATGTATTTTATGTAACTTTAAAATTTCTGTCGCTGGTTGCTTTTTTAGCACCAAAGGACCATGTATAAAACTTTTAGCACTAACACAGCACTGTGCACTTTATAATAATAAAGGGGATTTAAAATGTAGTTAACGTATTTATTATTTTCACTTTGAAACCAATATAGCAAACGGAAATTACAAAGTTTAGAAATATATTAAATGAAAGTACTGGATATTTGCGCGACGGCGGGCGGGCGGTAAAAAAAATAAAAAGGCGAACGTTGCTGGCACGATGATGCGTTTGCGTGGGTAGTTTAAGGTAAACTGAAAACAATGAGAGTGAGAGCCGTGGTGGCTGGCAAGCCACAGCTTAGCTGCACTGCCTGCGCTTGGCCGCACTGGCCGGGTGTTGCCAGACGGAGGGGGGCGGACTTAGTCCGAAAATTGGATCATGTCTTCAACACAAATTTTTGCTGCGATATGCCTCCGACGAGCTACAATATTTATTTTTATATATAATTAATATTATATAAAAAAAACATATACTGTTTATTGATTAAACTTACTACTTAATGTCATGTATTTCAATACAATAAACTTTTATTGTTTGTATATTACAATAAATCTTATATGAAATCAAACAAACATACACACGACATGGCTTAAACTTCATAGCCTTGTCTCCCCAATGTCGGCAATGGTTTTCCATGGAGCTTCGCTTGCCATTGTCATAGAGATAATTGTCCATTTAAATGTGATTTATGAACTTTATTGTAACTAAATATATTTGTTGGATTTGGCTATGTTTATTTATTAAGGGCAATTTTAGATTGGTCTGATAGAAACTAAGATATCCGTAAAATGAAGGGCACAAAAGTTATAGAAAGTCTAGGAAAACTTTTATAATTGTTTTTCTGTAGGAAATCAACTGAAAATATTTATTCACTTTCATAAAAATTATGTACCTACATACATGCATTAGGCTGCTTAAATATGTAACTGAAATTGTGTTTACTTATGTTTCATACATAAGTCAATCAGTATACCTGACAATCATGATGGCGAGTTTACTCGACTCAGCGAACTCTAACTAACCGTATATAACTTTCGTCCTGCACCTGTCTCTCCCAACTCAGCTCAGCTTACTATTAAATCTACGTTCAAATAACCCGCTGGTTTCACGAGCAGTAAAAGAAATCTTCCAGAAAACATTTCTCTCAAATACACAAAGGGCTACCTCATCTTCTCTCGACAATGTCTGATGCTCAGCCAAATGTCAGGACGGTCTTATAATAGATTGTACCATTGCGGCTCAGACTTGCTGCTAGAATTATTTGTTCCGCACTTAGACTTGAGCTTGGGCTGTAACTGGAACTGGAACTGGAAATAAGGGATTGAGAAAAAAAGAAGAGCTAGAGAGAAGAGAAAAGAGGCAAGGTGAATGAGACTGAGAAATAGATAGAGTTAGAGTTAGACAAAGATAAAGAGATAGGAAAAGAGCGGACAAGAAGTTATGGAGGGAGAGAAAGAGAAAGGCAGAGGGAAGAGCGTTTAAAAGGATAAGGAAAATGGTGAGAGTTGAAGGTAGAGTACGAGGTAAAAACTTCTTAAAACTTATGCAGATAGACCAAAGTTAAGGCTGAACAACGTCTGCCAGGTAGGTCTGCTAGTTTTATTATAAAAATAAGTTCTAAACTGAAATAAGCATGCAGGTGCATTGAAATACTCACCAATAAATGATTACTTAGCACATCATTGGCCCGGAATAATATCCAAAGCTATTGAATTACCATTAAGGATGCATTAATCAGTTAACTTTCCTGAATCCTCGTTTGCATTAGAGCCTAGGTGAGGTCGTCCACGAAGCTCGTGGTGTTGCTTGAAAACTAAACACATTTTTTCCAGCACCCTAATATACATGGAACCTAGAGTATTTTTTGCTTATTTAGGTCATCTATATTAATTGAATTGTTATCATATTGATTACTAAATAATAAGTAGAAAGGTAAACATGTGTTTGTTGTTTCGAAGTTTTAATTATATCTAAATATTGATGTGAGATGAATGTTCCCCATCCAAGTTCTTCAAAAATCATCTATAAATTTGTTTACCTACGATTTATTTTTAACAACTTGGCTAATGTCAAATTAATATTTCCTACCCTTTTCAATGACAGATATTTGTAAGAGGAAAAGGGGGTTAATAGACCCAGTAATATGAAAATAAAAAACAACAGAAGATTTCTTTTATATGCGTTTATTGAGTCGAACAAAAGATTTCCTATACCAACAGTAACGGCCTTCTTGGGGATATGTCTACCACATAACTGAATATTCCGATATAAATATTGGTATATACGCTTTCTCATTAAAAAAAAATAGCAGAGACATCCCGACAAGGTCCCCTTATGACCTTAAAGTAAGAAATAATAAAAACCCTTAAAATGTTTAAATTGTTTCTTCTTTTTTTCAAATTTCGCAGGACTTACCCTAAACTGCATCTCCATAACAGATGAATGTTTGCTGAGAAACATTTCATGGCAAAAATACACCAGAAATATTTGTAAAACTTTGCTGAAGATCGACCCCGTTTACAAGACGTTTACTTCCATGCCACAGCGGGCGACTTCAGCATCTCTAGAACTATTCAAAATTTAGTCGGTACAGTTTTGATTTTTATATTTGTGAATATTTGGCGTAATTCTGTAGAACTTATATACCCACTTAGAAAAGTTTTTTTTTTTTAATTTCTTTACAGTTTGGATAATTTTTCACATCCCACGTAATTTCGAAAAATTTTGGTTACACTTCTGAGAAACTCAAAACTATAAAAAAATACAGAGAACAGATTTGTTTATTTTGAAATTTTTTTTAGATATTGTTATTTTTTGGAAAAATGTGAGTACCCTGGAGTTCTTGTTCTGTGAAACGATGAAGTGAAAAATAAATTTAAGTTTTCTTGAATCAACTTTTTGTGAAACTTTTCGATTTCACCACTTCTCAAAACTGGAATTCTGGAATAAGTTTGCTAAACTTTATTTCTGTTTATCAGCGACTCTATAATTATTATAGTCCGCTCAAAATAGTGTTTTCAATTTTTTTGATATTGTGAAAATGTTTAGATTTTTTTTTCGAGATTTTGTTTTGACTCCTCAAGAACTGTGGATCTGTTGAAAATAACTCAGCATATTGGTTTTTTGAAGTTTTATGAAAACTTTCGATTTTTGGGAAAACGAACTCCAGAACTGTAGGAAAGCTTCTCAGAATTTTTATTTATTTTTTTTTTAGTTTTGAAACTTTTCGACTTTTAAGAAAAAGTGATTATTTGGTAATTTTTTCAAAACTTTTTTCTCTTCTCGAACACCAGAACTATTAAAAAAACGACTGAGAATAGCTTTTTTCAAATTCTGTAGAACTTTATATCTGTTTCAAGAAAGTCTACAATTGATGCATGTATATTGGAACGATTTTCCGCCATCCCTTGTCAAATTTGGTGTCGAGACATACCGGTTTCCGCGTTCTCAGAGAACGAAAAATTACACTTACATATTTTTTAAAAACACCCAACACGTCCTATTCCAGCATTGGGTTGTAAAATGCTCTTCTCAGAATTTTTTTCATGAATGCACCAGCTAATAAGAAATGTATTGAACTTAAGCACAGATAGGGTGTTATTGAAAAAACATTCTTCAAACGAAGGGCACTTTTGAAACGGCAATCAATTTAGGGTAATATTCCACTTAGCATCCAGTTTTAAACAACTTGCAACTGATGATGGCACAACGCCGAAACCGGTTTGTTTTCAAACCAGAGTTGACAAGGGATGACGGAAAATCGCTCAAATATACATCAATTATTTACCCTGTCGGAAAATCAACAAAGCAAATCAAATCCGGAATTACTGAAATTATACTCAGAAACAATTTTTTTAATTTGTAGAAAATTTTAGTATTCTGCCTCATTTTCAAATCTTTTGTCCTATTATTCGAATATATTTTTCAAGTTTTAAAGCTATTCTAGTTTTATAGAAAATTTTTAATATCTTGCGTAATTTTGTAGAATTTCTTTTCTCCTTCTCAAAATCTATAAAATTTTTTCTTCAATATTTTTTAACCCATTCGATACGCCAAAACACAGCAGAATAGTGAAACTAGGTGAATTGCAAAAATCACAGAAATTTAAAGAGCTTCACCAAACCAGAATTTAAATTTGGAAAAGAAACAAGTGGTTTCCAAAATTTAAACAAGATGAGAAACATTTCCGTCGTCAGTCACATCGCAACCATAAGTATTTAACTAAATGTCAAAAAATTTGTCCGGAGCAGTTTTCAAACATATCTGGAATATTTAGAACAAGGGGTTTATTTTTGAAATTTTTTGAAATACTGTCGATTATCTGTCGTAATTTTGCAGAGCTTTTTGCCCCTTTTCAGGAACTTAACATCGAAAGAAATGAAGCTAGTAAAATCAAAAAAAGGCTGTGCTGTTCTTGAATTACCAGTAATTCAGTAAAACTAATCGCATTATGGCTAACACAACCTTGAAAGTTCAATGTGGTCATATTAAATCGTCCTCGAGATGGTGCCTGTTACTGGAACGTACCGGATCTATAACCGGCAATGGATAATAAACATCGATAACACTCCACAAAAAGTTTTCAACTTAAAGCAAACATCACACTATTAACAACTTATGCACGACCTTCATGAACTTTTTAAACTCAAAATATCATTAATTTTGTTATAATGTCTAACAAAGTAATCATTTCGCAAGTTCAATTAACTAATACAAAGACAATAACCTGAAAACTTTTACAACAACTGTTGAAATACATAACTAAATACAATCCCTAATCACTCAATTACCCATTAAAATTCTAAGTGTTTCTACATACATACATCTATAAAGCACTTAAAAATTCTTCCATTTTTTTATTCCCCCTATTTTCACGAAACTTTGGAATTTTCAATGTTTGCGATTTGGCGCGCAACTGTGTAAACGAAACGCAAAAGCACCTGAGCGAACGGATGCAATTTACAAATCGTTTGTAACACCATCTCTAAGGAATTCTTTTTGTTCGTATTGTCGGCCAACAAAGTTTGTGCCACCCGTTCACTATACTCACGCTTTTTCTTGCCTTCCACGTCGAAGCGTTCAGAGCCAGTTGTAGACTTTCGGGTTAAGCCAAACTTTGTAAAACTCACGTGTATTTGTGTACGTGAGTAGAATTACTGTAATTCATCTATTTTTGTGGAAGATATTCTAACGGTTGTAGATATGCTGCATATCTGTATTATATTCTATAAATTTACGCTGTGATGGAAGAGCTTCCTTTGTGAGTGGTAGTGGTGGGAGTAGCTCAGACATGAAGTAAGGTATTAATCTACAAATACTTAAGGGGCGTTAGACGTAAGAAAGTGAATAGAGATTTTGTATCCCATACCAAAGTTCCAATGTCTGAATCCCAGGACTGATAATATCAAAAATTCAAATAATTTAGGTAACTTGTTTCAAAACCGGATGCTAAGTGGAATATCATCCTAAATCGATTGCTTTTTCGAAACGCCCTTCGGTTGAAAAATATTTTTTCAAAAACGAAAAACATTCTGAAAAGGGCATTGTACAACCCAATTCTGGGAAAGTACCTGTTTGAAACAATTCTGAATAGGGTATATTCACAGATAGGCGTTTTCGGCCTAGTAACTGGAGTAGGGTGATAATTCACTCAATCGTCGAAATAAAGCTACCCCTCGACAAGTTCCCTCATTCTGTCATGTCATGATAAGTTTGCCTTCCGAGAAAATAGGGATATCAACTCAATTTAAAACAGTCAAAAAAAGTGTCGTCTACTTTATACCTGCAGACGCGGCAGACGTTGTCCTACCTTGACATCGGCCATTTATGATGACTGAAACGTCTACCGCAAACGCCATAACGTTGAATGAACCGCTTAAGCAGTTAGCTGGTGACCAGCGTTCATAGTGGTAATAGTAAATTGGATGTGGATGGGCTGTATGCTTATCTGCGAGAAAATTGTTTAGCAATGGGGATATATGAGATCATCAAATTCGTAAACAGTGCACGACACAAGGCAGGGTTTTATCACACCATAAACAATTTTTTTTGGAATGGACCATTCTCTGGTCCACTTCCCGCAAACGCGTTATAAAAATATGCCCAGAGGACAAGGCAGCAGACTACTTCGTTGGAATTGGCGTCAGAAGAAGCGACTGAACCGAACGATTTAAACTGTTCAGCTGATTTCAAAAAAAAAAAAAACGAAAAGATGAGTTCTAAGTTTTGCTAATACAGCTAAACGATATACTATTTGGGCATTGACTATCTCCAAAGATTATAGAGACCACTATGAGCTGTGGTAGTACAGAGATTCTAGAAGCTAGTGACTGCCGAGTGGGCGTCTTTCAATCCTGTTTCAGGTTTTGCAGAGCCAACTAGACATAGCGGCTAGAAGTCTGGGTGATAGGGACTGGCCGTGAAAACTGACGAAAAGCAATTGTTTCTTTTTAGAAGGAGATATAAGATAGTTTCCATTACTCCCTTCATTGTGTGAGTACCGCCTATATCTTCAGACGGTATTAAATATCTAGGGATTATTTAGTATTGGAAGCTTTACTCGCGGCCAAATGAGGAGTTTCGGGCTTTCGTACTTCCGCGTAATGTTGTTCAGGGGCTCTAAGATATGGTAGACGCGCCAAGCTTCAAACAAATACTACTGACAGCTACAATGGACTGGGCTGGTTGTTATTCGCAACGCTCTTAGAACAATAGCTAACATGGCTTAGAACCGGTGGATGTTCCGGAAATGCGAAGCAGCCTGTAAGCTTCTTGGCTTCGAAGTCCATCATTTCTAAGAGGGAGGACTACAGAAGTGGAAAATGGAAGGGAAAAATGTTGGGGAGTTTTTTTTTTTACAGGAATTCGATGTAAGTCCAAGTTAAAGTTGAACTATAACTCTAGTGTCATCCAGGTGGAAGTCGTCGCGATTAAGAATGCGGTGAATGAGATATAATCAAGTGCAACTGCGGTTAGAGAACCTAACACCTGGAAAGCCCAGTGGATAGGAAAGCTTAACGACGGTGCAGTCGAAGGTATTTTCGAAGTGCCTGACCTCGTTTGCGATTAGTTCGGTCTATTTTAAGGTAGAGATCATCTGAATTTCGGATCATAGCACTATCCCGGACAACTATCACTTTGATCTCTGACCTCTCTGGGTGCAACAGAATCTAAAGAATGTGGCCACCTGTGATCTTGTGCTATACAGTCACCTAATCATAACAAGTCACGCCAGCAATAACTGAGTCGCGATAATTAAAGCCACTAGGGAGCACGAAGGGAGTTCAAGTCCTTCTTCAAAGCATGTTCGAACTCATTGGAGGTAAGCCCTATGCTCTTCCTGCATATACCGGTGTCGGCAGGAATACTTTCTGAGCGGAACCGCTTTGCTTTTTTATCATAAAATGACCTAACTAGTAAAGTCTTTGGGCTTTTATTATTTGTAGTATGCCATATTTGTCTGGAAAATCCTTCCGCTTACAGCAGCATGGGCAAAGATGAGATGCAATCATCGCGTTACTTCATGTTTGAATGGACTCTTTTACCAGAAGAAGTCTAAGTTTTTAAAATAAAAAAAAAAAAAAAAAAAAGTTTTTCGGTACCAGATAATTTAGACCTGCACAGAATGTATCTAGGTTAGGGTTAGGTCTTATTCTAAACAATATTATTGCCACGCATATTATTGGTACCATTACAGCTCATTCGCCTTTAAAATTCTAAGTTTTCATTAACACCTCTTTCAAACAAATCTAGTTCTGATTGATGTTCACCGGAGATAAAGCCAATCAATCCACTTCTTCCTGTACTTGAAATACTTCGAATGAACACATCTGTGTCTACTTGTTGTTATATAATTTTCTTTTCAAGTTTCCACGAAATTCAGACATATGTATGCCCATACATATGAACAAGATATCCTGCATCTCCACTTCACTGCCACGCTTCATTCCAATAGCAACATTTTGCGTTATTACTCGTTGTCATAATCGCACAACCATATGAACGGAGAGCCATCTTGCTGCTCCTGATTTTGCTACTTATGGACATTCATAGTCCATCAGCGAACTAAGCATCCAGTCATTCATCCGGCAGCAATCAATTTCATAATCATCAAATGGTTTGTACAGCATAAGCGCCCAATATAACAGTCATTGTTTGTGTGGGTGGACTTGACAGTCGGATGCTCATTCCCTGTGCCCGTACGTATTATGGGCGCGTACAATTGTACCGGCAACTTCATTATATCCAAAATGTTTCACGTACATAAGCTGGCACTCGAGTATTGTGAATGCTATTTCCGTTATGCTGTATGAGTAACATGGGTGCGAGAAGAATCTTCTGTTGAGATGATGAGCGTGGCTGATGTCAGCGCCAGCAATACTGTTGCTCATGTTGCTCGTCCTCTGCCCGAAGGTGAAAAAGTAGCACAGAATTCATTGCGAAACAGTTATTTTCCATTACAATGTATATCTTCATACGTACAATGTGATAATCTTCATACGTACAATGTGGGGGTCCTACTCCGCTTTTGAATTGGCATGTATTTATGTACCTGAGATTTTGTCACAGTTACTGAGCTTTACTGATGGTGTATTGCATTCAGATTATGGAAAGCACGTCACTGTTGACGGATATCGAGATTGTGATGGACTTGTATGGGAATCAGCTTTAACAAGGAAAACTAAAATTCAAACTGAGAATCAATCAACAAAAGTTGGTTGGACTGAAAAGTTAAGGAGCGAAAAACACGCTCAATATGATAAGAAATGATGGATTTGCACTTGAAGTATTTGAGATAACAGTTCTCCGGTAAACGTATGGTTCTAGCCGTGATGTTAGGCGGTCTAACGATTAGCTGTAATTTGTTATGCAACGGTCAGAGGTAAAGCGCCTCATTGGTTATGACTGAGAAATCACAATAAAGCTTCTTATTAATTATGACTGAGACATCACAATAAATTACAGTGAAAGTAAATCGCGGTGACGGACAGACTGTAAGTATGTTAGGCCGATCATCTCTTTCAATTTGCATCGTGCTCCTTTTAATTTTTCCCACGAATTTGTGGGATCAGTCACTGCTAAAATCACTGTGACTAATAAGTCACGTTGTTCCTCAAAAGTCGCGGTATCTGCCCACTCTACTCCACATTGCATAAGTTGGCTTATATGTAGTCCCTAACTTGTTCAGTGGGTCTGGTTGTCATACCAATACCTGCTCTCGACATGTGCATATGCATGTCTGTATTTAAGTTGGTTGGCACTGCTCAGTTATGTAGATATGTTTGCTTTCACCATTTTATAGCTGTCTTTTCCATCTGTGTTTCATTTAGCAAATTAAATGCGAGTGCGAACTCAATGCCGCATGCCTCTTTATCCTTTTTACAGCAACATTGAATGTAGCAACGTTGTATGTGTGTGTGTTTGGTTTTAATTGTATGTTGTATGCTTCACAAATACATATATCTGTTGCACGTCTATGAGTGGTAATTGCAATTGTGACCTCACCTGTATTGTCGCGTCTGCTCTTTATTCAATCAACCAGCGCCCACAATGATCACCACCACAACGAGTGCTGTTATAGAGGACGTATGAAAATGTTTGGCAAATTTCGTTGTGCTGCGTGCTTGCAGCTACCACCCATCATATACGGTAGCCCAATGACGCTATTGAACTACGTTTTGTGGCTTTAGAAGCAATTATCTTTTGTATTTCAGATTTGTTTGTCTCGCTGCCATTGTCACATTGACTTGCTTCCTCTGTTGCAATCATTACTTAATATACGCATACATAGGTGCACATATATTGGGGGTTTTCACTAAATCGAGCAGGCTGTCTTTCGCGATGGAAAAGCGAAATAGAAAGATGAAACCGGTAAGCGTAGAAATAGCGCGGTATTTCTGGTGAAAGAGAAGGAGCGGGAAGGGAGCGTACTGTCACAATCTGTATAAAAGCGAGGTTCTTTAACACAATGTAAGTCTGTTCTTACGCTCTAAAAGCCGAAGCTGTAGACAACATTAAGGACTCTTCCTATGATAAACAAGAAAAAACACCGCGTCTCGCCATGGCATTACATGTTCACAAAACTACATTTGATTACTTATTTATTCGGTTGATGAAGCTGCTGCCTTAGAGCAATATTAGACCTAATGATGTAGCTGAGGGGAGATGTAACCCTAAGCGGCAATCGAGGTTCTGAGCTCGACTGTGGTACGGTCTGGGCTGGTCTTTGAGTACCTCACCTCACTCACAATTGCTTCGTATAATTATACTCCGCTGAGCAAAGCTCACAGAGTATATTAATTTTGTTCGCATAACGGTACCCCGTAAAGGCATAAACTAATCGAGATCGATCAAAATGATCTGGACGAAAAAAGAAATTTATTTTAGCCATGTCCGCCCGTCGGTCCGTCTGTCCGTAAACACGATAACTTGAGTAAATTTTGACGTATCTTAATGAAATTTGGTATGTAAGTTCCTGGGCACTCCTCTCAGGTCGCCATTTAAAATGAACGAAATCGGAATAAAGCCACGCCCACTTTTTCGATATCGAGAATTTCGAAAAACCCAAAACGTGCGATAATTAATTACCAAAGACGGATAAAGCGCTGAAACTTGCTAGGTGGGTTGACCATATGATGAAGAATAGATAATTAGTAAAATTATGGACAATGGGCGTGGCACCGCCCACTTTTAAAAGAAGGTAATTTAAAAGTTTTGCAAGCTGTAATTTGGCAGCTGAGTATGTAATATTCGGTTACTTACTTATTTTTGAGATAATAATATCATCTAGGATCCGAGGATTTGTAATATACCAACCGTAGATGATTTTCAGGACCACCATTAGTCTGCTCTAGCGAAGATGTGCATCAACTCTTTGCTGGGCAGGCACTTCCCCTTCCTACATCAGCTTCAGGGATAATCAAGAGTGACTCCATGCGTGGCTGCCTAGCTCTTACTGGAAAAAGCCAAAGGTACTTCGGTCTAGGTTTACTCAGATCTTCGGAGGATTTACGCCAGTTCAAATCCAACATTATTCAAAATGCTATGGCACGATTTTCTAAGCAACTATAGGTTTCGTCACCATTATTGCGGCATTATATTGCGATATCACAACGTTCATTCTGTAGTCCAAGTGAGTTTTTCTCATCGCCGTAGCTGCCACTCATCCTATCTCCAGATGTTTGGCCCGGAATTATGGTAGGCATGGATATAATGGAAATGGAAAACGCACTAGTTCAGAAAGTATTTTTATCTAAGATGTTACTACTTGGCAGCAGATAAATGCGAAGACCTACACTGAGTTTTGCGGAAAAGGTGGAGAAAGAATTGATGTGCTATTGTGTTTCGAATCGGCATCCTTAAACAGGAATGGTGTGATTTGCTGTGCAAAATAAAAAATTACACTGGACCACGAATTTCAACTTTTTTTCTTTACCAGAAACGCCGTTATGAAACTCGTATGTAAAATCACCCCCTGATTTCGGAAATTGAGTTCATTTTTGATTCTATGGTACCGTTTTTGAGATATTTGCAATTTACCGTTATTCGAAAAAACCAAAAAATGGCTCCCTTTAATTACGTATATCTCACGAACGGGTCAAGCAATTGCAAATAAGTTTACAGAATCGGAAAGACGATAAAATTTGCTATAAATGCATGATACATTGTTTTTTGCTCAATCATATAGTCTTCGAGATATTAGCTCATCTTTTCAGATTTTTGTTTTTTTTTTTATGAAAAAATATGAAAAAAATTACTTTTTGCGAGGGCAGCATTCCAAAACCACAACTTTTTTTCCAAATATTTTTCATTTACGTAAAGCTCTGTTTAAGTAGAAAAAAGATAAGCTATAATTGAAGAAAATCGATGCAAAACTACGTAAGTTATAAGCGATCAAATAAAAATACCCAGGTTGCGCAACTTCAGTGTATGTATACATACATATATTAAAGGTATAAAGTGCAAATGGGATATTATCCGGATAAACGAATAACACCATAACAATGATAATACTTTTTCTTTAAATAAATCAAATAGTACTTTTAATACTCGAATTGTTTTATAGTAGGTAGAGTGGTTGCATCGAAAAGAAGAGTGGTTGGGTTCGAAACCTGCTCTAGGCATGTAGTTATAAACATGTATTTCCGTCACTTATGGGTAAGTATGCAGGTAGTATTTTCTTTTCCCGGCTTCGTATAAAAAGGAACCTTTCTGTCTATGTAAGATTTGATTTCTTAAATTTTATTCTTGTTCCGAGTATAAATATGAGTTAATGCGCCTTGAAACTTCATAACATCTACAAGGCTCGCCGGAGATAGTTCAGTTCATAAGTCAAATTTCAAAACCGTGATTTAGTAAAAAAAATAAAATGAGTAAAAGGACGCGAGAATTTGAGTGTAATAACAATCCAGATATGTTCTGTTTCATGTGTGGCCAATATACTATCATAAGGCGACGACGAGTGTTCTCAGATTATATCAAAACTTTATACTCCAAGTATTTTGGCATTGAGCCTAAAAATGCTGAAAAACCATGGACACCGAACACTTTGTGTACATCGTGTCGAGTAGAATTGATTCAGTCGGAATCCGGACAACAAATAAAATTTGATACACCAATGATATGGAGAGAACCTACTTGCCATTCAATAGAGTGTTATATTTGTCAAACAAAAGTACTTGGCGTTGGAAGATCAAGAAGAGTAACCTATGCCAGCGTACCTACAGTGACATTACCAGTACTACATTCAACGGCAGTTGCGGATCCAGTTCCATTGTCAACAGTAACATCTGAGTGCGGGGAATCAAGTTGTACTGAATTTCGCATGGGAAAGGAGTGACACGTTCTATCAAAAGCACAACTTAATGATTTGATAAGAGATTTGGAACTATCCAAGGAAAAGGCCGAGATCCACACTTCTCGTATGCAACAATTTAAATTTGTATCATCCGATGTTAAGGTGATATATTGTAGAACTCGTCACGAACCATTTTCCAAACACTATACCAAGAAAGACAGTATATGCTACTGCAACGACATTCCTGGTTTATTCAAAGAGTTTGGTCAAACATATGATTCAAAAGAGTGGCGATTGTTCATAGACAGCAATAAGCTGAGTTTAAAGGCTGTATTATTGCATATTGGTAACAAAAAGCCTTCTATCCCGCTAGGACATGCAGTAAATACAAAGGAAACCTACGAGGAAATGCAAAAACTACTCAAATTTATCAAATATGAAGAGCATGATTGGAAAATATGTTCTGATCTCAAAGTCGTTGCAATGCTATGCGGTCTACAAAGTGGCTACACCAAGCACTGCTGCTTCCTCTGCAAGTGGGATAGCCGAGCTCGTAAGGACCACTACGTCAGAAAGGATTGGCCGGAAAGAGTCGAGTTTACCGTTGGTGTGGATAACATCAAATACACCCCTCTTGTCAAGAAAGAGAAAATCATACTTCCACCCTTACACATCAAGCTCGGTCTCATTAAAAACTTTGTTAAGGCTTTGGACAAAGAAGGCGAAGCATTCGACTATTTGAAAACAATTTTTCCAGATATTTCTCAAGCCAAGATAAAGGAAGGTATTTTTGTCGGACCACAAATAAAAAAGTTGATCAACAATATTCAATTCAAAGGACTACTCTCATCAGTTGAGGCAGCAGCGTGGGAATCCTTTGAAAACGTCGTTGCTTCTTTTCTCGGTAGACACAAAAGCCCTAACTACGAGCAGATAGTGAACGACTTAATCAATAATTATGCGAAAATGGGTAAATATTAAAGGCTTATTAAAATTAATTTCCCAAAATTCTATAACTTGTTTACCTAACAAATATTTTCTTTCCAGGCGTAAATATGTCGTTAAAAATTCACTTTCTGCACTCACATTTGAGCTTTTTTCCGGCAAATCTTGGCGATGAAAGTGACGAACATGGCGAAAGGTTTCATCAGCAAATGAAATTAATTGAAAATCGATATCAAGTATTCTGGGACGTCGCAATGATGGGTGATTACTGCTGGTTTCTCATAAGAGAAACCGATCCTAAACTGAATAAGCGTCAAAGTCGAACACATAATTATTTCGACTACATAGTAAAATAAAATTAAGATAAAGATTGTTAGAATATAGTACAAACATAAATAAATTTAAAAAAAAAAAAGTTAAAAATATGGGTAATTTCATTCATAAATTGAACTTTTAACTAAATAGAAACAAAGCATAGCTAGATATTTCACTCTTCTTTATACCATACATACGTTTTGAGGTATACGTATTATTTTATCGCCTTTCCGATTCTGTAAACTTATTTGCAATTGCTTGACCCGTTCGTGAGATATACGTAATTAAAGGGAGCCATCTTTTTGGTTTTTTCGAATAACGGTAAATTGCAAATATCTCAAAAACGGTACCATAGAATCAAAAATGAACTCGATTTTCGAAATCAGGGGGTGGTTTTACATACGAATTTCATAACGGCGTCTCTGGTAAATTTTGGCCGTCGACCAGTGTTACCTAAGCGTTCAATCGGTACTTACTGCAGATAATGATTTGGGTAGTTTCTTAGTTTGGTGAATACCCTTTATCTAAGTGTTTCGAAAGTTTTGGGAAATGTCATTGCTGTCACTGTTCAAATGCAATTGTTGCCACAATCTTTGTGGTATGTGGGTATTATGAATATATACATACACATTGTGTTTGTTGCTATTATTGCATTTTCTCAAAAAACATATTGGCTGGCAAACGCACTCACAATTTGCAAGTTGCGTTTTCATTGCTATTTATTAATTGACAATTGTTCATATTGGATGTCATGCAAATTAAAATGTTCCGTAAGCATACAAATCACACTTGGGTATACTAAATATGAAGGCAGGAATTTAAATAAATATGCTCACTATATTCATAAGCTGTTGTAAGCTGATATGATGCGTTGTCTATCATATTGGATGTAAAATAGGTTTTAAATTACTTTATTTTGTTGACAGTCTATTAATTTGTATGCTTAGATTGAAACGAGTAAATTGAATTTAAATTAAGGCAATAGTACATGTATAAAAGTAGGATATACAGTAGCGAACCGAAAAAATGCAGTCGCATGGAAGCATCTTCAAAATAAAGGGCCACAAAGCAGAAATCAATAGACTGCTAATTGTCATAAATAAACCCAGTTGAAAGACCCCCTAAGCACCTGCAACTTTTCTGTTGGAGTTGCGAAGTTTTTAAAAACCGTAATATTCCATTAACTCAACGCGAACACTGCGCACTGTTATAATTGATTTTCATAGTATAGTGCCGGATCCGAAAGTTCTTAGCCTATCCCTGTTCAAACTTGTCATTCCCCGCAATATGAAATCAAGCAAGAGTGGTAATTTGTCTGAAGCAGCAGTTTGCAAAGAGACACGTCGTCAAATTCTATTTGTTGTGCACTGCCTTAAAAATAACTCCACATATAAAGAGGTTGTTTTTTTTTTTTTTAGATTTTTGAACCGATCTTTGAATAAAGTTTGAAAAAAGGAAAAATAAATTTTTCTTTTTACGAGTTTCGAAGGAATTTCTCACCTTCTTTAGGAAGTCTATACTTAATACGCCTTCCCGAAATTTCTTAAAGAACCGAAACGCCTAAAAGGAACTAAACTTTACTTTTGTTCAAAGATCGGCCCAAAGGCTCGGGATATAATCCACTTAAATGTTTAGTATCTGGTCTAATGAAGATGATTAAGCCAACATAATTCCATTTTTTTTATCTTTGGCCAAATATACCAAAATCCATGAAGAAGGAGCGGTATATGACCGAAACACGTAGAAGAAAGTGGAAAATTCTGTGTTTTTAATAAATAACCGGCCTTAAAGCTCATTTAATATTTCAAAACATCAACAATAAAAACAAATTAAAAAAATGTTTATATGTATTTTTACTTTCCGTCTCAGCATCTTCCCATTTTTTGTGTACGTCCAACTTTTCATTCCTTTACCTCTTCTATCTTTCCACTCCTCTCCATTTTCTTCACCTTCCTTCTCCTTCTATGTCTCTGCTTGTTCTTTCGCCTCTGCATTTTCTTTCTCTTTCCCTCTCTTTTTTCAATCCCACCTTAATCTTCTCCTCCCAATAACTTGTTACGTCGTCTCTTCCATCCCTCCCCTATTTCCCTTCTTCCTCTTGCTCTTATAGCGCCAAGGAGACTTTCCCCAGCTTTTGGTGAGTTTTATCGGAATATAACACCATTAAAGTAGCCCGAAAAATAACTACAAAATGCATGTTTTGAATCGCCCCGCTGACCTTTATCGGTCAATCGACCACCTCCTTCGATGAGGTCGCCAGAGCCTTGTCTTCTAAATAACCACGATTCGCCACGGGCATGTTAAGTTGACAATTGGGTTGGAGAAGCTGTAAACGGCACTGGCAGCCCTTCGAATGTGTTGCGCTACATATCCCATTAAATTTCAATATATTTCTCTATTTCTCGTCCCTTCTACTTTCCTTCCTAAAGCTCTACCTGTCTTTTCCAACTCATTGGAGTTTCCGGCTTTGCTCCTATTGCTGCTAAACATGGTTGTTGGTTGGAATAAATCTGGGCCGAGGTTTTTCAAACATTTGCAAACCTTGATCATGCCCGAAAGGACTTTGGGTTATTATTTACTGCACTGTTTTCAAATCTGCCACGCCCCCCCCCCCCACTTATTGATTTCTTCATAAGGAAACTCCCTTCTTCACATTTCCCCATATTAATGTCAAAAATTTGAGGTACTCGCCATAACGATTTACTTTTTTATTCTCATTACAGGCAGTGCATAGTTTAAAAAAATATTTTAAGAATAAAACTTGGTAGGAACGTCTTCAATATAATAAATAATTGTCTCTCAATTAGGATAATTACCCGATTTTGCACTTTCATCGACGATATGAAACAACAATCCAGTGAAGAAGGGAGTTTCCATTCCCAGATATTTATACTTGCTGTAAAATAATTTGTAATGAAATTCTTTTTCCTGAACGGACAACTGGTTAACAATTAATTAAGCCAATATGCCCGGAAAGAGTCCGTGTAATTTGTGAATAAAATTGTATCTCCACATGAAAAGGCAATTAGCCGAATGACAGCAACAGTGAAAGCAGCCTAAAGTGCAAAAAAATCTACCAAATGCATTTTGAATTTAAACAGAACGACTGTATGGATCTATCAACAGTTAACGCCAACTCAGCACAAATCGAGTTTCAATTTGAAGTATTCACTTAGAAGATGTGATGTGTGTGTGATGCACCATGTAGTGTGCATCCGCTAAGATTCTTGTTTCAGAGTAGGAACATTTGCACACACACACACGCATCGGCAGTTGTGCTGCCGAAAATATCTCTGTACAAAATATGGCTAAATGAAACCATAATAGACACCCCCGCGAGGCAAAGCAAGAAATTTCAAAAGAACAAAATGAGCCCATACACTCATCTCTGTATGTCCATATATTTGTAGGTGTATACCTGCATATATAGAGCCATTTGAAATTGCATTGAAAACAGCAAAAGTCATTACTCAAAAATTCATATTTTCAACGCAGTCGATGGAGCTCATCTTTTTTATTCACATTCGTATTTGTTGTTGTTATATGTATGTATGACTGTTTCATCGATGGACAACTACAATACAAGAGATCAAAGCAATTGAGGTATAAAGTAGTATTTCCCATCATATCTACTCAGAATTTTACCAAGAGCAATGCAAACAACTGTAAGAGCCGATCCATGGCCCACGTACACCGGTAATTTGTGCTTTTTGCTTGTTGCATACCTACCTACTTTTCCCTTTTAATTCAATTCACGAGCGTAAGTATGTAACTTTAATTCCAATGGCACTCTTATTGGTACAAATATTGACTATCATGAGTGTCGATATGCGTTAAAAGGGTGGAGTGTACAAAATGTTGTATCTTTAGTAAAAGTCACTAGAGCCCAATTTCGATAAGGTTACACAATTAGGTCCCATGTAGGGCGTCTTTAACATCGGCAACAAATTGGTAACACCCGGATATGAAACCGATAACGATTCGATAACTGTACGATAACAAAAAGATAACTTTTCGATAACAACCGATGGCCCGCCGGTAAAACATGGGTTGCACTCCGATAACAAATCGATAACTTTTTGAAAGCATAATGGTAACTTTTTTATAAATAATCGGTGAATTTTCAATAATAAATCGACTGCCTTTCTGTATAAAATAGATACACTTTTGGTCACAAAGCAATGACGGTTTAATAACTTATAACTTATCGACAAAAATCGACAGCTCATTGACTAACTTTGCATTCTATAGCAAACTTATAGAACTTCGAAAACTCGTCTATGCCACCTATCTTTTCTGCACATAAGCGACATCGCTTACTTCTGAAAGACGGAGTTCAACGCGCATGGCAGAATTGCAAATGTTCAACGCATAATAAGAGAAATATTTTAAGTACAAAAATTACATCTTGGCTCGTTTCCTCGACATTTAGGGTGTTTTCAATTATATTAAAAAGGAACCCGTCTCTAGGGCACTTGTAACGCCCTACAGTGCCATGAACTGATTATATGCCCAGAAGTAAGATCATTAACTCAACTCTGGGCACAGTAGTGGTGCCTGACTACCAGAAACCTCCCTTAAGAAAGGAGAGTAGAATACATGTTCAGAAAGGAAAGGAGAGAGATTGCTTCTCAAATTAAACAAATGTTGAGGACAAGACAGCATCAACAAATTTAGAAAAAGTTTTTTTTTATGCGGGGTCCCTCTCCATAGTAGTTTGGCAAACACTCCGATTGTATTGCTGCGTTGAAAACCTTCTCAGTGAAAATTCACCTGTATTGCAGCTTCTGTTCGATGTTAGCATCAAACATGTAGGTCCAGTTCCGCCAATTAATATACCCGGTGGTAAATATTTTGTTTGTGCACGTTTGAAAACCAATGGCCCTGTCTGTAGATAAGGTTCTGCAATAAAGAGCTTCTCAGCTAATTCGTCTACAATGCTGGTGCTGTTCGGAGTTGGCCGACTATGGGAACTGAAGTAGAAGTAACATGGGACATTTGGAAGGAAACAATCGGTCTTTACTTTATCTAAGATATGTTATCAATACCTGCATATTGTAATCACTTTATTCTTGTTTCTGAAAGGGGGTTTCAGTTTGGTCGTTGAGCAAATTTCTGGCATTATATCCACTCATTCAATCTATGTGGGGTCCTCACGGACAGACCAGTTTAACATAACCTTACGTAATGCCACAGTAATGCAATGGGCAGGTATCATAGAAAAGTTGTTGTAATTATAATGTTCACCAAATTTTCTCGTCCGACGGATGAACTTTATCGAAACAAATTTAATTCGGAAAAGTTTAAGTTTCGACCCGCCCTAATAAGTATAAAACATGTTGCACAATATCGCCCCGATTCCCGTTAAATACTCTTGGCATGGATGGAATTATGAGAGCAAAAGTATCAGTTGTTTGTAAATGCAGTTAATACACCTCGGGCATTGCAATGTTGCAACAAAACCAATATCTTCCGCTCAATTTTTATGTTTTGATATGTGTATGGGTCTGTGCAGTATTGTATGTATGTATGTGTTATACCGTGTGTGCCTCCTTGTTCATTTGTGGCTTTGATGACATCGTTTAGCATTTATGAAGCAACGCATAGAGTAGCAGCAGACAGTAAATATGATGATGCACCATGTTGCATGCCACTGACGGCTATTGACATGCAACTTTTTAAAAGAACTAATTGCATTTAAAGTGTAGCATTTATGCCCGCCAGCATGTGTGTTTGGCATTTTGGTAGTAGGTGGTTGTTGGTCGGTAGATGCGTGTGGGTGGTATATAAATGCAAGGCACATGTGTGCTTTATGCTTGTTTAACACATTTTCCGAATTATGCAAGTGAAATGTAAATTGTGTGTGAAATTAGTTCGTCACCGCTTCCGCATAAACAAAAATAATCAGCGCCTTTGAAGTGATTCTTTATGTTCCAAAAAAAAAATATATATATATATATATATATATATATAGAGGTGCTGAATTGTCAGGCCTAATTTATTATAGAAAATGAGTTAAAGTGTCTTTTTGAAGTTAATTGAAATATTCAATGTTATGAAGGCACATAATAAGAAACACACATATGTTTTTGGATGTGAATTGGGCCATATGACTATTTGAGGAGACATACACATTTATTTAACTGAAAAATGTGTTTTATGTAGGTAGATACATAATTTCCTGACTGTTGCTCTATAATAAATGAGTTTATAAATGATATAAATTGAAATGGTTTTCCATAGTCCCTTGTCAAATTTGGTTTGGAGACAAACCCGTTGCGACGAAGCGCCATCATCGGTGTCATATTTCGTTTTTGAGAGCGAAAAGTGACACTAATGAAGCACCGAAGATCTAATACGTAATGCTCGTCGTTGTGGCATCATCAGTTGCAGACATTAACACTTCATACTACAATGTTACAAAAAATAAAGCAATTAGTTTTTTGGTATTTCGTACTGTTTTGTGATCTTTTTGCAATGACATTGGTAAAATTGTGTAACAAATTCCAGACCTACTCCGGAATCAGTTTGTCTATCTGTGGAGTCATTTCAGACATACTTCTGGATTATTACACAATTGTTTGATATGATAATTTCAGAATGTTGCCTAGACCTTTCAAGAAATCAACTAGTGCTATTTTCGAATGACTTCGTACTCTTTTGGGATATTTTTGGAATGACTTTGTTAAAATTGTTCAACAAAGTCGGGACCTACTGCAAAATCAGTTTGGAAATAGTTCTCGGAATTGAGGTGTTATCTGTATTTGTTTGATAACAAACCTATGAATCGTCAAAAACGTTGTTACCGATAACAATGGGACAACTCATCGATGAGCCGATAACTCCACGATAACAATTTAATAACACGCCAATTACAAATAAACAGCTCTTCAATAACACCCCGCCAAATCGTCGATGTCAATCAGTAGTATTGCTGTGACAAATCGATAGCTTTTCAATGGCAAAACTAAAACTATTCGGCGACTAATCGGTAACTCGTATGCAAAAATCGATAAACCGTCGATTAAAAATCGATTACTTATCAATAAAGTTTGTGATCGGTACAAAATTGGTAATACTTTGATAAGAAATCCATGAATCATATTTACTTAGTCGATAACACGCCGATAACAAACCGCTAGCAAGTGGGTGAAAAAACCCCGATAACTTCTCAAAACAAATCGATACCTCGTCTGTAAAAAATTTATAACGCGTGGATAAAAAAAAGATAACTGATTGACTTGTTGTATAACACTTTTATAACAAACCGATAAAATGCCTATGCCTAGTAGATGACAATCCGATAGCTCATCAAAAAGTTATCTATAAAAAATCATTAATACTTCGATAATTAATCGATAGCACGCTGCCACGCACTTCCTGCTACGGTTCCGGTTTTGGCTTCTTAACTCTCCTTCCTCTCACGTCCCTTTATTTTCCCTTTCCTCCTACCACCCCAACATAATAATCCTAGGGTACGCTAGGGTACACAGCCACCGATAAACCAAAAAATTGCACTCGGCCGGGCTGGTGTTAGAATTGCAATCCATTATCGGCCGGCAGCTTTTTTTCTTACATTATACTTTATCGCAAAATACGCTTGCGTTTATGCTTTAATGTGCTTATTCCATAAAGGGCACAACACACTTAATTCATTTTTCAGACCATCGCATAAATAATTAATTTTTCACAGTAAATGCATGCATTTTAATAAACAGAATCTTACGATAAAATGGAACACGCTCGAATCTATTGGCAGTGAAAAACGGCAACGGCCGATAACCATCGATGATCGGTTGAAATGTACACACATACATGTGTTTGTTTTTATCGGTCGGTTACGACCGGCAGCGGGCGATCAAAATCGGTACCCTTACACGTACATTCGGTACTACACCATACAGCATACCCCTTTCACTCACCCATACCGTGAGCAAGGATGTTTAGTAAACATTGTTTACACATTAGAAGCTGCTTTTTTGCTTTTCGGCAAATCCTCCAACGGAACTTTTGCCTTGAAAACTTCTGAAATTATTCGATCAATTTTGTTTTTTTTAATGAATTAAAGGTAGTTCCATGCTGTGGTGGTAACTTGTTCCGACTATCACACCTATGGTCCTGGGTTAAAATCCCGACCAAAGCAATATCAATAATTCTGAAAAAGGTTATTTTTTCAATTAGAAAACAGTTTTTCTAAGCGGGGTCGCCCCTCGGCAGTAGTTTATCAAATACTCCGAGTGTATTTCTGCCTTGAAGCTGCCGTTCGGAGCAAGCGTAAGGCAGGCACAAACTGGCATAGAAGCTCAGTCTTAGCCTCGGAGGTAAATCGCGCCAAATATTTATTTTTTAATCCGTTAAGTTAGAGAAGTCTCCGCTTTAATCTCCTTTTATATTATACTAGCTTATGCCCGTGGGTTTTACCCCACGTTTCTATAAAAATATGCGGGCTACGCGTAACTGGCCATGGGTAAAACATGAGTTGGTATGATTGACTTCTGCTACAGCTAATGACTGTTGTTGTATGATATATTCATATTTGTAACAGGATTTCCATCGCGTAGGTGAGGTTGACAATTGAGTTGCAGAAGCCTTGAAGCTATAAAGGTTTGTATTGCGCTCATCAATCCCTTGATTCGCCGCTAATGATCATCCTTGAGCTTCGTTGATAGGGATAGGAAATTTGAAGCATTCAAAATTGATAAGACAAATATATCGGTATCAATGGAATCTTGGTTTTAAAATTTTTTGTTTTCGAAATTTTCCGATAAAATGAATTGCTTCAATGACATCCGTAAAAGTTTTGTGATGAAAAGCCTTGTCCCACTACATAAGCGTGAAGAATCGAAATAACGAAGCATAAATATTATGATATTATGGGCCCTTTTTTAAGGATCAATCGATGGGAAAAAATTTCTGATGAACTAATAAACTCAATCGGATATCCACAGCTTGGGACTCTTCCACGACTGTGTTAATGGAGTGATAAGTTTTCTTGGTTCTAGTGATGTTATCATCCTCATTTTAAGGTGCCCAAAATGCCTTCTCTCAAAGCAATTTATAGTGTGTAAAGAAATATTCAATATTTGGAAGAAACATTAGATATTAAAGTTTCAGGTGAAGTCATAATTTCTCAAAAACTTCTAGGAAAAGAAATCAAATATGTTAGTAACCCCTTATTTTCTTAGTGGTGTTAGGGATTGATCCAATTTAACTCTTTACTGGATTTCAATGTTCTAGCATGAATACCTTCAGAGTTATGTAGTTTCAAATATTCATTTAAAATTGGAGGTGCCATGCCCCTTTTATATATCGGTATTATTTTTACCCTATGATAATCCTTGGAATGTTTCTAGTGGGTTGTGCAAATTTGGTTGTGATCGGTCGATCCGTTTAGGACGCAACTCGATCTATACCTACATACATACATACATACATACATACATGCATACATAATTTGAATTTTATATATATAGATTTATTAAATGGGAATTATATACATATATAATGCTTAGTTCCCCTGACTTTTTGCAGTCTTACCAGATTTTTTTTCATTTTCACACTAATCATCTCACCTCAAAGCTATTTTCTGCAACCACATTACAACAATGCTAAGCAATGCTTTTAGATTTAATAATAAATCATACGCAGCAATTATCACCTGCAATACCGCACAAAAAAAAAAAAACAAACAACAACGACACATAACCCGCTCAGCACAGCATAAACTCCAATCTTAAGTGGAAGTCACATTGGCAATCATGTAAAATGCAACAACAACAACAGCAAGCATTGGAATATACATGCAAGCAAATATAGTTAATTTAGTTTTAGGCGCGTCGACATTTTAAGTTAATAATTCTCATGAAGTTACTTTAGTTACAAAGATCTAACAACTTGTTGTTGGGGCAACAACTTTACAGCAGTTTGTACCGACTTATATGTTTGTTGCAAGCAAATAATAGCACAAATTTCTACCAACAAGTTGTAAGTATTTACGGCCTTAACACCTACGAGGGGCTGCATACGAAATGAGCTCGTTCGTGCAAGTGTGAGTGAAGTAAATCTCTGTAAGCAATTGAAATGATTTCGTAGAATAGCAATTTAGATGCTACGCTGTTGACTTTCATGTGGGTGGGCTTATGTTGTGCAACTTAATACGTTCGTACGAAGTGTTAAGAATTTGTAATGCAGAGGATATGAGTAATAATGCAGAATACTAGCGAAAGAGGTTTTTACCTAATGCTTCATCTGCATGGCTTTTAAAATTAACGCTAATATGTTCGTGCTAACTTTGACTGAAAGCGTGGATTTGTTAAAGATTCCCAGTACGAAGATAGGCTAAAAAAACAATTATAGGAGCTCCTCCTTTTATTGTTGCAGCTTACGACAAAATCATGTAGGCATTTTTTGTGAGTATTGGGCCAAGCCAATATATTTGTAAAAGAGAAATTTCTCCGTTTTTCGCAGTTAGACTCCAAAAGTAGATATTGCTTTGAAAGTTCGAAATTTGGCCCGAATAATTGTTTTTATTGTGTTTAAGAATTACCAGGATAAAAATATATGTTTTCTGCTACTTTTCTTACTTGAACTGTACACATTTTTTTCTTTTCAAGCTTATATTACAACGATGTATTTTATTTAAAGCTGGTCGTCAAAAAAATGTAAAGCAACACAAACAGGAAGTTTGGTCGGCCTTACCCTCAAACAAATCTGAATAAGCAGTGTTGTTTTTTAGCCTAGGGCCGAGCAACGCCCCTTTCATCTGGGAGTACATTTGCCGCCTGTGTTTTCTCTTGCTGCTCTGAGTTTTTGCTATTGGGTCTTGGTATTTCGTCCTGTATTGGTATTATTGCACCCTTTAAACTGCTGTTGCACAATGTCATCTCTCAGTAGAGTCGCACTCAGGCAAATTGTTTTAGAATAAATTAAAATGGGTTTTCTCGAATGGAATCGAAAAACGGCAATAAAATTTCTAATAAATTCCTATTTCTTTAAGAAACTCAAAGTACGATTAACTGTAAGGTTTGTAGTATCATACGGGAAGTCGATAGGTGCCTTAAGAAATCGCATTCTAAGTATGTATGTATTGCTGAATTCACTTAGGCTACAAATTCTGTAAAGCAATATGGGTGCATTGGTTTCATACTGTCTTCTCTTTTTTCTTGAAGCGATATGAGAGTACCTATTTGTTTGGGGATTTATCTATGTTCATGGCCCTTCTACGGATAAAGATTCTGTATGTTACGGAAAATGTCACCATGACAAATTGTCGTTATCAATTACTAGCCCGAGCATCTCGGAAATGATTAGGTATGACCACGTTAAATTCTCTGGTCCAACCAAACCCTTGCTTCCAAAAGAATCTTTAGGTCGCAAAATTCACCACGGGTAGGTGAGGTTGATAATTGGAGATGCTATAGATAAGTTGGACTGACAACCCCTTGGAAGTTGCTATGAAAAAACAGTGGATAGTGCAAGCAAGCCTCCCCATGTTAATGGTTAAATAAGGAAACCGTGTGGAAGTCTATACTGCAGCTCTGATTCCCAAACGTATAAGAGAACATCTTCGTAAGGGCTATGATGAGACTCAACATTTTAACTTTAACCCCTGTGCAACAGGCCACGTATTATCGTTTGAAGGGATGAGACTGGAAAAAATCGGTAATTTGATTTATAAAGACCACCCTGATGTATGTACATACATACAAATATATGTACTTATTCAATATTCGAAATGGGTTGCTAATTGGAAACATTCACAAAATTTATTACTGCCAGATGAAAATTAATTTTATTTATGTGAGCAAACGAATGCAAATACGTAAGCACGCATACACATGCCCAAATATACAACGCACAATCAACAACACAAAATGTTGCTACACCACTTGATAGCTTGCAAGCAACAACACTACATTCAAAGTAGCTTAGCAACATGTGGCTGAAGTAATAAAAATTTAAATAACATCCATTAAAATGATTTGTATTTACAGTGCACACACACACACACATTTACGGGACAATTCAATGTAGCCAACAATTTACGAGGAGCTAATTTGGAGTAGGTTTTATGAGGAGACTTTCTAATGTACAGCTCACAACTATTAACAATGTGTTGGTCTGCCGACACACACACACACACATATATGTACATAAAAGCAATCTTGTTTGTTGATTAAGCGCGCATGTTGCTGTCATCATTTGCCGTTGCTCTGGCGTCTACAATACTTTTGACTGCTTTTAAATTGCTTACAGCTTTGTTGTAGTTGTTACTATCGTATTTTTCTATATGTTCAACAAATAAACGAATTGACTGTGTTCGAGCATTCGAGCATTACGAGTGCCAAAAAGCTCTCTGTGCAAACGAAGTTACATCCGATGGCGTGAGTGAGCGCGAATTTTGAGAGTGAAACTGTAAATGAGTTAAGGTTTAAGTTGTTTGTTACAATTAGAGGTTAGTTAAGTCAAAGAAATTAAAATTATAAGAAGGTTGAACTCGCTGCTTCAAAATTCAGCGAGAAAACAAAAATTTTCTGAAAGAGCAGGTTAGTGGAGTTCACCATACTCAACCTTCTTATAATTTTAATTTCTTTGTCGAAACCGTAACAACAGTGGTACATAAATGCAAACAAACGAAGTGAATTAAATATATGTATATCCAAATTTCAGTAATTCATCATCATCAGTAATTGGCTCTTAACCACCTAAGCGATTTTGGCGGTTTCATAACAAGTCACGCCAGCTATCTCGTTTCACGATAACTGACGCCACTTAGGAGCACCAAGGGAGCTCAAGTCTTCCTACACCTGCCTCACCCAAATCATTGGAGATCTCCTCCTTCCTCTGCTCCCAAACTGGTGTATGTATCGGCTGAAATAATTTCTTAGCTGAAGCGTCTTCGCATTATTGTCATGTCTGCGTAAATCTCATGCAGCTCATCTTTATACCTTCTTCAATACTCGCCGTCCATCACGGACAGGGCCATCAATCTTCTGAAGCAATTTTCTCTCGAACAGACAGGTATAATGAGCGACATGTAAAGCGTAATTTTTTTCAACGAGAGAGGACTTTACTTTTCAACTCAATCCAAAGTAGCACTTGTTGGCAAGAGTCATTCTTCAGAACTTATTTGACGAAATTTAATAAAACTTGCCACTGCTATTTTCATGTTCGCTGCTGTACATTTATATGGAATGAAATGAATGGTGCCTTCAGACAAAAAATTAAAAATATTAACGCGATTTTTAAGGGACCTAATACCTTTCATTCGTAACATAAAAATCCAATGAAGACCAGTGCTGTACTGTCAGGTCCAATATGCATTTAAAATATGCACAAATAAAATTTTTTGTTTATGTTTTTTTTTTTTGATATTTCAAAAACGTTCACAGCACAGCACAAGATTTCTATGTAGGTTATTCACATAACATTACATTATCTACCTACATGAATGTAAGCTTCTGCGACCTACTATTTTGTAATCGAAAGAGTATGAGGTCAAAGTTAACTTGCATAAAAAATAAATAAATACAAGGCGCGATATCCTCCGAAGAGATTTTAGGCCGATCTTCTCTTCCAATTTGCGTCGTGCGCCTTTAATTATACTCAGCGTGTTTTGCACTGAGAGTATATTAACTTTGATTGGATAACGGTTGGTTGTACAGGTATAAAGGAATCGGGATAGATATAGACTTCCATATATAAAAATCATCAGTATCGAAAAAAAATTTGATTGAGCCATGTCCGTCCGTCCGTCCGTCTGCCCGTTAACACGATAACTTAACTAAATTTTGAGGTATCTTGATGAAATTTGGTATGTTGTAGGTTCCTGGGCACTCATCTCAGATCGCTATTTAAAATGAACGATATCGGACTATAACCACGCCCATTTTTTCGATATCGAAAATTTCGAAAAACCGAAAAAGTGCGATAATTCATTACCAAAGACGGATAGAGCCATGAAACTAGGTAGGTGGGTTGACCTTATGATGCAGAATAGAAAATTAGTAAAATTTTGGACAACGGACGTGGCACCGCCCACTTTTAAAAGAAGGTAATTTAAAAGTTTTGCAAGCTGTTACATTGCAGTCGTTGAAGATATCATGATGAAATATGGCAGGAGCGTTACTCCTGTTACGGTATGTGAGCTAAATAAAAATTAGCCAAATCGGATGAAGAACACGCCCACTTTTTAAAAAAAAATTTTAAAAGACAAAAAATTTAATATCTTTACAGTATATAAATAGATTATGTCAACATTCAACTCCAGTTATGATATGGTTCAACAAAACACAAAAATAAAAGAAAATTTCAAAATGGGCGGGGCTCCGCCGTTTTTCATTTAATTTGACTAGAATACTTTTAATGCCATAAGTCGAACAAAAATTTACCAATCCTCGTGGTAGGGGCATAGATTCTATGACGGTAGTTGTTTTCTGTGAAAATGGACGAAATCGGTTGAAGTCACGCCCCGTTTTTATACACAGCCTACCGTCTGGCCTTCCGCACGGCCGTTAACACGATTACTTGAGCAAAAATCGATATATCTTTACTAAACTTAGTTCACGTACTTATCTGAACTCACTTCATCTTGGTACAAAAAATGGCCAAAATCCGACTATGACCACGCCCACTTTTTCGATATCGAAAATTACGAAAAATGCCATAATTCTATACCAAATACGAAAGAAGGGATGAAACATGGTAATTGGATCGGTTTATTTACGGAAAATATAACTTTAGAAAAAACTTTGTAAAATGGGTGTGACACCTGCCATATTAAGTAGAAGAAGATGAAAAAGTTCTGCAAGGCGAAATCAAAAGCCCTTGGAATTTTGGCAGGAATACTGTTCGTGGTATTACATATATAAAAAAATTAGCGGTACCCGACAGATGATGTTCTGGGCCACCCTGGTCCACCTTTATAGCGATATCTCAAAAAGGCGTCCACCTATAGAACTAAGGCCCACGCCCTTTTAAAATACTCATTAAAACCTTTCATTTTATACCCATATCGTACAAACAAATTCTAGAGTCGCCCCTGGTCCACCTTTATGGCGATATCTCGAAAAGGCCTCCACCTATAGGACTAAGGCCCACTCCCTTTTAAAATACTCATTAAAATCTTTCATTTGATACCCATATCGTACAAACACATTCTAGAGTCACCCCTGTAGTGGAATTCACTAACTTATAACGATGCGATTCGTCGAGATTTTAATTAACGATTTTGTCATTTGCCTTATCGATTGTACTATTCACGAACTTAGTTTTAACGACTCGAAATAAATGGCATTTAAATTTAGTTTTAATTGTAGAAAGGTGACAGCACAGCTTAACGAAACCTTAAAAATGCGAAAAGTACAAAAGGAATGCCAAAAATAAATAAATTCCGTATAACAACTGCTATTAAAAGTCATTGTTGTGCAAGTTTTTACATATTTTAACAAAAGGTAAGTAAATGCGGTTTTAATTTTTATTTTCTCTGTTGCTATCGCAGTTATTCTTATACCCCTTAATTGACCATCAAGTTGAGAAATAATATCATGAGCCAAGTCTGAGGTTATGAAACTCCGTTGCATTCAAGTGGAATGGGCTATCTACTTCTCTAGGAAGGTGTCTGTCCAATGGCAATGGACTTAGTAATTCTTCATCTTGTGATAAAACGTACGCCAAGTACTCAAATGCTCACACAGCTGATCGTCGATAAACAAATATCGATACATAACAGTTACTGAATAACGAAATCGTTATAGTTATCGATTCGCAAATAAAGCGATGTCAAATGTGGTTAAAAAAATTTAGTGAATTCCACTACTGGTCCACCTTTATGGCGATATCCCGAAATGGCGTCCACCTATAGAACTATGGCCCACTCCCTTTTAAAATACTCTTTAATACCTTCCATTTGATACACATGTTATACAACCACATTCCAGGGTTACCCTAGGTTCATTTTATTAGATGGTGATTTTTCCTTATTGTGTCTCCACAGCTCTCAGCTGAATATATAATGTTCGGTTGGTTACACCCGAACTTAGCCTTCCTTATTTGTTTTTCATACAAAATAGGGGGACGGAAGCTACATATTTACGTAAAGATAATTTAGTAAGCAAACATTCCTTTTAAACTAATTTAAATTATAATGACACTATTTTGTACTCCAACAGAAAACTGGTTTCTCTCTCTTTGCCACAAAACAGTGATCCTTACACAACGTGTTGCACAAAAACTTCAACACAAATGTTGCTAGCAACATGTTCAAATAAAAACACAAAAATATATTTATATACTAAAATAACTTAGCGACGACCATGCAAAAGCAATGAATAATAATACTCAACAAAATTGCGCCTTTACTACAGTGTGCCACATCTGCGTCCGTCCCTGCGATTCCAAACCAACACCTCACACACACACACACACAAGCAGACTTTTCTTAAATATGCGCAATTCATAGTCCTTCGAGTGTGGCACACTCAATTTGCCAGCTAAGCCGGCAATAATGTTTACTAACGCGTCTGCCACACGATTGCAAAAACACGTCTGCATGTGTGTATGTATGTGTATGCTTTTACTTCTCGATGTTGCAAAGTCGATTTTAAATATTAGCAAAAACCATATACTTACTTACAATTGTTGTCATTTTTGTTGTACTTGCTATTGCTATTGTTGTTGGTGGTTGGCATAAACGATTTGTCATAGTTGAGCTCAGGGTTTCAAGTTCGTTATTTGACTGCCACACAGTTGTGAATTGGCACTTAAACTTGACGTGTCTTTTGCTCGTTTCATGGGATTTTTCAATTTTAGTATATTTATGAGCATTATTGTACCACGACAATTGTTATTATTTACGAGCTAATTCAATAACTCGTTCACAGTGCACACCTTGCTTTATTGTGGTCGAATGAATTTTTAGAGTGAACTTTAGAGAGTGCAGGATAGGAGGTAAGTTTGTACAACGTCTGTAATTTCTTTTGGTTACACTCATCTTCTCTCATACCTCACTTCGTTCCACATCTTACATCACAGGTACATTAGCAGTGTCAAGAATTGTTATAAGAGCACACAGGACAGGTCATTGAACAGTGATTCCTGTATTAAAATGTATGTAATGTAAATGTATTAAAAAATAAAAAAAGCTAACTCTATAGTGCTTAACTAAAAGCACTTATTCTTTTCGAGCATATGATTCGAAAGAGTGTTCATGCTGTGTGCATTCTACAAATGCGTCTTTTTCAATATTCGAATCATATGTTTTTTGTTTACAAACTTTCGAACCATGTGGTTTTTGTTTACATGACAATTTTGTTTATATTGTAAATTTTTGATTACTTTACTTTATTTCAATAACAAGAAACAATAAAAGTTAACCATCATACATTAAAAAAAACAACAAATAATCCAAGTACACACAACATGACATCTGATTGTTCAAATATGGCGATATATGTATTCGATTTTTATGCATAAGCGGCGAATATTTTTATTTTATTTGTTTTGAGTAAAAAATTATTATAGAAAAATAAAACACGCAAGCGAATTTGCTAACAAACAAGCAAGGCGAATCTATACCAGGTGGTGGCAATGCGAATTCAAACAATTCGCCGCGCAGAAGAATGTCAAGTCGAAAGAAAATTTTAATTAATTTCGATTAACTGACATATTAAAGTTCAAGGCACTGTATGGAAAATAATCAAGAAGAAGCAATCAGCTGTTGGGATAACAACATCTGGTACTGAATTCGCCTTGAAACAAGGAAAGTCTTAGAATTGGAGAAAAGAAAAATAACCAGTATTGCCACTCTTTTCATAAAACGTTGCATTTATAAAGGTAATGTAAAAATGTTGTCCCATTTTGGTCTCAAAATGTGTATGAAAATGCGAGAATAAATGCTGAGTGTATTTGTTTCGTATTCATCGAAAAATGTCCAAGCTCAAGAAAGTAAGGCCACGCAGTGAACAAAAAACAGCGGATATACAGGCACTGCCTAAAGAAGAAGAAAAAAATATGCCTCTAAACTGCATCTTGGGCAAACATTTTGGATAAGCTGAATTATATCTTACTATTATTTTGCCTTCGAAGAATTATATGTAATGACTTTCAAGATGACCTACTAGAAGCTTCACCTAAAGCGAAAACATTCCATAATTAACACGATGTAGTCTCGAATAGTACCGATTACTACCTTGGAAAAATTCAACGAAGATCCAGGTGAACTTTGATCGAAATTTCGTCTAATTTTGGCAAAAACTGGACACTCGATTATAAAGCGACTAGATAACTCCACCTCGGTATTGTCCATGCAGCTGCAGCAAAAAGCGTTTACAGTGTAATAAGAATAACATTCCATAGATCTGCTCAACTTCGAGATCGAAGTCTTGCGAAGTCCTGTGTAGTAGTTCCAGATGAGAGTGTCTGAATTATTTGGCTCGCCACGAGCACCTCACATAGACTGAATGAGTCCGTAGTGTTAGCAGAAGTTTGTTTTAACGACGAAACTGAAAGCCCCTATCAAAAACCAGTACCTATGTTATACAATAACTCAGTCCTATTGGCAAATACTAGAACTTTCCTAGGACTTAAGCCACTTGCTGCTTCTAGATCTGACAGCTGTGTCCCTCCTAATAGCTAGAGTCTTAGCCGGGCAAGCGCAGGGCACGAGCACAGAACGTGCTCGATCGTTTCCTCCTCCAACCTTCACTTTCTACATCTGCTATCACTAACCAAGCCTAATTTAAAGGTCTGTGCCGCCAGAAGGTAGTGTCCAGTCAGAATATCCGTCATAAGTTTACTCTTTTTAATGATAGAAGCAACTTTGTTTGTTTAGGTTGTAAGACCTACACATAATCTTCGACACTTTACAGCCCCGCGCTTGAACCCACGCCTTTCCCGCTTGGTCGATCAAGTGCACCTCTCGTCTTCGTTTAATCTCACCCAGTGTAATTGAGACGTTTACGGAGCAAGCTTCAAGGCATGCGCTCTTTTTACCTAGTTCATCCGCTTTTTCATTCCAATCTATTCCCATATGGCCTGGGACCTAATACAGATGTATGCTTTTCCCTGTCCAGATTCTCTCCAGAGACTGCTTACACTCTAACACGCATTGCGAGATTGTTGCCTTAATTGCTGCTTGACTGTCCATATAAAAGATAACACGGAGACAGCTTAAACTATTCTCTTCCAGGTTTTCTACTGCTTTGGTTACGGCTAATATTTCCGCTTGGAAAATGCTACAGTAATCTGGCAGCCTGTAGGATCTGCTTATTTCCGTATCAGTACAGTATACCGCAGACCCAACTCCCTCTACTACTTTGGAACCATCTGTGTACACATGTATCGCCTCGTCCGCCATATGAGCACCCTAGAGCGAACCGTCAACCTCTGTTGTGGCCTTAAGATCTCCCTCGAAGCGCAGATAGGGAATTAGGTAGTCTGCTCGCCTCGTGATTTATCACGCTATACTACTATGGCCTATGGTCGGCGCTTAAGCTGCCCCGAGGCACCGAGCCTGGTTGCAGTTATTAACGCTATGTTCTTTGCAACAGGAATGTGCAGAATGGCATACAGTGCAACCGGCGAGGTTGTTTTCACGGCTCCCGTAATGCTAAGCATTGATCGTCTGCATACTGCCCGTAATTTTTTGAGGCAGGTTGTTTTTTTTTTGTGGCTTTCCACCAAACAAGAACTCCTTGGTATAGAATAGGGCTTACAATCGCTGTAAAACCCCAATGAGAATGAGGGCGGTAAGCCCCACGTACACCCCAGCATTCTTTTACATGAATAAAGTGCCGTTGAGGCCTTCTTCATCCTCTCCTCCACCCTGAGCTTCCATGACAGCTTACTGTCTAGGATGATTCCTAGATATTTTTTGCAAGGTTTCTGCTGTAGGGTCATCCCTCCTAACTTAGGCCTGGTCCAATTTGGGACCTTGTCCGTAAACAAGGCCATATCCGTCTTCTCCGCGTTGACTTTCAACCCGATATTAGATGCCCAGGTATGAATATCCCCAAGTCCCCGATCTGCCAAAGAGCTAATCGTTGGAAGGCACTTTCCACTTATGACAATTGCAACGTCATCTGCGTAAGCCGTAAGTTTTTCGGGTCCCTGAGTATAATTACAGACGATTCTTGACCGACTGTGCATTACCCCGTCCGTCGCATACAGCTAAGCTAGGCCACCCCACGCTCTCACTCCCCACTCCCTTGATACAGAAGCTGCTAACTCCTCTGGCCGTTTGTTTGCATTCGTTATTAGCACATCAATACATAGTTTTTTATTAAGTGGGGGTTTGTGAGACCTTTTCTTGAACCTGGATTGACTGAGTGCTAGCCGGAATCAGTTCGAGAGGCTTAGGAAAATCCTCCCTAAAAATCCTGCTCTTATGTTTCATATTAACACTCATCTTTTTGAGGTTTATTTTCCCTCTTTCTCAAAAGCAGGAATTACTGGTTGCCTTACATCTCCGAGGCCTCTTTATGTAACTCGTACCAACTCCATGAATTTCTGGTGGCTTGCTACTTCAACTGCTGAAGCGGTTAATGTCGTTCTTGAGTCTTAGAATATGGCCACAGTCAACTTAATTCACAAGGTGGCAGAGCTTTACTTTGCCACAAAAGTTTAGACAGCTTAGTATGCCCTCCGTTCTTTTAATACGTTACGACACTTTTTTGATCTCTACATAAGGAGTAGACAGCGACTATCGGCATACATATCAAAACGGATTTTTGTAAGGGTAGCTCTACAGAAAGAGCGCTTTATACAATTGTGGCGGATCAACGAGCAGAGGAACTGGAAAAGTACTCCACAGGTATTCTTTTTAAGAGATCTCAATTTTTTTTAATTTGTCATGGATTAGGATCCACTGTGCATTGCATATACCCTGTCCTCGACCCAATCCCTTACAGCTCGTCTGCGACCAGCAGCCAGTTTGTGACCAACAACAAGGCGCAGGTAGTGCAGCATTTAAGGCGAAGCGTAATATAAAAGACCAAACATTTTTTTTTTTTATTAAATAAATAAATATAGCATGTGCAAAGCAGTCATCATCATCGTCATAACCATCATCATTATTGTTCGCGCCTAACAGTAATAATTCTCAATTTAAACGATTCTTAGCGCATTCTCGTTGTGCAATGCGGACTGACTCAGATTATTTCTCCATTTGTTTGTTCGCTTAGTCAAAGATGTCTTCGGTCGTGAAGAATTTTATGTGTTTTTAGTTCAATTTTGTTTTTGTTGGAGTTGTTGTTATTGTTGTTGCATCAATTATGATTGAGTGTGACTTTTATGATTTGTTTTCTTTAAAATACTTTTCAACTGGATTTACAAATAAATATTTTCTTTCCTACGTATACGTGTATGTGTGTTTGAGTAGCTATTAGTTGATTGTGATGCAGCATATCTTCATCTTCTTCAAGTATTTCTAAATTACTTCATTAACGAGTTTATTTCATGTTGTTATAATCAGTTATAACCCTACGCGCTCTTGCCTAGTCACAGTTTTAATCTTGCTATAGAGTTATGCTGGGCCATTTAGACGCTCCAATTCCACAAACAATTCACATTTGCTTATTGCCGACGCACAGTGGTATAGTGGAAGGGAAGCGAAATTTGGTTAGATTTTATGAGTGTAGTGCATGTGAGAATATATAGGCCCTGAATTAACGGCTGGCTCTTCTCACTATTTTATGACATCCGATGCAATGTAACCTAAATTTGAAAGAAAGTTTAGATTCACCAAATCAAAACTAAAATGAATGAGGAGAGGCATGGAGTGACGTACAAAACGAACGGAACACCAACCGACGCACAGTGTTCCGTGTAGAACAAGCTAGCTGGACAAAAACAAAGTTTTTATTCCAAGAATATTGTAATGGAAAATGAAATAAAACAAAAAAATAACGGGATTTTTGCACACATTTGTTTTTTCGCTTATTATATCTTGAGTAATTGAAGTAAGTAAGCAGGAGTGGCCGTAATTTGCGTTGATTAATTTACAAAAATAGTGTTCACTATTACATTTCATAATACTTTTAATTAAATACTTTTACATAAGTTTTGTGATGGATTCTAAGCTCGAAGGTAAGTTGAATTTTTTAATAGTAATCTTTTCGCAATTAGAATATTTTTAATATATTTAAGATTCCGTTATTAGGAAGAAGAGGTACTTTTTACCTACATTTTTAATTTTAGAAAGCGAAAAGTTATATGTACCCGCGTGTACCCGCGCCAAATGTTACATATGTTATAGTCCCAAGTATTTCCTAGTAGTGGAAAGAAAAAACCATTGCGAATTCTTTGCATATCTATTCTTAATTTTTTTTTTTGTAGATTTAGTATTAACCATACCAAGAATGGAGTTTTTTGAAATTTGGTTGAAATATTCGAAAAAATCGAGAAATAAGGAGTTATTGAGTTGTATTTTACTTTAATTTAAGAGCAGTAGCTGAGCATTCGTTAAGAAATTTAAGTCAACAAATTTCAAAATATTCGTCCAACATCGATGAGAAATGGAACAACTCTGGAAGACATCGGGAGCGATTTTGTAATAAAAACTCGGACTGATTTCAAGTTTACAATTACGATGGATTCAAGGTTGCCATCAGAGCAACAAGCTTCGTCTTCAGGTAACCCAGAACCCGGAAGACCACAAAGGACTTTCTGCTTTCCAGTCAAAAGACCAAACGTCGTCGAGTGAACGACCTACTGCAATCCAGAAGTGCTGATGAGTTAGTTTATGCGGCAGAAATATCAACGCGGATGTCCGGCAACAGGAATATTGCGAATATTATAAAAAGTTCATAAAAAACCACAAAAAAAAACGACGAACAAGGTAACATGTGAGCAAGGTGCATGATGCTTGAGCACTGTAGAAGCTTTGTCATACTAGCAAGTCGACGACTTATGGGTACAAAACGACTCGGAAGTGGAGTACCAAAGCAGGCCATAAGGTTTATCCATCATTTTACAGTTTAAGTAAAGCCAAAGCAGAATGCTACCCAAATGAGATTGATGTGGGTGAAACAAGTGCTGAAATTATAGTTCAAGCCGTATTAGATCAAACTGTTGAACGTTTAATCAAGAAGTTCTTGTTAGTTTGTTACCTACATCTGTGTCATTTACTTTAACCAGCAAGTGGGGTTGCGATGGAAGTTCTGGTCATAGTACATATAAGCACAAATTCACATTCAGTGCTGACACTGATGAGTTTTTGTTTATATTTTCTTTCGTTCCTCTTTAGTTACAGGACGAAAAGGGTAACATTGTTTGGCCGAATGTTTCTAAAACGATCAAAGTTTTGGGGGAGGTAAATGCTTTGTTGTCAACAAAGTACTTTCTCGAAGAATGCGAGGTTTCTGTAAATCACAACATGCTCCTAACAATGATTGACGGAAAAGTTTGCAATGTTTTGACTGAAACAAAAGTGTTATATTTGTGGTGCGGGTTTTTATGCCTTACCGAGATAATCTTGGTTTTGCCTTGTCTACTCTCCATGCCTGAATAAGATGTTTTGAATGCTGGCTTCACATAAGTTATCGCCTCAAAGTAAAAAAAATGGCAACTTAGGAATGAGGCAGATAAAGAGAGTGTTAAGCAACGTTCCAACGAAATCCAGAATAAATTTAAAAGTGAACTTGGATTGATAGTAGATCAACCAAAATCAGGATTCAGCAATACCAATGATGGTAATACTGCTCGAAGGTTTTTCGAAAATTCTGAGGCTAGTGCAGAGATTACGGGATTAGATGCAACGCTCATCAACAAATTCCATACTCTCCTTCGCGCATTAGCATCTGGGCATAATATCAATATCCAGATATTATTTGCGAGTGACTAAAAAACTATACATAGATCTCTATCCGTGGTTGTATATGCCTGCTACAGTTCATAAAATCTTAGTGCATATTATAAAATCAGCAATTTTGCCTATTGGTCAACTTCCTGAAGAAGCACAAGAAGCCCGTAACAAAGATTTGAGACGATTCAGGGATGGTAACACACAAAAGTAGTCGCGTGTAGCCACGAATAGAGATCTTATCAATATGTTAGTTATAACACCGGATCCCTTAGTTAACAGCTTAAGGGAGATACCCAAGAAAAATTTTAAAATCCTGACTTCAGAAGTCTTACATTTACTGTCCTCCGATAATGTTGAGGAGTCAATAAATACCCCAGTTGTTTCCAGCTTTCACAGTAATGATGCTCATGACTATGCCACAAGTGACTCATCGAATGACGGAGACGATAATGAATGGTAACATAATTATAAAAAAAAACTTACGCTATAACTTTTTCCTTGATCAATAAGTAGTAAAGTAAAAATAAGTAAAATTTAAAAAAAAAATAAGAAAAAGGGCACATATGGCTGAAAAAATATTATACTTGTAATAAATGACTACATATGAAACTGAAAATATCAGAAAATAATTTTATCCAGCTAGCTTGTTCTACGCGAAACACTGTGCGACGGCGAGAGTCAGTCTCGTGTCACCAAGGTGCGACGGACGCAAGTCTATAGATATAGGGATACGAGAAGCCTGCAACAAAAATAGATTTGCCACAGTTGTTAAATCGACTCTTAGCTAACCCAGGACCGGCGGGGAAATGGCTACGAAATCGATCCCAGCTAGCCATAGGTGAGCGTAGAGGTCTGAATCCAAGCCCCGTGGATGTTTTGATCGGTAGCTGGAATAAATTTGGTAGTTTTGTCAACTCTTACGACAGGCATGCCTGCCCCGGGTATATTCTAAACGCCCTAACCCGCTGGGGGGCATTGACGGCCCATCTTATTGGCTGCTTAGAGGAAGCAAATGGAGGCAGAGAAGCATGGGTTCGGTTAATGCGACGAACTAGCCAAGAAGTGGTAGAAAATTATTGCCACTACCAGCCATCATCCTTCTGCCTGCACAACAGCAAATATAAGATTCTAAAGGGCGATGTTGGAAAGGATGACTCTTAGATTTCTCTTAAACATTTGCAGACACTAGATTGGGTTAGCATCGTAGGTAGTGGCTATCACATATTGGCTCCGTATGATGCTAGCCATCAGTATAGCCGGCGCGATGGCACATCTTTAGGCTAATTATCTGCGCTCGGCTCGAGGCCGAGGGTAGGAGAGACTGCCCCCTTCGACCGAGTGTGTAGTTCTTAGTCTACCACGCCGGTTCCCAAGGGGTGCCAGCAACCATCGATACTGCTAGGTCTGCTAATTTGGATAGCTCAAATACTGACGGCGTCTTCATAAAACGTTTGGCGTATTTATAAATATTTTTGTTAAAACCGCCCATTGTACCTAACAATCCATGCATTGCCTCGCTCTTATTTGATGTTTTTCTTATTCCACTTCATCTTCCTTTCCTGTATGCATGTTTTTTTCCTTTTGTGGAGTAAGCAATTGTAGGCACGTTTCTAGCTAATGATGCCGTTGTTAATGCGCGCCTGAATCACCACCGCGCGTTGTCATCTTCTGGTGATATTATTATGCCAGGAGTGTTGTTGTAGTAATTGTTTTTGAATTGTATTATGTTTGCATGTATGTTTGGCGGCTTGCTGCACTTAAAAATAAAGTATTTTGCAGCGTTGCTACATATAATTTCAAAATTTGCCAAAATGTAGTACCAAAATGCCCACAAATCCTTTGAGATATATAGTTTGTTTTTAGGAAAATACATTTCTTCGAAGCATAGTTGCATTTCCAGCTCCTTCTGAGATACATTTGCACAGAACACTCTAGAGAAAGCTTTGTGTAACTTTTGGTCCTTCCTCAGCACTGAGCGGATAAAGTATTTATCCATGATTCGAGACCGAGCGATAACGGCAGAAAGCTTTTATAGCGAACACACGGTTTCGCCACATGCTGTTTTTCGCGAAACCACCAACAAAACAAGGCGGAGAGGAGATGGTATTAGTGTTGCTGCCAAAGCGAATGTCCACCTTAGCATTTGGGCAAACTCTACCGACACAGAGTGTGAATTACTTTCTAACTTTCTCATAGATGAGGGGCTATGTATATGCAACAGTTAGGATGATCTGCCTTTTGTTATGGCGGTAGAAGAGGAGGTGTTGGATCTTATTTTCAGATCGGATATCTAATAGGGACTGGACGATGAGTATGCTAGACAATTATACGCGTGTTGCGAAGTAGTCCTCTTGTGTGCACCATCAATTCGTTCAAGCCCTACAATTCACGGTGCCTCGCTCATTACTGCTGTGCAACTTCAAAGGTTATTTAGGACTTCTTTCCGTAGGTTGACCATCATTTACAACAATTGCTTTAAACTAGTCTACATATCGAGAGAAAGCCGTAGAAGCTCTAACGGATTACCTAAGGACTTCAGGCTAATCAGCCTCTCGCCGCGTTTCCGTAATATATTGAAACGTCTAACTAAAATTGACATTGTTACAAAACGGTATTCCTTGGGAGCTACTGTCAGCATTGCGGCATACCTATTATAAGGCATGTCAATGGAATGGATCTTTATTCCATTGTAAAACAGAGGGATCCAAATAGGTGGGTTGAGTCATCACAGTCACAACGGAAGCCATTATTTTTACGAGGGAATAGAGGATTTCTGCTTTTAAGATTGTCTTGCTTGAGGCAGATCTGATAGCATCTTTGAAAAGGGTTAAATATTAAGGACCATGGACTCTGTTGACTTGAACTAGTGAAACACATCTCTCTGCAAGGACTGCGCACTAGTTTTTTGAGATGGTAGTAAATCTGAGGGCGGTCTGGTGGAAGGCACACAACATGCCGAACATTACCAAAATACTGGTTGGATCAGCAATGCTCTTAGAACACCACTTCCCACTCCAGCATTCTTACCACATACATACTCTTGATTCATTCCCCTTAGAGAGGACTGCAAAGTGAGCTTAATCACAGACAGTGAATTGATTAACTGGTTCACGAAACTGTCGAAGTTGCAAGGAAAGTTGATGGGAGAATTTCTTCCAGAAGCGCGATGTAAGCGGCCCTATCAACGTAGCGTCTTACAAGAAAAACGAGCCGCTATTAAGGATGCGGTGGATGGAAAGTTGATAATATCAAGCCAAACGTCTTATAAAGCCCCGAGTCCAGCTATACTGCGATCGGCGGTGACCATTTGAGATTACATATAATACCAAAACCCCGGACAGCGCTAGGTAAAACCCATCTTTAGAATAGTAGAAATATCCTTCTGGCCGGAAACGGATAGCAACCAGTCTGCCGAAACTAGTGCGTTCACCAAAGATAATTCATCAGTGGTGATTGGAATTCTGACAGATCAATGCACAATGGTAGTTTATGCCGTATGCTTAACACCCTCAGCAGCTGATTTTCCCAAAACTAAGTCAATTTATTTCGCTTTTCGGGTTTATCCAGGGTCGATTTCAGTCTTATTAGGGGGACTCATGTAACCGTATAAATGCCTTATAAAGTGTGTAAACGTATAAATTTATCTAGTTTACGCAGGAGCTGTCAAATTTTGTATGAAAAATCATTTACACGATTTGTATAAATTTACGCGCACATTTCATTGTGTAAACGCGGTAAACTCAAAGGAATGCAACCTTGCAGACATTACAGACGGCATTTTCATCAAAAATCTCCAACATCAGCAAGTAAAGGCGTTTTAGTTTTGATTTTACACTTAATCTTGGTATTTTTTAATTTGTATAACAATCAAAAAAATTTTTTTGGAAATAATACAGCTGAAAAACAATCAAGTTTATCAAGAGTATCACTAGGTGCGTTCATATAACCGCGTGTGTAAATGGATATAATTTTACACCTTATAAGTTTATATGCTATCATGAGTCCCCCTATTAATTGTGAAAATGGCCTAAAAACGGCAACGCTGCTACATACATACATATTCGCAAGTCCATTAATTGCACCATCCACTATTCATTTTTATACTCAGTTGAGCAGAGCTCACAGAGTATATTAAGTTTGATTGGATAACGGTTGGTTGTACATATATAAAGGAATCGAGATAGATATAGACTTCCATATATCAAAATAATCAGGATCGAAAAAAAATTTGATTGAGCCATGTCCGTCCGTCCGTCCGTCCGTCCGTCCGTCCGTCCGTCCGTCCGTCCGTCCGTCCGTCCGTTAACACGATAACTTGAGTAAATTTTGAGGTATCTTGATGAAATTTGGTATGTAGGTTCCTGAGCACTCATCTCAGATCGCTATTTAAAATGAACGATATCGGACTATAACCACGCCCACTTTTTCGATATCGAAAATTTCGAAAAACCGAAAAAATGCGATAATTCATTTCCAAAGGCGGTTAAAGCGCTGAAACTTGGTAGATGGGTTGACGTTATGACGCAGAATAGAAAACTAGTAAGATTTTGGACAATGGGCGTGGCACCGCCCACTTTTACAAGAAGGTAATTTAAAAGTTTTGCAAGCTGTAATTTGGCAGTCGTTGAAGATATCATGATGAAATTTGGCAGGAACGTTACTACTATTACTACATATGTGCTAAATAAAAATTAGCAAAATTGGATGAAGAACACGCCCACTTTTTAAAAAAAATTTTTTTTAAATTCAAATTTTAACAAAAAAGTTAATATCTTTACTGTATATAAGTAAATTAAGTCAAAATTCAACTCCAGTAATGATATGATGCAATAAAATCCAAAAATAAAAGAAAATTTCAAAATGGGTGTGGCTCCGCCCATTTTCATTTAGTTTGTCTAGAATACTTTTAATGCCATAAGTCGAACAAAAATATACCAATCCTTCTCAAATTTGGTAGGGGCATAGATTCTGTGACGGTAACTGTTCTCTGTGAAAATGGGCGAAATCGGTGGAAGCCACGCCCAGTTTTTATACACAGTCCACCGTCTGTCCTTCCGCTCGGCCGTTAACACAATAACTTGAGCAAAAATCGATATATCTTTACTAAACTTAGCCCACGTACTTACCTGAACTCACTTTATCTTGGTATAAAAAATGGCCGAAATCCGACCTTAACCACGCCCACTTTATCGATATCGAAAATTACGAAAAATGAAAAAAATGCCATAATTCTATACCAACTACGAAAAAAGGGATGAAACATGGTAACTGGATTGGTTTATTGACGCAAAATATAACTTTGGAAAAAACTTTGTAAAATGGGTGTGACACCTACCATATTAAGTAGAAGAAAATGAAAAAGTTCTACAAGGCGAAATCAACAGCCCTTGGAATCTTGGCAGGAATACTGTTAGTGGTATTGCATATATAAATAAATTAGCAGTACCCGACAGATGATTTTCTGGATCACCTGGTCCACATTTTGGTCGATATCGCGAGAACGCCTTCACATATACATCTAAGGGCCACTCGCTGTTAAAACCCTCATTAATACTTTTAGTTTGATATCCATATCGTACAAACACATTCTAGAATCACCCTGGCCCACCCTAATGGCGATATCTCGAAAAGGCGTCCACCTATAGACCTAATGCCCACTCCCTCTTAAAATGCTCAGTAACACCTTTCGTTTGATACCCATATCGTACAAAAATTCTAGAGTCACCCCTGGCCCACCCTAATGGCGATACCTCGAAAAGGCGTCCGCCTATAGAACTAAGGATTACTCCCTTTTAAAATACTCATTACCACCTTTCATTTGATACCCATATCGTACAAACACATTCTAGAGTCACCCTGGCCCACCCTAATGGCGATATCTCGAAAAGGCGTCCACCTATAGACCTAATGCCCACTCCCTCTTAAAATGCTCAGTAACACCTTTCGTTTGATACCCATATCGTACAAACATTCTAGAGTCACCCCTGGCCCACCCTAATGGCGATATATCGAAAAGGCGTCCACATATAGACCTAATGCCCACTCCCTCTTAAAATGCTCAGTAACCCTTGGTCCACCTTTATGGCGATATCTCGAAAAGGCGTCCACCTATAGAACTAAGGATTACTCCCTTTTAAAATACTCATTACCACCTTTCATTTGATACCCATATCGTGCAAACACATTCTAGAGTCACCCTGGCCCACCCTAATGGCGATATCTCGAAAAGGCGTCCACCTATAGACCTAATGCTCACTCCCTCTTAAAATGCTCAGTAACACCTTTCGTTTGATACCCATATCGTACAAACATTCTAGAGTCACCCTGGCCCACCCTAATGGCGATATCTCGAAAAGGCGTCCACCTATAGACCTAATGCCCACTCCCTCTTAAAATGCTCAGTAACACCTTTCGTTTGATATCCATATCGTACAAACATTCTAGAGTCACCCTTGGTCCACCTTTATGGCGATATCTCGAAAAGGCGTCCACCTATAGAACTAAGGATTACTCCCTTTTAAAATACTCATTACCACCTTTCATTTGATACCCATATCGTACAAAAACATTCTAGAGGCACCCCTGTCCCACCCTAATGGCGATATCTCGAAAAGGAGTCCACCTATAGACCTAATGCCCACTCCCTATTAAAATGATCAGTAACACCTTTCGTTTGATACCCATATCGTACAAACATTCTAGAGTCACCCCTGGCCCACCCTAATGGCGATATCTCGAAAAGGCGTCCACCTATAGACCTAATGCCCACTCCCTCTTAAAATGATCAGTAACACCTTTCGTTTGATACCCATATCGTACAAACACATTCTAGAGTCACCCCTGGCCCACCCTAATGACGATACCTCGAAAAGGCGTCCACCTATAGACCTAATGCCCACTTCCTCTTAAAATGCTCAGTAGCACCTTTCGTTTGATACCCATATCGTACAAACATTCTAGAGTCACCCTTGGTCCACCTTTATGGCGATATCTCGAAAAGGCGTCCACCTATAGAACTAAGGATTACTCCCTTTTAAAAAACTCATTACCATCTTTCATTTGATACCCATATCATACAAACACATTCTAGAGTCACCCCTGGCCCACCCTAATGGCGACATTTCGAAAAGGCGTGCACCTATAGACCTAATGCCCACTCCCTCTTAAAATGCTCAGTAACACCTTTCATTTGATTCCCATATCGTACAACTAGAGACACCCCTGGTCCACCTTTATGGCGATATCTCGAAACGGCGTCCACCTATGGAACTAAGGATCACTGCTTTTCAAAATACTCATTAACAGCTTTCATTTGATACCCATATCGTACAAACATATTCTAGAGTCACCCCTGGTCCACCTTTATGGCGATATCCCTAAATGGCGTCCATCCATAGAACTATGGCCTACTCTCTCTTAAAATACTCTTTAATACCTTCCATTTGATACACATGTCATACAACCACATTCCAGGGTTACCCTAGGTTCATTTTCCTACATGGTGATTTTCCTTATTTTGTCTCCATAGCTCTCAACTGAGTATGTAATGTTCGGTTACACCCGAACTTAGCCTTCCTTACTTGTTCCAATTGGGTTCTCTTCACTAACGTTCAACATTTTTTATATGCCTACCCATACAAACAAACATACACAGTCAAACATAATTGTTGTCGCATTTTATTTATAATTCATTTTTTGTTCTTTCAACACCTTCTTCATCTTTCCATGCGCTTCCCTGCTTTCCTCCAGCATGTCTACTTCCTTCCTTCGACCAAACCATTTCCTTCATTCCTTCATGCTGCGTGTCGGTCGCATCTCGCGTGCTTTCCTCGTTAAGTTGCTCATGCTGATGATTTTTAAAAGGGCATCGAGTTCATGTTCGGCATCATCAATTATAATTTCTACTCAACATTCGCCATAACTTTGCCAGCAAAATATAGCACAAGTGAGGGGTCCCAAAAGCGAAGGGGCAACAAGATACAGAAATTAAAATCAAGTTGAAGAAACATTATTTTTAAGTCTGTATGCGTCGTTTTGATGTAGTAAACTGAATTTTTGCACAGAAAAAACGCGCACACCCATACATACATATTAAAAACGCGACACAAGCACCGTTTTGCTTAAATGGAATTCTTCTTAATGAGATACGAGATTTACCCTCCGCAACATAGAACAACCGGCGAAACCAATGGAGCAACGGGTCAATTGCTAGAGACGCCAACAGCCCGCAGCTAGCAGCAACAGCATCAGCTTCTGCCACCAGGCATAAGGCTAACAAACAAGTTCAAGCAGAGTAACATGATGACTGCACTTTTAATTAGTTCCTTAATTTGGCCACATTGTGAGTCATTCAACGCATGGCCATACAGTCAGATATTTCACAATTCAGAGCTCAACCACTTGGCTAAATATGTACGAGTTGCTCGTTTTCGCTCATTGTCTGTTGTCACTGGCCGAGAATTCGCGGCATTCAATTATTTTAATTAGTTCAACCCAGTTTGAAGTGTTTTTATTTTTTTATAATTTTAAGTAAGGCTGGTCCTTAAACTGTTATAAGTATGTGGCTCATTGGGCTTAATAGCTCATTTTCACTATGCCTCTATACCTAAACATATAGTCTGTTAAAGAAAACACAATCGTCTGTATTCTCATTGTCAAAACGATAGTAGTATGATGACATTTTCATGAAACAGCAATATTATCGTTACAAGGTAACCGTCCACATAATCTATCATAAATCTGCTTTCTGGCAGTCATTCTGAAATTTCAATAGTTTCTGAGCTCTAAAATAATCTAGGAACATCGTACGTAATCTAGGTCTTGTCTATAATGGAAAACGTGTGCTTGATTTTTTTCGGATAATGTCCCATACACACCATAAAAAACCTACATATATAGATTATTCTGTGTGTTGTCCAAATACATAAATTTTACATAGGGGCCGCATGCCTAATGTTTCTCGCATTATTACATATTTAAGATTTTTCTAGATGTCTAGGGGCTTTCTTATTTTTCTCTTCAATTTCCTGAATCTTATAGGTGCTACGAGCACCTATTTACCTATTTTTTCTAAAACTAAAGCGGAAAAACTAGACAGTATCTAAATAGACAAAACTTGCTTGAGCCTTCCATGAAAAGCTTTAAGAAATTGCTAATAATCTTGCTATGCTTTCTTGGATGGCCTATAATAAAGGGAAAGTCTCACCAGGCCCTAAATAAATCGAATGGCATTTTCCAAGTTGTTTGAAAGAGTTTCAGAAAGCCTAATTTTGTTAGTCTATATTGCATTATAGTTATGGAAACTATGTCTAGAGTGACCACTCTCAATACTGGGACAGCTACTTCGCTCTGAGAAGCTGAAAATGTTCAAAGTTCAAAGTTTATTAATAAATTTGTACATGTGAGACTATTGTCTCTTAACATACATCAACATTCGGATATTTATCAACAATACAATATTTTTAATTTCTAAATTTATTTTTAATATACATTATGTTAAATAAATAGATTATGGAAACTAATTCAATCAAAACACTATCAACTATTCTATGTATGAATATTTGTATGAATACTCAGGAAGGTCTTTGACTAGTTTAGTAAAAAGAAAAATAAAAACAACAATAAAAGAATGAATCTGATTCAAAAAAAACTATGAAAAATTATTATGTATGTATATTTTGCAGAAACTAAAATAAAGCCAATTTAAAGCACCTGGTATTGCGTTCATTTTTAATGTTATTTGGTAGTGAGTTCCATAATTTGATAGCACTGACAAAGAATGTTCTGGAAAATGTAAGATACTTATAGCGTGGAACTATAAGGTTGCCAGTTCTGTCTGATTTTTAAAAACATAAATTTCTAAATAGGTATTCCGGTTGCCTTTTATGGATTAAATCGTGTAGGAACCCAAAATTGCGATAATTCAGAAAGCTAACGGGACTGCGGTTAATTATCTTGGAAGAAAACTCCGATATATGATCAAATTTACGCCTAGAAAATATATATCGAGCGCAGCTGTTTAAAGCCAGCTGCACCTTTTTCTGTGACTCACTGTCGATATTGCCGAAAGCGATCCCCCCAAAGGATATCAGTGGAACTATAAAATTTCTCACCAATTTCAGTTTCACATTAATTGGAATTAAATCTGCTGTCTGCCTCAACTTGTTTCAGAAAACCTGAGAACTTTGGATATAACCATTCAGAAAACAATAAAGTTACTCAGTTTCAAAAACATGTATATTAAAATTTCTTGTGCAATGTTATCGAAATTTCTAAGATTCTTTTTATTTACTTCATCGTTATCGTTGTTATTGTATTAATTTGTGTTGTTATCGCTGTTCTTTTTTCTTATTGCGTGCATGTTCTTCGTTCTTTTTCTTTTATGTTAACTGTTTCATATCTCTTATTTTAATTGTTTTCTTGAATGTTGTTTTTGTTTTCTCTTTCATTAATTTGTATTGTTTCAATATTTTATTAATTATTTTATTGTTTTAATTATTAATATTTCTTTTTGGCTTGTTTGTAGTTGTTGTTTTTATTTTTTCTCAATTGTTATATTTGTTCCTAAGTAAGTAGTTAATGTTCGTGTTTATCTTTGCTGCCATTGTTTGATTTCATTTAAAGTTTTTCCTTTAATATTATTTAATATCTCAAATTAAGTTTTGTTGTATTTGTTTTCGTGGTTTTGTTTGTAGTTGTTCTTTCCAATAGTACATTCTCCAAATCGGTTTTTGCTGAATTTATTGTTTTTGCTTGGTGCTTTTCGTTTTATCTGCATTTTTTTATTGGAATTTTGGCTGTTCTTTTTATCTTCTGTTTTTTTTCTGATTTTTGTTAGTTAACGTATTTGGTTTTCTTCAAAACATAATATTGGCTTTGTTAAATCTTAATTACATTTTTCATTAGCTTCTGTTGTTTTAGTGTTCTTTCATAGTTGTCGCTTTTTTTAAGGTTTGCGTATATTTCATGCCTTTACTTTTTACTTGTTTCGACATTGTTTGTTGCTGTTACTACTTTTCTTGTTTGTTTGCTTTTTCTGGTGTCCGATAAAAGACTACACATGTAGAAAGTGAGCGCTGCTGGAGAAATATAGGAGTTTCGAGCTATTTGGCATAGCTAATAGAACTTAAAGCAATAACTAAGCTGGTTTTTTGAAAACGTCTATTATCGATGCGTTGGACTTACTTGGAGAAAGTCAGACCGAACTAAACACCGAGCTAGTCAGATAAGTTATGCACTACATACGATACTACTAGAAAAGTCTGCCTAATATTCAAAAAGTCAAAAAAAACTAAAACTAGTAGTAGGAATTCAACGTTTTAATACTGGTTCTGTAATCTCTTATGGGACCAGATTTGGATTAAGGGAATTTACAAACATTATGGATTGAAGATTCGTACAAATTAATTAGATTTTACAACTAAGTCGTTGGCTCAACTGCCTTGCTCTTGTTAGTTTGAAGATAAAATCACATTAATTGTGAATACAGTTGTGCTACTTTTGTCTCGTCTTTAATAAAAATTAACGAAGAATATGTTTAAATTCGATAGTCTAGACATCTAATACTCTAGACTAATTAACATTAATTTATACTCACAAATTGATATGGCAGCAAAGGAGTATTTTATTGAAAAACAGCAAGTTTCACATCATCAAACTCTCGACATTGAAATATAAAATTCAATTAAATTGATTATTTCAAATTGTACTCAACAACAACCCCTCATCTTTATACACTCATACGTACATACAAACAGACAACCAGAGGAAAAGAAAGTTGAACCATTCTCATCAATTAGTTCCACCCGCTTAAAGAAATCAAGGAATAAAAGAAAACATTAATAGCAGCAACACTAAATACTACAACAATACTCGAACTGCAATTCAATTAACGCGCAATCTTCTACCACCACCACCACACCAACACCAGCAGCAAACAGAATGTGCTTAAAAAATTTTTTCCCCACCCACGAAGCAAACACTCAGAGTTCATACCGGACCCCAGACAACGAGGAGATCAAATTAAGGGCACGCACATTATAATGATTCAGGCACGAATTATTAAGTAGAAGAATAGAAAAGTACAAACACCTTATGTACATACATTAGAGTACATATCAAAAATAATACAAGTTGATATCAAGCAGGAAGCAGAGCTCGAAAAGATGAAGCAGCAAATAACGAATGATTGAAAAATAAAAACAAAAACGTCATCGACACGCAGAAAGCGCCAACAAATGTGTCTAAAGTAAAACAAATATAATTATCACGAATTAAAGCACCGAGGAGCAAAAAAAAAAACTATTCAAGTAGTGTGTTTTCATTAGGGTGCATCATATTTTGGAAATAGTTTTTTCTTGGTCCTTCCAGAAAATCTAATACTGAATTACGTGACCCATTTACAACGGAGCATAGTTGATGAACTCTACTAAATTGCTTCCGATATTGTTTTATGTATATTACAGTGTCCACTATTTAGTGTTTTTTTTTAGCTTAAGACTATGCGATATATATATGTAAATAAATACATATCTAACTAAACTTATTAGTTTTTATTTTAAAAAATAATTTTGCATCGAAAATATTAATTTAAATGAAACATAATTGATTAGTCATCAACGAGACCATAAACTTGAGGATAGTGATTTTAAAGAGGATTGGTTTTTTTTAATTCACCGTTGGATTGGATCTGACATTTTGAAAACTGAAATCGGATTCGTAATAAGCGATATCTAAGCATCTTTGTCCCACATTTGAACCCAAACCAATTTCGAATGCGGTGACTTTTACTGTTTGTTGTTTTACTGCAGTTTCGAAACAATACTACTCTTACGAAATGTTTATTCCATTTTAAGAAATCGGCCGCCGTAGTGCGTTCATAGCATGCTCCGTCTATTTCATCCAAGGTCCTGGGTTCAGGTCTCGGGCAAAGCAACACGAAACAATTTAGAAACAAGTTTTTTAAATTCCATACTAACGATTACACGATACTTGTAAAGCGATACTTGATATGAGTGCCGTCTTGGTACTTTTCATTCGATATCGTGCCCTTAGCCACAGCAGTATTGCTGCTGTGATATCAACGACACCTCACTTGCGTAGAAAGCTAACTATTCGGGTTAACGAGGGCTAATCATGCACTTCCATTTACCTGAAGAGATGGGGAGTAAAAAAGTACTTAAACGTGGCCAGTTTAAGATGTACTAAGAAATGGGCAAGTGAATAATAAATAAACAAGTGAATTAATTTTATAATAAATACTTTAAGTAGGTAAAATCTAAAGAGATCAAAAATTAGTTAGAAGATAAAGAAAATTGCTTTGTAAAACCAACTAAAACATAATTTATACACAAAATACTTCAAACGACAGGTATATCCCCCATAGCTGTTTTTGAAAACTTTTACTTTTAATAGACCAAGCCATTCCCATACATCTGCCAGCAGGACCATTCGAAATTTAGATTAGGTCTGTGAAGATCGCAAGTAGACTTAATAATTTCATAGTATTATACGGAATATAACTTTAGAAACAATTTAGATATAGTGTATACTTTTTTTCACAAAAAATATATTGGTATTGAAAATGGGATTGATATTATAAAATTCCGAAAATCGAAAAAAATTATGTATTTATAGAACTGATGATAATTAGGTTACTAAATTTGATAATACAACTCACCTTTTGCTCAAAAAAAATTTTTTAAATCAGAAAAAATGGGCATAAGAACAGACTTTCTGAAATAGTATATGAACTGCAAAAGCATTAAATTAAAATGCATTAAAGATATCACATACCACGCCTTAATTTTTATGAAAGCTTACTTGCAACATCTTTCTAGGTAGTAACGCTATTTTACTATACTTTTACCTAAATATTAAAATTGAAGCAAGCAAATTTATCTGACAAAGCTCGACTAAAAGGTTCTTTATAATTTAATTCCAAAATCTTTTATATGGAAGTGCGAATCCATGGTTCAACTCAGTCACAGTCCCACTCCGAGTCTCAGTCCCAGTCCTAGTCCTAATCCCAGTCCCAGTCCATCTCTGGATAATATATTACTCTGTACCAAAGCACTCATCAACAGCTTTCATTTGATATCCATACTGTATAAACACTGTCTAGGCATTCACTGGCCCCCTCAGAACCCCCCCCCCTCTCGACGGGCCTGGTGATGTGCTATACTTGATATCACTCAGTCACAGAAGTCACAGAAACTACGGGGTAGAATCTCTGGTTCAAAATTAGTGCATTTCTACTGCATACTGAACCACTAATAGTTCGCCATCTATCTCTTTTACATGTTTTCTATTGGCGAATTTAACATGGCGATGTCCTAGGCAGTGGAAATTATCCCCGCTGCTTTAACTTTCCACTAGTAGCTAACTATGTATATTCAAATTTATTTTTGGTATTTTTTCGAAAGTTACGTACTGGTGGAATTGTGGAAAGAAAATTGAAAGAGGCATACTTATATGTAGCCGCAGCTCGTTGATTTTAATATGAATATCTAGCTCATTTGGCACTCTAGGTCTAGTTCTGAACCAGAATTTTGTATCACTAGTTACTTACTTCCCTTGAGGGTAATTAACTAATATCATATGAAGTTAGAATAGGCTCCTCTTCTTTTGATACAGTTTCGCTTATATGCTTCATTCATATGCCCCATATATTTCAGCTCCGCGGTCAATTATCTATTTTAATTTTATTTATGAATCAATTTTGATTACAACTTTTTTTTAGTGCTTTAATATTTTTGAAAAATTTTTAGTTGTCAAATTGTTAGTGTAAATTTTTTTATTATACACAAGTGCCTGAGCTTCATACGGAAGTGCTTTTTCTTGGCAATTTCATAAGAAATTCGAGCATTTTCGTATGATTCCAAATTATATGTGAGGGCATATGGGAGTACTATGAAAATTTTTTTTCATATTCAAAGTGTGAATTTGTATCTATGCCTATGATTCAGGGCAAAACAAAACAAAAGTGCCACAAGTGTATAGGGGTTGAGTAGCCCTGATAATTTATAATAATTTTACTTTTCTTTTCAAACTTTAAGTGAATATGTTGTAGACAGTAGAGAATGGGTCCGAGGCTTATCGTATGTAGTTTTTTTGTTTGGTTTTTTTTTTTCGAGACCACCCTAATTTCTGCAAATTTCGATATTTCACCCTCTACCGACCATACCCTCTCTAATCTATCTAAGCCATAGAAACAGCATAGAGAACCGCATTCTAAACAAAAACACCCTTTTTCTATAGGGTGTTCCATTTTAAGATAGACTCAAAATAAATGAATCTACAATATGCACACCCTAAAGTATATACCTACATTATATGAACAACGAATAACAAAAACTCCACAAATACTCATGAGTTATGACTGAAAATATCTGAGTAATTTGAGGAGTCACAAATGCGCGCACATATGCACCCACAATATGACATACGAACATAAAGTATAAAAATTTCAGTTTCATTCAAAAGGAACGCAATCATACAACAAGTAACAAAAGCCATAAATCAAGCGGAAAAATATTCAGAAGCAACCGTACATGAGTGCATTGGCGGTAGTTGGGGCAATACAAGAATGAACAGAATCAAATGAGGCAACGGCAGCAGGAATGAGTTGACGATAAAAGCTATGCAACAGTCTGTTAACTGCTCTATAATCCATTATTGGACTGTTGGAAATTCTAGTAATGCGCAGCGCATCGTTAAATGGCTTCGTCGATGGGAGCATATACAAAAACAACAGCAAAGCAACAGCAGTAAATTGTATATAAAAAAGTAAAGATGTTTATAAAGGGAAGCTTAGCTTGGATACTCAACAAAATGTTGCATGTAGGCAGAAGTGTGCTCTGGCGTTGTGGCAGGAAGTGTACGAGAGGCACCTGATGTTCTCTCGGCTGTGCGTGAACGAGTGAGATACACTCACATGTATTCAAATGCTCTCAGCGACGTATCCTCTGGCACCTTATAGATAGAGCTACCAAAGTAGAAATTTTTAGTCGGGAATGGGAATTGACGATTTGAAATTATTGTAGCCTTCATACTACAAGCATTAATGTGGAAATTTTAAAATTTTGAGATAAAAGGTGCACTCGATAAGAATTTGAATGTTTTATAACAAAAAAAATTAATAATGTTCAGAAATTTTAGGCAGATCCTCACTTGATTTTGTTTTTTTTTTTTGTGCCACATTTAATATACATATTTTGTAAATTAAATATACTCAGTGGGCTCGGCAATTGGCCAAAGGTAACTTCCTATGGTTGGTGTTATCTACCACGGGAAATGGAAGTGAGGCCTTTATGGTGCTCCCAGAGAGAGAGACCTTGCAACGCTAGAGAAGGCTTTTGGTAATATTTTTAAATTACAAGCAAAGCATAAAGCATATATCTTGAGGATTTTTTTAGTCAATAACGTATGGCATATATATAAACGTCCTGTACATGAGGAAGAAATCGAGAAAAACCTCTCATATGAACAATCGGTTGTATTGGAAATGTAATATATGTATGACCGATCTTCTTTGAGATTTCAATCTTCTAGTTGCTAAAACGAGTAATAAATGACAACACCTTCTTTTTCGGATAATCGATAGTATGGGTGATATATGTACGCTATAGTAGTCCGATCCGGTCGGTTCCAACAATTGATTAATCAACTCAGCTCGTCATACTGTTTATTTCGGTTTGCTTATTGGTGGGTCTATCTCTTATTTTTTCAAGGATTTACCATATTGAAATTCGTGCTAAACTTAATATACCATTTCAATTTCATGAAAGGTATAAAATTTTACAACGTGCTAATCTGTCCAGGCTTTGCCACCGTCCGGCCGAAGAGAATGGACCCATGTAGAACTCTAGGCACCATTTTAATGTACATTCTCCTGGACACAATAACTTAATATACCCTGTGTGTGTTGACTAAACCTATTTGGTTAGAGCAATATACCTGACGATGTCCTTTATGGAGCATTTTACACCACCCCTAGATCGGGCATCATAAAGCTCCCTTAAGTTCGCTAGAGCTTGACACTCACAGAGGATGTGGGTGAGTTTCTCATAACAATCGCCCTCATTCCTATTCTTTAACCACTGTAGGCTAAATAGCCACTGTCCTATAATTGTGTATGAGATGCTGAATATCTTTTTCCTACTAGACATATTCCATAGAAACTCTGTTTTTTTCTGATTGTAGTCAGACAAAGTTTTCTTGGTGATTTGACAGGTGCCCGTAGAGTACCATTGCGAATTGCGGTAAGTCTGCCAATATTTATTGATGAAATTTGTCAATGCACCGGTCTTTGCCAGTTCATATGCTATTTCATTGCTCTCAATGTTCCCATGACCGTTTAGTCAAGTGAGTGCGACGGGCATAATAAAGTTTACTGCTTCGCGTAAGATCCCCTCATAGTTACCAACGGCATTAGATAGCGTATATATCGTGAATCTAGCGCTTTGAGTGCAGCTTGGCCCTCCGATATATACATATCGCTTCCAACTTTCTCTATACCTAGCAGCTCTGCTTGTAAGATGCCGACTATGTTTGGAAGACGGATGGGGATTTCGACTTTTAGCTACTCGGAAAAAACGCCCGCACGAACATCGCAGTTTTTTTCTGGTCCGTCAGTGTAGAGTGAGGTGATGCCCTCCATGTGAACTATATCAGCTTATCAATCCATTCTTGAGAAAAACTCACCTTGAAGGGTGCAATGTGGATGAAAGATTGTTGTTGATGATGAGCATATTTATTAGGGCGGGTCGAATTAAAAATCGCTCATTGCTCTGTGAAAATCGTATTGTAGCGATCAAAATAAGAAACTTTGCCGAAGGAACCATACCTCTAAAACGAATTCTGATGTCCCCCCCCCCCCTTTGGGTCAAACTTTAGGTAGTGGCAATTTCAATTCTACCTGCTGTGTCTTGTGATGGCTTAAAAAAAACAACACAAGCAATTTTACGATCTGCAATTGTGTCACAGTGATATCTTCATTTTTTAAAACGGTTGAATAAAAAACCCACACAACTATGTTTACGACATGCAAATGCATCACAGTGATGCCTTGGTTTTAAAAGGGGGTTGTAAAAACGCTAATTTCTAATAATTTTTTTTAATTTCTTTTCTATTGCTAAGTTAAATTCATTTTTTCATTTACATATGTTCTGACTAAAGAAATTTCTAAAGAGAAAAATAAACTCCAAAAAGAAAAAACATAGGCATTTCAAAGTGGGATTTTTCAAAATTTGCCCATACGACCCAAAGAGGGGGACATCAGAATTCGTTTTAGAGGTATGGTTCCTTCGGCAAAGTTTCTTATTTTGATCCCTAGAATATGATTTTCACTGAGCAATGGGCGATTTTTTTGCCTCCCCACAAATCGACCCGGCCTAATATTTAGTATACCACTATGACCATACAGTTTTTCTTTGCAGCTTATAGAGTCCCTAAGCCTGGTGACTGAGCCTGAAGCTGTAAGGCGAATATGGAAATCCAATGCCAGCTAAGTGCTCCTCTTACCATTAGTTTTGCAATCTTGTATTGCTTGCCCAGGGTTTTAGTTAAACTATTTTTTAAACATTACACCAATTTTTTCTCGCGATCTTCTTATGGCGATAACGAAGCAAAGCGACTTATATATATTTTACTCGTGATTACAACTAGCAGAGATCGTAAAATTTTTTTCAAGCATTTAAAATTAATTTCAATTTTTTTTTTTTAATTTCATATGGAAGTGAGAAAAATTATCACAGAGACGAAACTGTTCAAAGGCTTTGCATTAAAATATTAACCAAAAATTTTTATTTTCCAATGTTTTAAGAGAAAAGTTGGAAGAAAACACTCTCTAAAACAATTTTTCACATTATTTAAGAAGAAATGGCAACCTTGGATACGAAAGAGCACATAATTCATTTAACATAATTGAAACAGACATAAAAAAGTGAAGGTGAAGCATTAAATGTAAAAGGAATAAAAACGAAAGGCTAAATTGAATCAACACGGCGCAATGCGCGCGCACGCACACACACTCAGGCACATGAAAAAGCAGGCAGCCAACAAAAAAGCACAGCCATAATGGAGACAATTGAGCGATAATACAATAACGAAAAGAAAGAATTGCAACAACAACAGCTTAAGCTGACAATAAAAAAGGACAAACACTCTTGTACATACTCACATAAACATTGCGATACATACACACACATAAAGCAATACAATAATCAACATTCAATTGGCTTGTAAACATATGTTGAGCAATAATGTTGCAAAGCAAATTGAAATGTTGCTAAAAGTATTTAAGGTATTTGCTCAAAAAATAAATGGGTGCTGCTCATTCTAAATTCAATTGAACGCTTTTCAGCAACGAAAGTGTGCTGGCCGGTAGTAGTAATATCAAAATTTATAGAGCGCAATTTATGCGAAACAACAACTACAACAGTACAATACGAAGAACAAAAATATTGAAAGTAAACAAAGCAACAAAAAAGTGGTGAGTGAGGGCAATCTATTAAAACTTATAATTGCAATCATTATAATATTTTTATGGGGGCAAACACACTCTCGCATACGGGTAACACACATGAACACAAACATAGTTACATATAAACACATGAGACAATTAAATAAGCAAAGACGCGCGCATATCGCTCACATTGAATTATGAGCAAATAAGTGAGTGAGTGAGTGAGTGAGTAAATGAAAGATTGTGGAGTGAAGTAGTGCTGGTGGCGGTAACGGTGTATGACAAGCAAGCAAAGTCAGACGATAACAGCGCCAACAAGTAATGATGGCAGCAACAGTAACAGCTGAAACAGCAATAACAACAACACAATGATATCAAAGAATTGCCGTTTACTACGTTTGTGAATTGGTATACATATGTATGCATGTGTGTGCTTGTAGTATGGAGCAATTGCCATGAGTCGAGTAGAACGTTGTTAAATGGCATAATATTACCGATACAAGCAACGATGAAGAACACAGCAATAAGAACACAGTATCTCAGCAACACTGCGAGTGATACAAATAGACTGCAATGGGGCCAAATATCGAATATTCATATAATTAAAAAATTTTAAATGAAGCAAGCAAACTAAATAATATTAAGAATTGAATTCTCAAATAAGTCCTCTTCTATGTATAACAACATATTGATAATTGTAGCTTACATGTTTGATATTTACCAGAACTCCGGAAAACCTCTCAACCAAATAAAATGATATAATATTAATTGTTATTTAAAGAGAGATACATTTCTGTCTGCAAATAATCTTTAGCTTCAAATAATTTTGTTTATGGTTTTTACATCAAAAAAATTCCTCTCGGAAAGAAACAACAACTCGTAATATATGAACCTTAAAAGAAATCGACAAAAAATAAGCCCTAGCCTTTATTCGATCTCGAATTTTCTGGTAAATTAATCAAAGTGTTCATTTAAATGGCTTCTGTCTAAATAACCAGTATCCTGTAAATCGTCAACTTCTCATACATTTTTATATTCAATTGGGTAATTCACTAGACTGTTGTAGTCATGTAAAATTTTAAGATTTGAGCTGATTTTATAGTTTCCAATATAAAACTTAACTAAAGCATAGAACATAGAGTTGTGTTAAAAATCAAGAAAAAAACTTGATGAAAGCTATCGAGTACAGATTTGAGAAAAAAAATTACTTCTTTTCTTTAAGGAAACTCGATAAAAAAATTACGATTGAAATTCAGTTTCGATGTCCATTATTACAGTCTGCTTATTTGCGATTTAAAGCAGGGCTCTTCACTTCAAAACACAATTGTGCAGATTCGATTCACACGGACTGCTTCGCGATTTCGTTTATTGAATGTGTTACTCTCATGTTATAAAAATCATATATTCATAGCAAATTTGCAAAATATTTCTTAAATATAAGCAATTAATGCGGCAATCGCCGTGCTTCATTGCTCTTTGATCAACGAGTAAACCACTACGATCATAGAACTCTTACTATCACAGTAACAGTTTAAGTTTCGAAGAGCCTTGATTTAATGCTAAATACGCGTAAAGAAGGAGCAATTCATAGACTTACGAAGATGCGGAAAAAAGTGGTAGAAGTCATGGAAAACGCTAAAAGGATAACACCTAGAATTTTAAAAATTTTTTCTAACGAAAAGCTACTTTTAATACATACAGAAGCCTCATATCCATGAAAATGCTGGAGCATGTGGCTATATCCTCAGAACTAAACAAGTAACTTTCCAGCAATGGGCTGGGAATTCAGATTATTACTTTAATATTGATTTACTATAACATTTTTGATTGGGCTATTCGACTTTTAGAGAGATTCTGCCCTCAAAACAAAATCTTTTGGATAAAATTTATCCATTTATTTAGAAAATCAAAGTCGCATATATCATATGCTCAGCAAATTGGGTAGCTTATATAATGTGACTTGCTAAATGGTTCCTGAACTATTAAACAAACTACACAAATCAAGGAAAACGGACTAAAATAAAACTCATGTTACAAATAAGAAATTTATGTTTATGTGTTTTATACATTTTAACAATTTTCTTCTAAATCCGGGTCTGTGTATGTATTTCTATGGCTTCCTCACATAACCGAAAAGTAAATTTTTTCTCGAAATAGGGTAAGTGCGCAATTCGATATCTCTGAATGTTAATCTTGCCAGAAAATATCAATTTACACTGCAATATCCAACATTCAGTCGTAATATCGACATTTCTTAACCAAGCAACTACAGGGTCCAGTGTACTTTAAAAATTTTAAGGCCGGTTATCTCAAACACAGCTGTGACTGATTTTTTCAGTTAGCCAGTAAGCGAAAGCGGCGGCCACCGTGGTGTGATGGTAGCGTGCTCCGCCTACCACACCGTATGCCCTGGGTTCAAACCCCGGGCAAAGCAATATCAAAATTTTAGAAATAAGGTTTTTAAATTAGAAGAAAATTGTTCTAAGCGGGGTCGCCCCTCGGCAGTGTCTGGCAAGCGCTCCGGGTGTATTTATGCCATGAAAAGCTCTCAGTGAAAACTCATCTGCCTTGCAGATCCCGTTCGGAGTCGGTATACAACATGTAGGTCCCGTCCGGCCAATTTGTAGGGAAAATCAAGAGGAGCACGACGCAAATTGGAAGAGAAGCTCGGCCTTAGATCTCTTCGGAGGTTATCGCGCCTTACATTTATTTATTTTTTTTTTAGTAAGCGAAAAATTTTGTTTAAATTAATGCCATTTTGGTATATGTGCTCTTATATTAGTCTGTATGCAATTTTGAAGAAGTTAGCGGTGCCACGACAACCGCTACCATGTTGTGGCCGAAATTTGTAAAAATAAAGTTATGTAACTTGAATAAGACAAAATTGTTATGATCTATAGTTAAAGTTTTAGGTCTCTTCGGTCCATAGTTCGTTTTAAGAGATTTTTTGAAACTAAAAATATGCGACTTTTGAAATGTTGGGCAAATTAAAAATTTGGTTGGAATCGGACTATATTTTTCATATAAAATCAATCTTAACCTTTAGATCCCAAAGCAGATCTTATAAACTGTTAATTAAGTCATCAAGTGTCAAAATTATAAATTAATTTTGTATTTTCTCAATTGGCGCTCTCATGAAAGACTGACACCCATAATTTTCCCCGTAGAAAACTAGAACAGTTCATTATTTTCGTAGAAGACTAGCGTCGAAATATAACGCGATTAAAAAAAATAATAATAAATGAAAAGCGCGATAACCTCCGAAGGGATTTAAGGCCGATCTTCTCTTTCAATTTGCGTCCTGCTCCTTTTAATTTTTCATACAAATGGGCGGGGCGGGACCTACTTGTTTTATGCCGACTCCGAACGGCATCTGCAAGGCAGATGAGTTTTCACTGAGAGCTTTTCATGGCAGAATTACACTCGGAGTGCTTGCCAAACGCTGCCGAGCAACCCCGCTTCTAATTGAAAAAACTTGTTTCTAAAATTCTAATGTTGTTTTGGCCGGGGCGTGAAGCCAAGCTCTTCGGTGTGTTAGGCGGAGCACGCTGCCACCACACCACGGCGGCCGCGATTGACGCATACCAAAATTAAAAGTGGAGAATAGTGGAGACAAACATTTTTTACTACTAATACATATGTACATACACTTAGCAGTCCATAAAAAGTTTAGGTGCATATGTATATGCGCGTAAGAAAAAACAGCTAATATATCGTCGATGCCATGAAAGACTGGCACGTATCACATACCCATAAAAGAGCAGCTTCGGTCATGCTCGCGTGGAAAACTAGCGCAGTTCGTTGTTCGCGTGGAAAATTTGTCTTCCTCCTTTTTTGCTGTTTTTGATTATTTCCCAGATTTTGAATAAGCCATCAAATGAGTTTTCGAAAATTCGCTACAATATTTTGGTCGCATATTTTTTATTTGGTTTCAAATTATTTATCCCCGTAAGTTAAACTGGCTGATCTCTATAAGGAACATAAAAAAATTTAAGCAATAGCTGAGAACGTTTCTTCTCCGAATTCATAGCGCCTTTTAGCACTTTCGACCCACTGTACAGCGATAGCAACAGTGGCAATGGCAATTGGCATGGCGTTGGCAGCGCCGATTGTGCTGACGACCATAAAACAGTTTGGGTAAAATGTATCTAGATATTTAATTGCCACATTCAGTCGTTGTTAAATGGTTGCACGACGCAGTACGAGTTCGTATTTAAGTATCACAAAATTGCTTGGAAGCTCATCGTTTCAATGTTCGTTCGTTCACTCATTCATTCATTCGTTTGTTCGAATAGCAGCAGAGTTTGCTCATTAGTTATTGTTGTGTCACTTGAACTTTATTTGTCGGCGTGTTTTTATTGATAATTGCCGCGTGCGCGTAAATGGCGATAATTGCATGAGTACAACAAAAATAGAACATAAGCAATAAAATAATAATGTGAAAAATAACAATCATGAAAGCATAGTTAATAATAATTAAATTCAGTTGAATTAAACAGTTGATGATGATTCAAGTGAGTGTGAATAAATTTTTAAAATTTGAAAAAAAAAATATTTTTTTTTGGTGTTGGAAGCTTAATTTGTTATGAACTTCGTGCTTTAGTGCTAATAAGTGATTAACATCAAAAGCCAACAAATTGAAGTATGTATATGGTTGTCAGTGCGGTTTTGGCATTACAACAACAATAAATACATGCTCATGAGTATATTTTATAACTACTTACCTATAATTACTCGTCTCGCAATATGTGCCATACGATATACATACATACTATGTATGTGGTGTACGTTGTGAGCGAAGCAATTAAGCGTCCAAACAATTTTAATTAAGTGTTGGTGTTGATATCTTTGACTACTTGCAGCACAACGTATGGTTTTTGTTGTTTATGTTTCACCACCTCTTGTATGCAACTTTTTGTACACAGCGCTATGGCACTCTGCTTCACTCCACTCCATTCAACTCAGTCCATTTGCCAACGGAAGCACTCGTGCCTTCCGAGTCATGTACGTACACGATGATGAGTAAGTGAGTGCATAAAGCAATCAAGCAGTACAAATTATTCACTCATCAAGCATGAGTGTGCGTGTGTGTGTCAACTTTTTGATACAGTATAATTTAATGTGTATTCGTGCTTTTCTTTGCCTTTTTGTATATACGTAAATGACGAATGTGGGATTTTTAGCAGTTCGGTATTTCGTCATCATTGCAAAGTCATACCTACATACATTTTTTTCTGTTATTGCTATTTTGTTTTGTGGGACCCATTAATCGAGCGCGTATGAAAGTCATTAGCATAATTTGAGTAGCTGGACGACTTTTGCGCACTAATTTCGCATTTTTGTGATTTTTGATATTTTTGTCAATTTGTATTTATTTTCGTAACAGGTTTTCTGCTCATATTTTATATATTTTACTAATAGCATTAATCTAATAAATAAAACTATAAACAATTATGTATGTATATATGTACATATGTACGTAGACAGCAAAATATTTTGTTTTAATTAGCAAGCTTTTAGAGAAGGAGAAAGCTAATGTGAATGCTGCAAACAATTTAATTAAATAAAACGTCAAATTAATTTGAACATCATTCTGGCGCCAAATTAGAATTTTAATAGACCAAGTTATGGTAGCAGTGCTAAAATAAATATATAGTTCGTAAGTAATGTAACACATTAAGAAAAAACTTATAAGGAAGCAGTGTATCAAATTAAATTATTCATAAAATAAGAAAACAAAAAAAGCTTAAGAATTGAGATAATGAAGTAAAATGAGACGAAATGAAACAGAATTTAGTGAAATGAAATGGAACGAAAATAGATGAAGCGGCGGAACGGACACATTATGAAACGATTTGAAATGGAACGAGACAAAATTACATGTACTTAAATGGGAAACAATTAGTAATGAAAAAACGAAAGTTTAATGGGAGGCCTTTACATAAGGAATAATTAAACGAATGGAACTAAAATAAAATTACTAAAAAATTCAAGGCGCGACAACATCCGTGGAGATTTTAGGCCGAACTTCCCTTCCAATTTGCGTTGTGCTTCTTTTAATGTTTCCTACAAATTGGCGGGACGGGACCTATATGTTTTATGCCGAAACCGAACAGCATCTGCAAGACAGATGAGTTTCCACTGAGAAGCTTTTCATGGCAGAAATGCGCTCGGAGTGTTTGTCAATTCACTGCCGAGGGGCGACCCCGATTAGTAAAACTTTTTCTAATAGAGAAAAAATGTCTAAACTTTCGATGTTACTTGTCCGGATCTTCGGTGTGATAGGCGGAGCACGCTACCACCACAACAGGGCGTTAATTTATTTATTTAAATTGAAAAAAAAAATTTTTTACCAAACCTTCTAGAAGTATATAGTTTACAAGTTGATATCCAGCATCATAATCGAATTACTCTCCAGCCTCATAGTTCTGAAGTTGATATCGAACATTATTATCCAACCTTTGAAATGTTTGGTGAACTTTATATTTCGCTAGGTCAGGTCAGGTTGGGTGGTAGCTTCCCTGATGAGAGGAAGCTCACTTGGACAACATGACGGTCCGTTGTGATACCACATATAATAAACTAAACTAACGATGACGTAGATATAACTACTTAGAGAATCGTTGGGTAGCAACGATAAAGTTCCGAATGATCCCGATCTCAACCTTGGATAGCTCCTCGGGAGATCCAAGTGAGTCACGACCAAAATACTTTCGCCTAGTTCTGGCAAAAGCTGGGCAGTCAAGCATAAAGTGATTTGGTGATTCCACCTCATCATCCTCCATACAGCTGCAGCAGGATGGAGTTTCCAATATATTGAGACGTACCGCATGGATACCCATGGGACAGTGCCCTGTCAAAACCCCAATGACCATTGATAGGTGAGCCTTAGTGAACCCAATTATTTCAGCAGACCTCCTGCCATCCACTTTCGGCCAGAAAGATCTTGATATCCTACAAGACGTAGTGTCCGCCCAACGTTTGCTGAGCTGACTCGAGGCCCAGCTATGGAAGAGCAATCCACAGGTGGCTAGCGGAATCCCGAAATCCCTACAGCCATCTTCATCCGGTTCAGTTGTACCGATTCGGGCTAAGAGATCCGCTTGACAGTTACCCGGAATATCACTATGGCCCGGGACCCAGATAATCTTAATTGTAAAATAATTCGATGCAATCGCAAGTGTGGTCAGGCACTCCCAGACCACCCTCGATCGCACTGTAGTTGAGCTCAAGGCCTTTATAGCCGCTTGGCTATCAGAGTAGATGTTAAATTCCCTAACCGTAGTAGCGCTGGATAGCATTTCATCCACCGCATCCTTAATCGCAGCAACTTCCGCTTGGAATACACTGCAGTGATCAGCCAACTTAAACTTGCGGCTTACATTTAGCTCTTGACAAAAGACCCCCCCGCCAACCTTTCCGTCCAACTTCGACCCATCCGTGAACAAGTTAACCGGTCCCATGCCCCAGATAATTCCTCTTCTCCACTCCTCCCTCGGGGGAATGACTGGGGTGAAGGTTGTATAGGGAGCGGCCACCGGCATGCAATAGTCCGTCCTGTCCGGGATAAAGTCGAAACTAGTAAGAAGGCTAGAGTGTCCGAAATCAGAAAGCATATAACCCATATCACGAAGCCTGACCAACGACCGGGCCGCGGCTGCCTTTCCCGCAATATCTACTGGATGTATATTCAGCATGACATTCAGTGCCAAGGTAGGTGTTGTTCTCATAGCGCCACTGATGCCGATAAGCGCCGTCCGTTGCACTGACACTAGCATTTTGGAGGTGCTCGCCGTGTCCAGTGCTTTCCACCAGACCAGCACCCCATATAGCAGAATCGGTTTGACAACCATCTCATAAAGCCAGTGTACTACTCCTGGCGAGAGCCCCCATCTCTTTCCGATAGCCCCCCTGCAGCAGTACAAGGCAACCGCGGCCTTCCTGGCCCTATCTTCCACATTGGGCCTCCAGGACAGCTTCTTGTCCAGAACAATTCCCAAATATTTAACCCTGTCAGTAAGTACCAACGGTACCCCTCCAATCGAAGGAGTTCTGAAGTCGGGTATCTTATATCTCCTTGTCAAAAGAACCAATTCTGTTTTTCCCGGGTTGACCGCCACTCCACATGATTCAGCCCACCTAGCCACAGTATCCAGGTATCCCTGCAGAACATCGCGCAGGGTGCCCAGAAATTTGCCCCTGACTAGGATAGCGAGGTCATCTGCATAGGCAACCACCCGACAGCCATTGGCTTCCAGCTCCACAAGAAGCTCGTTGACTACCACAACCCAGAGCAGAGGAGATAGGACACCTCCCTGTGGCGTGCCCCTGCACACCTTCCTCCTTATTATGGCTCCTCCCCACTCCGCTGCGACAATTCTGCCGCATAGAAGTTTGCTAATAAATTCAACCAGAGCCGCTTCGACTCCTAAACCCACCAGAGCTCTTTCGATTGCCCCCGGTAGAACATTGTTAAAAGCCCCCTCGATGTCTAGAAAGGCACCCAGAGCATATTCTTTATGTTCTAGAGACCCCTCTATTTGCTTTACAATCGAATGGAGAGCCGTTTCCGTCGATCTGCCTTTGCAGTACGCATGCTGTGAAGCCGACAGTAACCCCCCAGGTATCCTTTCTCGTAGGTACAGGTCAATCAGCCGCTCAAGCGTCTTAAGAAGAAACGACGAGAGACTGATTGGCCTGAAATCCTTAGGTGTTACATGAGAGCCCCTGCCGGCCTTCGGAATGAAGATGACCCTAACCGTGTGCCACGACCTAGGGATATAGTTAAGCCTGAGGCAGTTAGTGTAGATGATGGCCAACCAGCGGCAGGAAATCCCTAAAGACCTTTGAAGTTGCGCAGGAATGATGCCATCCGGACCGGGTGACTTATAGGGCTTGAACGAATTTATAGCCCAGGATATTTGACTTTTCCGTAGTGGGATGGCAGGCATTTCTGCATGGCCAGCAACCGCCGACCACGCAAGCGAAGATCCCTGCGCAACTGGGACATCGGGAAAATGATTGTCCAGTAAAAGTCTCAGGGACTCTTCGCTACTCATCGACCAGTCCCCACCATCATCTCTCAGATACCCCCGAGGGGCGGGATTCCTAGAGAGTATTTTTCTAAGCCTCGCGGATTCATTGTAGCCCTCCACGTTTTCACAGAAGCTTCGCCATGAATCCCGCTTGGCTAACCTTATTTCATATTTATAAATCCCCAGACTCACCTTATAGAGCTCCCAGTCCGAGGGTAGTCTACTCCTCCTGGCTCTATTAAAGAGCCGCCTACTGGACGCTCTTAGGTCGTCAAGGGAATCAGACCACCAGGGCGGCTTGCCCTTCCCCCTGTAAGTTTTCAGTGGGCAGGACTGTTGAAAGGCGCTATTGCCTGCCAAGGTGAAGTTTTCCACCAGATCGTCTATTTCAGATTCGGACAGGTCCGAACCAGCGATAGGCGCCTCAGGCAATAGCTCTCCCAACTTCCTACAATACAAGTCCCAGTTGGTACTTTTAGGGTTCCTAAAAGATATTTTACCGGGACGTTCTTCATTCACCGAGAACTGAATATATCGGTGATCAGAGAAAGAGTGCTCGTTGAGAACCCTCCATCCAGATATCCGATCTTCCAGTTCTCTGCTAACCAGGGTGAGGTCCAAGACCTCCTCCCTTACCGCAGTAATAAAAGTCGGGTCATTCCCCCTATTACATATACAAAGTCCCTCATCTACAATAAAAGTAAATAAAGACTCACCTCTGGTGTTCGTATCCGAGCTCCCCCATATGCTATGGTGTGCATTAGCATCGGCACCTATGATTACGCCAACACCTCTCCGCCTTGCTTCAGCGGTGATTTCGCCCAGTATCACAGGCGGTGGTCCCGTTACGTCCCCATGGGGCATATACGCTGAGACCACCCACAATTCGCTACTGCCTCGCTCGAGGCAGACCGTGGTTACGTCAGCATTGCTGAAATTAGAGAGAATAAAAGCTTTAAATTCCTTTTTAATAAGCACACAGGATCTAGGCCTACCTGCCTCCCCATGCACCAAGGTGTTGAATTTTCCCGTCCTTAATCCAGAAATTTTTCCGCCGTTACTACTCAGCCACGGCTCCTGGACAAGGACAATATCCACTCCGCCTTTCTCAAGACAGAGCAACAAGTTTGCGGAAGCCGCCTTAGAATGCTGAAGATTGATTTGACGGATTTCCATCAACACCACTCTTCTTCTTCTGCACCCCATCCTTGGCGGCTTCGCCCTCGGAGACTAGGAGGTCCTCCTCCTCCCCCAACAGACGACTTACACTGATGACGGATCCCGCCATCGATGATTCGCCCTCGGAGGCCAGGAGCTCCTCCTCGGCCCTATCATCCAGACGACTAGCACTGATGACAGATCCCGCTATTGACGGGACGTCAACAGTGCTTTCGCTGTCCAAATTAGCGGAGTCAGCATCCACAACCATGGGTACTGGCTCCCCTGCGGACGCCTCCACCTCCCGAACAGTCTCTGTGGGAGAGGAACCATCCCCCCTGGAATCGGCGTGGTAGATTTTAAGAACCACACGCTCGAGGCCATAGGAGATAACTCCCCTCGTGTCAGAGAGAGGACCGGTGGACTCTGCGTTTAGCAGAATCAGCACTTGCCGACGTGGCCCAACAGCCTCCTCTACTCTGAGGACCCTCCAGTTATGCGTCGGAAGGTTCGGGTTGCAGTAACGCATTAGTTCGATTATTTTCTCCGGCTGAGATGGCCCGGCAGGCAACCACACCCGAGCCCTCGGTCGAAGGGTGAGATCCCTCCGTTCCACGGCCTCGAGTCTGGCCCCCCTCCAGACCTCCCCTACCAAAGAAATTATTTTCTTAAAGATACAGGCCGACCGCTCGTCAGCACAAGTAATCAGTCTAAAACCATGATACCACCCCGAGTATTCGAAGCATGGCCGCGTACCTGGGCTCTCCATAACAGCGGTCATATAGGCCGCCGATATGGCGCTGGCGACCCACGGCCACTCCTCTCGGGAGATGGCACCATCCTCCCTACTCCTATCCAGGACCCCGAGGGTGATGGAGCCTGCACGTTTAGCGATTTCGCTAAACGAAATTGCGTCCCCACCTCCTCGGGCCCTTTTTGTCGTTGAGGCATTCCGCTCATCCGACCTTTGCCGCTTCATAGCCCCCAAACCCTGCTGCTCACCCGCATCGTTCGACACCGGTGTGTGGTCGTCGCAAGCTACGACGCTCCTGGCCCACTCCAGCGTCCGGGAATGCTTCTCAGACATCTGAGCTGCATCCCTTCCGCCGTAGCGCTCCAAGATCTTCTCAGCTAAGCGCCGATCACCCAGAGCTTTCCTACGCGGCGTCGATCGCCTACCTTTCCCGGCAGGCTTCGACCCCAGGGCTCCCGTTGGGAAAGCTCCTCGCGACAGGGCTTCCTTACTAGTACTGGGCTGCTCCGTCGCATTCGTTGGACCTCTGCCTTTCCCTGTCACAGCCCCATATGGGCCTACATTGGGTGTCGGTTTCGACACCCCTCCACTAACCGAACTACCCGTACCTACGGGGTTTGAAACCAAACCCCTGCGCTGATCCGTCTGATCAGCCCTTTTGACCCGCCGGGAGCTTTCCCGGCTGGCGGCGACCTGCTTCGGAGCACTCTCCGCACCTGTCGCGTCCCCCGCACCATGACGACTTTCGCCGTCACTCCTACCCTCCTTTTTCTTCGTCTTCGTGTCCATTCTAAGAAGTCCCCCCTCAAGGCCGCTATCCGGAGCCGATTGTGTAGTCGCCCTTCAACGGTCCCGTGGTTATCTATGCTGCGCAGGGAGGCCACGCGAGGGTTGACGCATTACCTTATGAGTAATGCGTTCAGAGCCAGACCGGACGCAAAGCGGGAAAATCTTCAACCGCACCTACACCACCAACTTAACGGCGACGGAGCCGGAACGTACCTTGAGGCCCGCCACGGTTTTAACGGGACGTGGGCAGGTGCAGCATTAGCCTACCAGCCATTTCGATAGGGTTTCACCCCGACCTACTAAGGTGGCAGAATACTGCACCTACCAGCCCAAAGTCATCAATTCCTATCCATAGTCAAAATCAAGTCCCTAACAATCCGGTTCGTCACCATTGAGTACCGATCTTGACCCTTAACAGGGTCCTCCCTCCCCTGAGCTCGGCACAATGACTCAGGGGTGCGGGTTTTATCGAGTTGTCCTCTCTAGATCCGCCATTATCAGTAGAAGCAGGGGCACCTCGTGCAGGACGTGACAACCAATCACGTGTGACAATTCGTCACTATGGCCGGTCTAAGACTGATACCAGTCCCTGATCCAGAGCCTGGAACCACGTATGATATCCAAGCCAAGTATCTTAACCCCCTATATTTCGCTAACATAGTTATTAAATTATTCACCAAACTTAGGGATATTTTGAGAAATTTACAATTCTCATATCTATATCAAGCACATTTCTCCAGTTGATATCGAGTTGAGGTCAAGTTGAAATTAAAAATGTTCTGGAATGTTGCACCAGCAAAGCCAACAGCTGCTTACCTATTGCGAAGATATATAAACAATTGGTTTGTAGCATTAATGAAACGTTATAAAGTAAAAATAATTTATGAAATAATTTATGCACATTTTATTATTTGTATTATCTTAATGCAGTATTGGAATGTTACATTTGAGTCCAATTAGAGAATCACACTTGAATACAAGTTGAAAACTAAAAGAGGGCTATATTTAAAGACAACGCGTGCAGCGGGGCATTCATATGGCTAAGTGGATAGAGGGATCTGCCTTAACATCAGTATGAAGTATGAATGTTGGAGAGTTGGAGCTCAATACTAAGCTCTCGAAAAGCTAGCTGATGAAGAAGTGGAATTCAGAAATATGTCCTAGTAACAAAAGTCGTGTCTAAATTTTGTAATTTTTTTAAGTTGAAAACTATGTTTTCTTTACTCGAGCATATTTCCCATATAAAATAATGTCCTTTTCGTTCAGGACGTTATGATATTAAGGCTGAGCAATGTATGTTGAAATTGTTTCCAACGTAAGCAATATATACGACAAAACATTTCGTTAGCTGAATAATCGAATAGCAGTTGATTTACTACTCACACTATTACACAACTTTTGCTACAGCACTGAATTTGCACTCGTTCCTTGCAATGCTGTGCGTAAAGAACTCTTTTTTAAAGAAAGTTATATCCCAATCCCCTCAGTTAGTGTCATTATTTATCAATCAATCAACCAATTTTTTCCATTCTTCGAAATTTTTGAATCCGTTCGTTTTGAATATAGGCTATTCCGAGTCAAGATAAGCCTGTTTATCAAATTTCATAAGAGAATATTTTCCTCTAACTTATCATGTTAACGGACAGATGAGGGGACGGAAATGGCTCAATTTATAATCTCGAATACCTTACTCAAGCACAGCTGGCTATATACATTTATCATGTTTATCTTTTAACGGTCACCATGGTGTGGTAGTAGTGTACTTCGCTACCTAGAGTTCTGGGTTCAATTCACGGGTAAAGTGACATTAAATATTTTGAAAAAATCATTTTCAATTTCACTCTTAGTGTATTTCTGCCATCAAAAGCTTTAAGTGAACATTCATCTGCCTTGCAGATGCCGTTCGGAGTCGGCACAAGTCATGTAAAGCACGTCCGGCCAATTTATAGGGAGAATTAAAAGAAGCACAACGCAAATTGGAAGCGAGGTAATATACAAAAAAATTTTAAACATTGCACTAAGTAAATATTAATGTATTTAATAGAACTCATAATGATAATGCGAGCACTATTGTCAACTTTGCTTACTTAACCATCTTTCAACAATAAAATTTATAGCAGAGGTCCTCAATTAGTGTAATGGCTATTCCCGTTCATTTCACATAGACTAGTATTTTCTTTCATTATATAGCCCCTGAACATGCAGAGAAGCAACATCGAAAGGGCCATTGTTTATTTGCGCATTTAAAAAAACATTTTGCAAGCAAACGCACATAGGCAGAACGTTTTAAAAATTTAATGTTAGCAATATATTTTGTTTTATTTTTTTGTTAGACGCAAGCAATAAAATTCTATTTGTATAGCATATTTACGAACAAGTTTTTGAGTGTTAACAAACATGCCTGCATATATTTTGCCTCGTTGCACGTTAATCAACAACTAAACCACTACCACTACGACGATTGTACTCTCACCAACACAGGCATAGTTTTAATTTTGGTAAGCACTGCTTTATAGAGACTGTCTGCTGTCTGTTAGCAACATACATACATATAAATGTACATTCTTTCAAAAGTATTAAGAAATTAAAATTAAAACAATAACAAGCAAGCGTTAATGATTGCATTGATGAGCTTCACTTTCAACTCGACCCTCATTGTTGTTTATATTGCTGTTATTTTCAAACTGTTATATGTGTTGTTTTTTTCTTGTTATTGTTGGTTTTATATACATACATACATACCACCCGCTCAAATCAACTGCCATTAACCGGCTATAAATCGCGTGCGAGCACGATCTCTTAATAGAATGATGCGGGTATGAATATTGCCGCACAATCGTTCGTTTTATGCCTCCATTCACAATCTGCTCAATATATATGTACAAACTTACATACAAATAAACATAGCGCGTATATATCAGTTTGTAAGCTTATGCGTTTGATGTTGGTGTTGTTGCATGCCATAACCCCACTATTGTAGCTACTAATAACACTGTCTGTTATTGTATTTTTATTTGTTCTATGTATGTATATAATGGGTTAAGTGGCGTTGATGACAAAGCAATGAAGGTGATTTAATTGTGAATACTAGTCATTTAGATATGAAATGACAAACCGACGCTGAAGCGCAGACGTTGGCAGTTTTTATTTTTTTTTTTTTGTCGCTATATTTCTACATATTTATTTGTCAGTTATATGCGAGCTTTTAGTTATACACAAACACCATATATATATATATATATATATATATATATATATATATATATATATATATGTATATATGTATGTGTGTTTCCGTTTTGTCGTTATAAATCGAATTTGTGGGTGGTTTTCGCGTTAAATTGCCTCACTTCGTTATTGTTAGAGAGTGACTTGCACGAACATAATTAATTTGAAATGTGATTAAGTTGCATCTCGGGGGCATTGACGTACATAGCAGATTAGTCGTTTGTTGTTTGTTTGTGTACTTGTTTATGTGTACTCACAAATATGTATATGTACATACATATGTACATACTGTGTAATTGTGGCAAGCAATGACAATTTTCGGGCTCGTAATTATTCTTTGTGTTTTATTTGTTGTATTCGCATTATTACTTGGTTAAGTGGAATTTTAGGCCGAATGGCGCGATGTGTTAATTAACGTAATAGCGTGTGCCTTTCGCGGTATGCACGAGGGTATAATTACATTGAAAAATGTATACATTTCTATTTATAACACCGTTTTGGTAAGAATACGAAGTTGAAAATTGTCACCGCCTCACTACACCCAAAAAAGGGTTCTAAAATAAGAAAACTGGTAGGTATATGATATTTTGCAACAGAAATCCTTCCCTAAATCTGGACAAGTAATTAATTCTCTTAAAAATTAAAACAAATTTTGTTCTTAGTGATAGGAATACTTTTCTCAAAAATGGAAGAAAAATGTATAAAAAAAACTTAAAATTGAATTGTTTGGAAAGTCGAAGGAAAAGTATCCCTAAAATAATGAAGAGTTTTATACAAAAATGAGAAATTCTTAAATCTTTCAATTTAATGAGAAATTTCCCTCGATTTAAAGAACCTCTTTTTAAAACTTTTTATGTTTTTTTATCGGCCTATAGATTTGTAAGATCGTGGGTTCGAAACGCGTCTTTAAATTTTTTTTCTCATATCTATCTAATTATACTCAGCTGAGCAGAGATCGCATAGTATATTAACTTTGTTCGCATAACGGTACCCCGTAAGGGCATAAACTAATCGAGATAGATATAGACTTCTATAAATCAAAATTATCTGGGCGAAAAAAGAAATTCATTTAGCCATGTCCGTTCGTCCATGTGTCCGTGAATACGATAACTTGAGTAAATTTTTCAGGTATGTTAATGAAATTTGGTATGCAAGTTCCCCATATCGCAATTTACAATGAACGAAATCGGACTATAACCACGCCCTCTTTTTCGATATCGAAAATTTCGAAAAACTGAAAAAGTGCGATAATTCATTACCAAAGACGGATAAAGCGATGAAGCTTGGTAGGTGGGTTGACCTTATGTCGGAAAATAGAAAGTTAGTAAAATTTTGGACAATGGGCGTGGCCCAGTCCACTTTTAAAAGAAGGTAATTTAAAAGTTTTGCAAGCTGTAATTTGGTAGTCGTTGAAGATATCGTGATGAAATTTGGCAGGAACATTACTCCTATTACTGTATGTGACCTAAATAAAAATTAGTACAATCGCATGGCGAACACGCCCACTTTAAAAAAAAAATTTAATGGTCAAATTAAACAAAAAATTTAATATCTTTACAGTATACACATAAGTAAATTATGTCAACATTCAACTCCAAAATTTATCTCCAAAGCTCTCAGCTGAGTATGCAATGTTCGGTTAAACTCGAAGGCGGAAGGCCAACGGCCATATCTCATTGTATAGATCTATTTCGAGAGCTGCTGAACTCCACTTCTATTAATTCAGGTATCATGAAATAGAAATGTTTTCCTCATTTAAGGTAGGTGTTTTTTCTGAGTGTACAATACGAAATTAAGAATCATCACGACCTCACTCTGGGCGCCCACTTCTTGTCCTTCACTAAGCAATTCGTTTAAATACGCGAAACCATTGAGTGTCTAGTTTTTTTCTTCGAAGTGTCAGGAGTGCTAAATTTAGCTTAACATATAATAACAATTTCTAAGTAAACTAATTTTTTTATTAAACTGTACAACAACAGTTTTGCAACAAAATAGCCATAGTATTTTTATTTGTCTGAACAATCGCTTTATAAAACGAATTTTTTTCGAATATCTTTACGTTCTTATTGATAGTCATGTAACAATTAAGGCAAAAATCTCACACTGTACTTTATCAAAAAATGTTCTGGAATGCAAAGAAGCAATGGAAAAACTTTTGTCAGGCCGGAACATACATCTATACCGGGTTCCTGGTCATAAGAGGATGGAAGATAACGAAACCGCCGATGAATTGACAAAGGAGGGTGCCACACTCGCTGAATAGGACGATAGACGCCCCAAACCGTTTGGGAGCAATTAAAAGGAGACTGGAGTTGCATATGACCCATCAAGCGGGAAAGGCGTGGGCAAAAGCGCGGGGCTGCAAAATTTCTAAGATTATGTGCAAAGCCTATGATTTTAGACTAACAATGTGGCTCATTTCTGAAGAGGGAAGACTTAAAGCTCGCGATGGGCATACTAACTGGAAACTGGCTTCTGCCGTCACATGCTTTTAAGTTGGGCCGGCTCGTCAGTAACAGCAGGTATAGGAAGTGAGAGATGCAGAAAGAAACAGTTGAGCCCTTTCTGTGTTCGTGTCCTGCGCTCGACAGGTCAAGGATCCAGCTATTAAGGGCGGCAAAGTTGCCAGATCTCGAGGCAACAATTAAGCTAGGTCCTAAAAAATTCTAGTATTTGCCAAGAGAACAGTTATTCTTTTAAATAAGTCCTGACACCTGATTGGGGTTCTTCCGTTTGGTCGTCAAACACTATGGACACATTCAGTCTATAAGAGGTACTTATTGACCGGCCAGGTGAACCTAACTTATCTATACTTTTTTATTCGCAGTGTATATAGCAACGTTTGCAGAACTCCCTTCGTGTGAATTATTTTCGTTCGATACCCGTATTTGTAAGTCAATTTATTGAAAAAAAAACTCTAGATAAGAGAGCTGTAAATATAGTACATTTCTTGCATGCAAAATTTAATAAAATTCGACTAAGCCGTTCTCAAGACAGCAGTGGCAACCCTAACTCAAGATAATTTTGAGAGGTGTCATGTTGCAAGTAATTACCCTATCTATATGAACCACCCAAAATGTTGCTAACAAAAGTTTTCCTCTGTCCGATGTCTAAACATGCATAGTCATAAAACTAAACAACAATTTCCCATACAAGAGAATCTACAAAGTATGTACAGCAATCTACATACATATGTTACTCCATAGCGCTAGCAATAGTTTGTATCACTCTTTATGCGCTATATTCACGACATTTGTGCATGCCGCCGTTAATTGCATACGCACCAATTGATTGTGAGCAGTTCAGCTACTCCGCTTCCCTAGCACATTTCCGTAGCTTGTATGGCACGGTGAACCTCTCCGCCCCTTTTCTATAACGCCAATTACCCAAACGTATGTAAGTATGCGCCACTTGTCAAGCTATTAGCGAGCGCCATCATTGCTACAAAAGCACTATCAGAGTCGTTGAATATGTGCATACATATATGATGTGCTCGCAAATGTTCACAAACACACGCATATATACAATTATGAGTATGAGTTTGTGTTTCTATGAATATGTAAATATGTTGTTGCCGCCGCTTGCTGCCATTTGAATTGCTCTGTTTGATCCCATTCGCTGGTTAAGCGCATTGGTGTGAAAAAGTGTATTGCACGGATACTCGATATTATTGCGAATCGTTTTCGTTACTGTTGTTTTTGTTGTTGTCGTTACTTTCTTTTCGGTGGTTATAATGTTATTGTTTGATTTGTTTTTTTTTTTGGCTATTGTGCTTTTGCTGTGACTGTTTTCGTGCATTCTGCATTGTGTTACTTTTCATCCAAAGCTCAGCTTGACTCAAACTAAACTGCAGTAAATACATTTATTTGACAGCTAAAATGTAAACAACCAAGAAAACGTTACGCGAGTGTGACTTAAATTGCTGACGATGCTAACGGCAGTATTTATATGCCTATCTTTTAAAGCTGGTGCAGCACTGCACATTTCATTGCCGATTTTTAGTCGTCAGTGTAATCCATTCTCTTAAAAGAGATTGTGTAGTCTTTTATATGGTGCACTGACGGAATCTTGCCGATTTACGCATTTCATAAGCAAATTAATTAAACGTCTTATCTGTGCAGTGATTATTACTATGCAGCAGTTTGTATACCAATTAAATTTCGTGCAAGTGTCGTGATTACCGGGGAGGTCATTAAAATTGAGAGTGCGTATTGGCTACAATGAGATGGAATGATTCGTAGAAAAAACGCGACTTGGTGCCGGGATGTTTAGAAGACTCGTATTTATGAAACGATCTGGTCTAAAGTGTAAGGAATGAGAGAGACCAGCTTCACATATTTCCCGGTAGGGTGGTGAAAAATAAAGGTGCGATATATATACTTTCGAAGTAATTTAAGCCCAACTTCTCCTCCAATTTGCGTCGGGCAAATTTTTTAAAATTTTTCCTACAAATTCGCGGGACGCGAGCTACATATTGTATGCCGCTTCCGAACGGCATCTGCAAGGCAGATGAGTTTTCACTGAGAAAATATTCATGTCAGAAATATAGTATGAGCGTTTGCCAAACAACAGTCGTGGTGCCAATTCACTTAAAAAAAATTTCTATTTGGAAAACTAATTTCTAAAGATGTGGACATTGATTTTACCGGGCCTTGAAAACAGGACCTGCTGTGTGATGGGGGAGCATGCTACACAGCACAGCCAAGGGCGTTACCGCATAAGGTGGTATTCCATAGTAACGGGTGGGACATTTTGACTAGACTTTGACTTACACTTTATAAAATTCTGAGTGCAAAAATTTTAGGTTAGGTATTAAGAAGTCACAACTGTGTTAAAAAAGTGCATACAGTAATTATAGCGACAATAAGCAGGGAAAAAACATTGCAAATTGAAAATATATAATCCACCCTAGATAAACTGGGAGACAGAAGCATATTCCTTGTTTTTTTTTTTTTTTTTTTTTTTTTGTTATTGATATTAGAGAAAAATTTTAATATATGCCTAGTTACTTTGTAAATTGTCTCTAATTATTGACAAATCCTTTTATAGACAGTTTTTTTACTTCAATATTCTTTTAATAAAATCTTATTTAATAATGGGCAAACGTTTACTTTTTAAGAAAATCTAAAAATTTTTAAATTCAAAAGTTTTATTTATTTTGTGATTAACTGATAAAAACAACTACACTTAGATCGCTTAAAAAAACCGTAGAACTTCTCTCTCTATAACGAAAGGGTAAAGAAAAAAATTCAAAGAAACTCTTAAACCACTTAAAAGTTGCTTAATCAAAGAAGCTAAGCTTAATTTACGGTTTTTTTAGTAATATTTAAAATTTTTTTTTTACTTTTTAAACTTTCAAATGGCGTGAACAAATTTTGAAACGAATATATCGACGGTATAGCGGAATATCACCTCATCTAAGCTGCCTGTTCAAAAACGCCTTACCTTAGAATATTTTTCAAAAACACCCTATTTTAGAACTGGTTTCAAAAAAGCTTCTATCATAAAATTTAGTTGAAAAACGCTCTATCTTAGTTTTTTTTCATAAGCACTTCAGATAACGACAAAATATATTCAATTTAAGCTCAGGTAAAGCGTTATTGAAACATATTCTGAAATAGGGCATTCCTCAACCAATTTCTGAGATAGGACATTTTCGAAGAGGCAATCGAGAAGGGTGATATTACAGTCAGCACTCGTTATGCATATACGGCTTTGTGGCTAGATTATGTATGGCGCCGTGACACTTTGCGTCGATGTCACTCATATTCACATGCACCATTACATAATGCTAAAAATTTTACAAAGGCACTCAGGCCTGCTGTCACTCACTGAAGTGAATGAATAGTCTTATATTATACGAACTCTGGTTTACACAAGAAAAAATGACTCGTTGCGTTATACATAATTTACAACTTAAAATCAAACTTTTATCACAAAAATATTAAAATTACAGCAACGAACTGAAAAGTACAAATTATTGAATGAAATATTTTTTAATTAAATATCTTGTTTTTTATTTTCGATATTTTAAGAAAAAACTTCCGGTTTTGTAGTTTTAGCAAAGAGTATATATTTGTCAAGAGGCGTCACTCGATACTTTTGTTGTTGCCAAAGCAAATTACTCGATGTTTTCTCAAGGTAGTCGTTGGTTTTTTTTATCAGATGTATTTATAAAAACGCCTTCTATATATTTTCGTGGGGTATTTGTGTTTATTTTATTGATTGTATTAAATTAATTAATTAATTCTCTTTCCAAAAATCGTAATTATGCAAAGTCACTTTACCGCATAACTATATAGGATTCAATTAAAAAAAACTAAACAAAACTTCCTTGAGAATCACATTCGACATGACAGGGTTGCTTTGGCAACAACAAAGTATCGAGTGACGCCTCTTAACAAATATATACTCTTTGGTTTTAGTTATGTAAACCAGTATCCAAAAAATGTTCGAAAAAATTCAAGAAAATTTTACGAAAATTTCAAATTTTTTATCATTTTTTTCTTGTTTTTTGAGCAAGCAGTTTTGTAGCTCAATAAATTTTAGTGTTAATAAAGTATTAGTAATTGGTTTCCAAAACTAGTTTTGATTTTTGATTTCAGATTTTCTTCAATAAAAAATGTTAAACACTTTAGGAATAGTAGACTAAAATTAACTAGGCTGTAAAATTGCATACATACTCAAAAAAGTTCAGAGAACTCCAAATAAAAGTTCGAAATTTTCGAGTTTTTTCAAAAACATTTTCAAATGAGTTTGCCTAGCTGCAGCTATAAAATTCGTAGAAGTTTTTTCTTTGCTTGAAAATAATAAAAGAATAATTTAATGGACGAAATTTAATAAAATTGTCATTGCTTTCTTTCTGTTCGCTGTGGTATAAAATTAGTTAAAATATAATATTTCTGCGTGAGTTAAGTATAACAAAATGAGTGTTTATAAGTATATACTTACACTGAAAGAAATGGTGCAAGTAAAATCAACAAATCGGTTCTGTTGTTCTTGACTTAACAGAGATTCGGTGAAATTGATCAAATTATGGTTAATTTGACCGAGTTCTCTGTCAAACGAACAAATTAGTTTAGTCATTTCAACAGAAGAGAAATGGTCGCTCTTACTTTAACAAAATTCTGTAAAATTGACAGATTCCTGGTCAATCTAACTAATTTTTCTTTTAACACAACTGATCTTACATGTCATTTCAACGGCGATAAACTGTCAATACATGAGCAAATTTCAAAGAGAATTTCACGCTCACTGCGCTCTCTACTTTGTACGTATGACGATGGTGCCACTTGTTAAAAAAAAACACCAAAATAAGATAATCATCCAATCGAAAAACACACAAAATGGGAAAACAACAAAAAACTAGTTTTTCAGTTATAAATACAAAACAAAAAACCCTTTTTTGAATGTACTGTGCAAAAATTATGAGATACTGGGACACCTATCTATCGGGTACAATTTTGCAACTTCTCGTCCAAGCGAAATGCAAAATTGCGCACTCTTGTTGCAAAAGTTTTGTTTGAATGAACAGGATTTTTCCAAAGTTAGTAACATTTTGTTCAAGTTTTTACGAATTTTCACTCACGCGAACGAATTTAATAAGATAATAAAAAACATCCTTTTTTTAATGTTAATGTTTCCGACAACATAAAAGTTTGAGTCGTTTTGGAATCGTTTCAACTTAAAGTGTTACGAAAATTAAACTTGCGAATTACATGTAAAGTTACTCCAGTGGTGAATTACCTTCTAGCGATTTGATTCTTTACTTTTCTATAACTTACAAGTTCTCTATTTAAAATGTTATGTCAAACATTTATACAAGTTTTGTTCGAAACAATCAAGTGTGGCAACTACATGCGAGAGAAGAAATTGAGAATGAGCTGAGCTGCAACTGAAATAATTGAGAAACAGTTTTGTGACTACTACTTTCATTTCTATTTGCAAAGCGAAGTTCAAAACTATAAATTAAATAAATTATAAAAAATAAAATTTGGTGAAAGTGCGTTTAATAAAACAAAATAATAAAGTATATAATGTTTAATGTGTGCCAGCATATTTGATGTAGCCCAATTGACGTTCGGTTAGTAAGTGCCACCGTGGTGTGATGGTGGTGTGCTCCGCCTGCCACACCGTATGCCCTGGGTTCGCACCCCGCGCAAAGCAACGTCAAAATTTTATAAATAAGGTTTTTCAATTAGAAGAAAATTTTTCTATGCGGGGTCGCCCCTCGGCTGTGTTTGGCAAGCGCTCCGGGTGTACTTCTGCCATGAAAAGCTCTCAGTGAAAACTCATCTGCCAGATGCCGCTCGGAGTCGGCATAAAATATGTAGTTCCCGCCCGGCCAAAATCAAGAGGAGCACGACGCAAATTGGAAGAGAAGCTCGACTTAAAATCTCTTCGGAGGTTATTATTTACAACTTTTTTTGTTCATTTGACTACTAAAACGGTCAATTACGAAAGAACGTTTTGTGCGCAGTTGATTCAACATCTTGTTGCAATGGATAAAAATTGACAGAAATTTCGGTTGGATTGACCCGTATTTCAGTTGATTTTACAAGTCTTTTTCTTTCAGTGTAGATATTATATATTCCCAGAAAATAAAAAAGGCATAATTTTAAAAATATAATTAATATTAAATCTATAAATGAAAGCAAACAGTAGCGAGTTAGAAACAGCCAATAATCTCATAAAACGTCAATTTAATTTAATTTCCGTTAACTAAAAATACGTAAATAATATTTTAATTGCAGCTAAAAATACGAATGTGAATGGGAATAGAGTTTACAAGTAAACAGTTTTGTAAAAAAAGCAATTAGCAAAAGAACGAACAACAAAATTAAGAAAAACACGCTTTCAAACATTTCAGCTTTTGACGTAAAAAGTAATTGCGTTGGGTTAAATGTGTGTCTAATATTATAATAAAAAACTACAAAACAAAAACACTTGCTATAAATAACAAAGGATTATAATTAGGTAATAATTGTTAAGCAGTTGTTAAAAGTGCATTAAATGACAAAGCAATAGCCGTTTGTCTTAAAAAAATTTAAACAAAATTTATATTAATAACATTAAAGTTCATTTGTGTGAGATTACAATGAAAAAAGTGTGAACAACTGATAGCCTCGAACAAATTGGCTTAATTGGCAAAGAAAAGGCAGCAAAAAAAAGAACAAAGCTAAAATTAATTTATAAATAAATAATAATTACATTTAAACTTCCCGCTAATGACGATGCTCGCTGTGCGATGTGCTGTCAATTTTAATTAAGCAAAATGTATTAACTTGCAGCTCGGTACATTAATTAAGGATAATAACCTAACAACAACAACAAATAACCAGAAAGCAAGAACAACAACAAAGAACTGCAATAACAACAAATATCTATATACATACATACATATAATCTAATAAAATCAACAACAAAACATTCGCCCAAAAAAGAACAAAAACAAATTAACGGCAATCAAGTGAAAAAAACACAATTAAAGCGCTCAAATCTAACAACCAAAACAAGTAAAAGCGCAGAACAAAATTCATGTAAATTCTGACTCACACTCAAGTCAACGACAGCTTCAAAATACACTCAGCGATTACAATACCTACAACATACTTACTCAACACACAAAAAGGATATTAGTTACATATCCTATTTGCAAGTAGTGAAAGCAAGCAAAGTTGTCAAAGCAAGTGCCACTAAAATTCAAGCATAAGTTTAGTAAGTGCGCTTATTTGGAAGCTTGAAAATTGTAACGGGATACTCGAAACTAATGTCAACTAAACTCTGGATAGCCCGTGTTTATTTTATTTCACGTGCACAATGTAAACTAATTACATAACAATTTGTGACCTTTAACAACATTAAACTACAAAAAAAAAAAAACAAAACAAAGAGAAAAAAAAACAAAAACAACAAACAACTGGCTTGAATACAAGTTAATTTAAATTGTGTGAACAAGAGTAAATAGTGAAAATGAGTAAAATATTCGACGTAGAGTAATGCCAACAAAAATGTTTAGCAGCAACAACTCGACAAGCATCGGTTTTCAAGAGTGGCGCTTTAGGTGACAGCAGAAAGAGCTACAACAACAATAAGCTACATTTTATTAGCACTAAATTCAACAAAGTTTTAATTAAGGTAAGTGACCAAGAAGCATTATCTCTATAAGATATATTTATGTGTGAATAGATAAATGCACTTTATTTGTAGAAATGTGGAAGATATTGCTAACTGCTGATGAATTGCTTATAAACATACCCCATTTGCATTTTTATACTATTACTATACTGTTTAATAAGAAACCATTTGAACATTGTTCATATCTTTTAAAATTCAAAAACTGTGTTTTTGATTTAAGATATTAAAAAAATGGAAAAAAAAGTTCAAAACTTATTAAATTTCAAAAAGGTTTTTAACGAAAATTAATAGTATTTTAAAAAACTTCTCTGAAGAACTGAAACTCATATACATTAGGGCACGGCGCACATTCCACCTGTAGGCCTGGTAGCAAAGAACATAGCATTAACAACTGCAACCAGGCTCGGTGCCTCGGGGCAGCTTGAGCGCCGAACATATGGCCATAGTAGTATAGCGTCATCAATCACAAGACGAACAAACTACCTGATTCCCTATCTGCGCTTCGAGGGAGATCTTAAGGCCACAATAGAGGTGGACGGTTGGCGCAAGAGTGCGGAAATGGCGGACGAGGCGATACATGTGTACACAGATGGTTCCAAAGTAGTGGAAGGAGTTGCGGTATACTGTGCTGATCCGAAAATAAGCAAATCCTACAGGCAATATTAGCCGTAACCAAAGCAGTAGAAATCCTGGAAGAGAATAGCTTAAGCTGCAACCGTGTTAACTTTTATATTGACAGTCCAGCAGCAATTAAGGCAATAATCTCGCATAGCACAACATCTAGATGCGTGTTAGAGTGTAAGCAGTCTCTGGAGAGAATCGGGACAGGGAGAAGCATACATCTATATTGGTTCCCAGGGCATATGGGAATGGATGGGAATGAAAAAGCGAACGACGCCTCCCAACGGGTTAGGGGATCAGAATATACCCGCGGTAGGTATGCCTATCGTAAGAGGCGATTAAAGTACCAGGTTCAAGGGGCTGTGTAGCGCAACCTTTCAGGCTGGCAATATATAGCTTCTCCAAACCCAATTGTAAACCTCACCTATCCGCGGCGAATCCTGTTACACTAACAGACGAGGCTCTGGCGACCACAAGCTCCTCATGGAACTTGGGGGTGGGGAGGAAGGTAATGGCCTGAAGGTTTAATGTGGCCACATAAATCGTTCCCGAGATGGTCGGGCCAGCACCTAAATGGTGCTGTGGCACCGGAGCGTATCGGATCTGTATCCGGCAAAGGACCATCATATCGATAACACTCTCCAAAGCCTTCGGGGAGCAACCTTATCGCTACAACAACAACAACAACAACAAAAAGCGGACGAACTAGCTAAAAAGGGCGCATCCCTTGAAGCTTGCTTTGTAGACGTCCCAATTAGACTGGGCGAGATTAAGCGAAAGCGAGAGGTGCACATGATCGATCAAGCGGGAAAAGCGTGGGTTCAAGCGCGGGGCTGTAAAGTGTCGAACATTATATGTAGGTCTTACAACCTTAGAATAACAAAGTTTCTTCTATCATTAAAAAGTGAGGACTGTAGACTCATGACGGGTATTCTGACTGGACACTGCCTTCTGGCGTCACATGCCTTTAAATTAGGCTTGGCCAGAGATAGCAGATGTACGAAGTGCGGGTTGGAGAAGGAAACGATCGAGCACTTCAGCTATTAGGAGTGATACAGCTGTCAGATCTAGAAGCAGCAAGTGGCTTAAGTCCTAGGAAGCTTCTAGTATTTGCCAAGAGGACGGAGTTATTTTATAACATAGGTCCTGGTTTTTGCTAGGGTTTTTCAGTTTCGCCGTTAAAACAAACTTCTGGTAACACTACAGACTCAATCAGTCTATGTGAGGTCCTCATGGACCAGCCAGTGCAACCTAACCTAGGGCGCGGCGATTTGTAGCCGACCAAAAGAATTAACATCAAACATATCGAGCACGATTATTTGGGACATTTCAAGCATTTTTGCTTTAGAAATCATAGATCTGACAATAATTCCGAAGCAACAATTTTTTATATTTTTTAAAGCAGGTCACCTGTTTAACAATTGTTTAGAAAACTAGCGAAAATGTGTATCTGTGGTTCTCGTGGATTCCATTCGTGGCATACATTTTTTTTTTTTGTGTCCGCCAGAAGTCCCTTCCGTTCTTTTTTTGATCCTCACAATAAAGTTTTTACTTTAAACAGCCTTAAATATACAGTGTCAAAAATAGTATTTATATTCAGCTTAGCACACCTCGCAGAGTATATTAACTCAAAATAATCAGGGTGAAAAAATAAATTCATTTAGCCATGTACGCCCGCTTGTGAACACGAGTGCATTTGAGAAATTTTTTATTTGGTAACCTCGGCACTCAGATCCCTTCGCTATTTAATATAAGTAAAATCATGCGATATGTATCTACATAATATAAAATTTTGGAATACACCAAAAATGTGATTATTCAGTAAATAGCAAAAAATTTCATTCGTGGGTGGAAAAATTTACCTCTAATTAATTTTTATTTATTTATTTTTTTCAAAAAGGGGCGTGAAACCGCCCACTTCTGAAAAAATAAATTTTACAAATACTTTTAGTCATAATTCAAAATTAATTTAGGCTGTCATCACAAAACTTGGTAAACTGTTTAACCTTGTCGTAGGGAGTGAGTCTGGGAAAAATTTACGGAACCGGAAAAGCGCCACGATAAAGATTTTAATATAAAGATTTAAGATATTTAAAAGGACCGCAAAAGAATATAATAGGCAATATCTTTGCAACAAATAACTTTATATTAATGCAGTTTTACTCTTAAGGTGTACTTGTAACACACTCCTCTTTGGAGCAATCATTATTCTATGTTTGGTCAGCCTTAACTGAAAGAAGAAATAACTGATTGTGGAAAAAAGTTCGATACAGTTATTTCTGTTACGAAGGATATTATTTGCGCCTTGCAACACGTTATTTTGTCTTCTTCAGGGAAACTTAATATCCATCCAAACACGAAAGTAAATATAAAAGCTTTCGAAATTAAAACAAATTTTAGATATAAAAAAATTTGTATGGAGCCTCCCTGGGAACACTATGGGCTCATTCTGTCTATGTGAGGTCCTCGCGGACAAGTCAGTTCAACTAAGCCTCCCTGAAGAATATACAGTAATATGTGCAAACGCGCTGGACAAGAGTTTTCGATTTTTTGGATTTAAAATTTTTTTAGTCATTGAATTTGAAACAGTTAGACTATATATGTATTTATTCATACAACGAGATATGAATATATTTTCAAAATTTATAGCACACACACACCTTAAAACATATTCCAAATAACATATAAAAAATAAATAAATGTAAGGCGCTATAACCTCCGAAGAGATCTAAGGCCGAGCTTCTCATCCAATTTGCGTCGTGCTCCTCTTGATTTTCCGATTGATCGATGATTTCATGCCGACTCCGAACGGCATCTGCAAGGCGGATGAGTTTTCACTGAGAGCTTTTCATGGCAGAAATACACCCGGAGCGCTTGCCAAACACTGCCGAGGGGCGACCCCGCTTAGAAAAATTTTCTTTTAATTGAAAAACCTTATTTTTAAAATTTTGATGTTCCTTTGCCCGGGGTGCGAACCCAGAGCAAACGGTGTGATAGGCGGAGCACGCTATATATATAAAATATAGTAAATACATAATTTGAATAATATCTCCCTAAAGAAGACCCTACAACATGTCAAAACGCGCCGTAGGAAAATAGTCGATGTTTTAGCTTAAATTGAAGGATCAAAAACGATTTAATTAATTAATTCATCAAACATCAATTTCATTGGTCCAAAAAATACAGAAGCTTAAAAACTTTCGAATTGTTTTTGAGCTCCCAAAGGATATGGACAATACATATATGTATGTATAAATCGAAGATCTACATTGATATATTCAAATAGAAGCGAAACTATATAAAAGGTTATTAAATGTCAATCCTAAGTGGGTCATATATTTGAATTTGGGGGTCATTCGTATTAAACCTTTCATAAAAATAAAATAGTATATCAAGTTTGGTCCGAAAATTAACAATTTTGTGTTCTTTAAAGAGAAGATGTAGGCCAGAATAACAAGCTGAGTTGATTAAGATATGTCCGTTCGTCTATGTTTGAACGCAAATCAATTCAATCCCAATTTTTGAAATATCTTGATAAAATTTAATATGATTTTGGTGTCCGATTAATCATTTGTCAGGACCGATCGGATCGGACCACTATAGCATACATCGCCCATACAACCAATTTTTCGGATAAGAGGATTTTCGCCACCGTGGTGTGATGGTAGCGTGCTCCGCCTACCACACCGTATGCCCCAGGTTCACACCCCGGGCAAAGCAACATCAAAATTTTAGAAATAAGGTTTTTCAATTAAAAGAAAATTTTTCTAAGCGGGGTCGCCCCTCGGCAGTGTTTGGCAAGCGCTCCGGGTGTATTTCTGCCATGAAAAGCTCTCAGTGAAAACTCATCTGCCTTGCAGATGCCGTTCGGGGTCGGCATAAAACATGTAGGTCCCGTCCGCACAATTTGTAGGGAAAATCAAGAGGAGCACGACGCAAATTGGAAGAGAAGCTCGGCCTTAGATCTCTTCGGAGGTTATCGCGCCTTACATTTATTTTTTATTATTTTATTTGTCATATTAACAGTTAGAAGCATAAAGGTAAATACATGGCATATATTTCTTCCTAAAAAAAATTAACAATATCGGTCATAAATACTATATATCTCATAAAACTCATCGTTCATATACGAAGCTTTTCTCCATTTCTTCCTGATTTCAATAGCTAGAAGCTTGATATTTTCCCACATGTTTGTTTTATTTTGTTTTTTTATTGTTATATGTTTGCCCGTCGCTGCCCGGGTTTAACTTAACTTTTTTAGTAGTTTTAAAGGTTCGAATATCTCTCATCAGTTAGAGTTTGTTTCTTTGTTTGCGTTTTTTCAAGCAAATATAGGCGTTGCCCTTTTGGTTTTGCGTGTTTTACTGAAATTTGCTGGGACCAGTTGTTTCTGAACCAGACTCTGATGTGTTCTCGGAACATCGTTCTTGTTTGTCATATGTAATTGTATTGTATTGATTTTATGCTTCTTCACTCTTTCCTTTGTGTCCTCCGAACGCGTGCGAGTGAAGCAGCGCAGAGGACTACTGTAATAAAAAGAAAATGTTACACTACTTTGGCCATCACTTTATGGAGTTTAGCGTATTTCAAAAACTTTTTAATTGAGTCTCTTGACCACCTCAATTAATTTTTTCAGCCATTTGATTGTTTAGTTGAATTGAAATAACACCTTAATTTGTCAGCAAAATTTATAATTCGCAACGTGCGATATCCAATTTAATTATTATTATTTTTATTTACGGCAATGGAAGTTTTGTGGCTCAAATTTCGTATATCTCTTTGTAAATAAATTTGTGTAAGGGTATATTTATAAATAGAAATCGCTTTTAGGAAAAAATGTTATTCTAATCTAAATATAAACAGACATATCATTTGCGTTTCATTTAGATATTTTTGCTGAAAAAATATAAATTCCCATGTGCCTTTTTATTATGTATGCGGTTATTTTTTTACATTCCTATCAGTAAGCGATGGTTTCTAAAATATATATGAGCATTATTTATTTTTGTAGCAATTTAGCTAAAATTAGATTCAAACAACACGAAAATATTAATTTAATAAACGCACAAGTCTGTTCAAATTTATTTGATTTACGAAGCTTCACAAACAAATGCGCTGTTATTGCAGAACACCAAATTCGTTACTCATTAATGTATTTGCAAAAAATATTTGAATAAACATATTAAGAAATTAATTTTATGAATATATGCATGTATTTAGATACATATATGGATTGATTCATCTCAAATCACGCTTGAAGGCGAATATTTTCATCATCATTATATATTTTTTTACGTTGATTCTATGGAGGGCATTAAAGAAGTTTATAATTTCGAGATCTATAAACAAGAAAGATTAATATAGAATTCCATGTGAACGGTCGACTGCAAGGCCTTTAAGAGTTAATAAAAACGAATCCGTTAAAGTGCAGTAAAAGAAGAAAAGGCATTGAGAACCAGACTGAACATTTTTTCCATAAAAAGGATACATACTAGATCATTCAGTTAAAAGTGTAATGCACAAGCATATCAACTAATATCAAGGTGCCACCTTGAAAGGGATCGAATTGTACCGTATATTATTGAATATGTTACTACTTCGGGACCGTTTCGTGAACATTTCAAAAAAAAAAAAAATTTTAAGTTAAACGGTTTTATTGAAAACAATACTTACATGAAGTAATAATAATACTAAAAGCTAGAAAATAATTAGATATGTCCTAGGTGCGAGTCGTCACACTCCTCATCTATCTACGGCGTTCATCAGACAATTAAATAAAATCGTTGGGTGCGTGAAATTTCTAAAAATGTGAGGCGTAGCATAACCTTATTAAGGTTCAGTTGCTCTTATATATGACTATCAATAAAAATTTGACGCGTCCAACGCTTTTATTTAATTGTCTGATCAACGCTCTAGATTGATGAGGAGTGTCTTAGTGTTTTTAGTCTTTATTTAATTGCCTATTATTTCTCATTCTATTTAGTTCATTTAGTGAGTCATTATTACAAGGACTCTTTCCTGACAATTTGTTACAATCTAAGTCCTCTATACATAATCCTTCCAAAGACTTCACTCGAATCTGCGCCAAGTATGCTTGCCCCCCCTCCAACTCCAACATATTTTGATGTCACTTCTACCGGACTGTATGTAATAAATAAATAAATAATACTTGTTCCAAATATGAGCCAAATCGGACCACAAATACGATTTTTGTGAATATCTCGATCCTTGCGCCACCCAGTGACGAGTTTTTTTTCTATTATTGCATTGTCATCGGGTTCTGAACTATATTATAAGTTTCAAGCTTGTAGCTTATCGGGCAGTTACTTAAATTTCAATTACAAAATTCGTTCACAACGGCCGTGCATGCGGAGAGATGGAATGCCCCATAAATTATATCTATTTTATAAAATGCGAACATTTCAAAGAAAAAAGCAACCAAATGTTGTATACAAAATCAGAAATTTAGAGTTATACTAGGTTCAAACACACACCAAATTGGCAATTTATACTATTTGTGCAATTTATTACGCAATTTGTCATATAATATATTGTAATAATAAATTGCCAATTTAAAAAAAAATTGCGTAATAAATTGTTTCAAACTGCAAATGCAACATTGTAAAGTGTGTTTATTGAGTATATTTAAACGTCAGTTACGCATGGCTGAACTATATGGTTGGCTCATCTCATCAGCTGATTTTATGTCTTTCATTTCACTGGAGTAGGGATTGTCAAAAGAAGATGGCAAACTCAAAATGAAACCAAAACATTGAACACATTTTCTTACAACACACAAAAATTTCAAAGTTTTATGTTTTCATTCCATTTCATTCGCCCAATAATGTGCGTGTTCATTTTGACAGTCTGAACAAAGGTATGTTCTTGCTGTAGAGATGAGCCAATCAGCTATCAAATTACTATTGTGTAAGCTAAATCAAGTTGTATGAACAGCGTTCAATTCAAATCTAAATTTCCTCAATTTATTTTTCTGTTTGAACATAGTATTAAAAACTCTTTTTTGTTCTTGCTTTTCCATTTCTATTCCAGTTCCAACGAATATTAAAAGCTCACGCGAATAATGAACGTCATTGTATGATTATACTGTTAAAATATGCCAAGCATGAATAGCTAAATGATTTCTTAAAAATTTAATTACATATTTAAATGGAATTATCATATTTTTATGTATGTTAATTTTTTCATACATTATTTTCTATTTTTTTTTTTCAATTTTGGTTTTCGTTTAGCTTATCAGCGCTTTCATCGCCGTCGGCATGCGCTTGTAAAGCTAATAAAGAAATACATTCATTGCTGCGCCATACGTTTTCATAAACATATTTCTACTGTAAAGCATATTAAACGAGTAAGGAAGGCTAAGTTCGGGTGTAACCGAACATTATATGCTCGGCGTAAGCTTCAATTGTACATTTCAATTCAGATAAATTAGTTTTCTACATAACACGTGGCACCGCCCGTTTAAAAAAAATTTCTCCCCATTTCCTCTTACAATAAAACTTGATAAGTGAAATATCATTGATTCAAAACTTATTTTTTGCTAAGTTATAGCTTATTGTTCTAGTTTACGACCCTTTTAAACTTGTTTTATATAAAAGTAGGCGTTGTCTTTAACCAATCCCGTCCATTTTTACTAGAAATATTTTCTGCTATAAGGGAAAATATGTGTACACAATTTCATTACGATATGTAAATTTTTCTTCGAGTTATGGCTCCCGAAATATAGAATATTGCTTAGTCATAAAAAGGGCGCTGCCACACCCATTTTCTAAAATTTTAGTGTTTTCCAATTTAATGTTATAATTCAATTTACAAAGTAAAATTCTATTGATATGAAGCTCTTTTTCGCTAAGATATAGCTTATTATTTTCGTCTAAGACCCTTTTATAAATCTTTTATATAAAAGTGTGCGTGGTCTTTAACCCATCCCGTCCATTTTTTCTAGAAATATTTCCTGCTATAAGGAAAATATGTGTACTTAGCTTTGTTACGATATGTAAATTTTTCTTCGAGTTATGGCTTCCGTAACATAGAAAATTGCTTAGTCATAAAAAGGGCGGTGAAGTTTTTCCTATTTATTGTTATAAATCCACTTGGGAAATGAAATACCATTGATATAAAGCTCTTCTTTGTAAAGATATAGCTTATTCTTTTCGTCCACGACCCTTTTAAAATTCTTTTAAATAAAAGTGGGCGTGGTCCTTAACCGATTTCGTTAGTTTTTCTTCAAAGCATTCCTTATAGTAAAAGCAACCTCTCTGCTGAATTTTGTTGCGATAGGTTTAACGATTTTTGATTTATGATTAATAGTATTTGTAAAATTGATTTTATCACAAGTGGGCGGTGCAACGCCCATTTAAAACAGATTTTTCAAATTGTTATCAAGAGTCTCAATATCAGTCCACACGTCAAATTTGAACATTCTAGGTGTATTATTTACTAAAAAATCAGGTTTTTTGTGTTTTCCAAAATGTTATATATATAAAAAGTGGGCGTGGTTATCAACCGATTTCGCTTATTTTCAATACCAATCTATTCTGGATCCAGGTAAGCTCTTGTACCAAATTTAGTGAAGATATCTCAATATTTACTCAAGTTATCGTGTTAACGGGCGGACGGACGGACGGACGTAAATGGCTCAATCAAATTTTTTTTTCGATACTGATGATTTTGGTATATGGAAGTCTATATCTATTTCGATTCCTTTATACCTGTACAACCAACCGTTATCCAATCAAAGTTAATATACTCTGTGTGCAAAGCACGCTGCGTATAAAAATATTATTTATGCATACAAATGTACACACATACATATGTACATCCATATATAAACATGCCTTGTTCATTTTCGTCTTAACATTTTTTTCCTTTTTGTTCACTCAGCCGCAAATCAATCAGTGGCATTAAGATACGAGTGCGCGCATTTCTAAGTCATTTCATTGTTGTTATAATTGTTATTGTTGTTTTGAATGCCGTCTCTAAGGCGCAATTCCAATTAACCAACAATTAAGTGAGTGTGTTATTTATAAACACTTGTTTCCAAGTTATGAAGCTATTAAAGCGAATATGCTCGTCGTTGTTGCTTTGCTGATTTGATTCGTTTAAGTAATAAACAAAGCAAAAAATAAAAAACAACAAAACTAGTTGAGTAATCATTAAAATGTTTTTAATGAAGCTACAATTTGCTGGCGTATAAATACATTAAATATATTTTTATAAAGTTAAAACAAATACAAATGGTATTATTCATTAATCATTTTTTGATATCAGCAAAAAGGCGATTATTTAAAATTTTCATCGAAGCTATATATACGCATAGTTGCGCCTAAAACAATGGTAGCAGAAATTACTTATTTATTAGTTGTTTGTTTGTTTCTTTCTTGTGTAAACGAAAACTATGTCTATAAACCAATTTCAAACCCGTTTTCCAAAAGAAATTTTAATTGAAAATATTTAAAAAAATATATTTTAAAGGATTAACCTTTTTTCTGTAAATTTTCAGCAACTCGTAAATATTGTACCGAATTTAGTGCGTTTCCGCTTATTTGTAACCTTCTACTAACGTTCGAATCACTAAACTGTTGAATAAATAACTCCACTATTCAATAATGCAAAATGGCCTTTATTCAAGTACTTCACAATACTACTTCTCGACAGATAGCGTGCTTAAATTAAACTGAATCCATGATTGCTCAGATTCCGCTCTTTTATACTCTTCGAGTTCCTCGTTCCATACTTCTAGGCGTTTCCAGAATTTACTTAGTTACCAGCTATAAAATTATAACTACAGATGCACGTGTATAGCTTCTCATATGCGCGTGTACATATATATGAGTGATACTTGCACAAATTATCGCCTACTTTTGGGAGTATCTCAGATATATGCATGTGTTTGTACGTTGCTCTCCGCTGCTTGTATGGACATATGTGTAGACATATTGATTAATGTGCATACAAGTCACTACTCAGTATCGGCTTAGATATGATAATATCCCTTAGTGTTGCTAGTATTCGCCACAATATGTAAACACATTCGAACACATTTCCCAAAAAAAAAAATTGAGTATTTAATAATTTTTATGAAAATTTGTTTACAATATCCATATATGTAATACTCCTATATTGCTAATAGAACTTGAAATTTTCAGAAAATTATAAATGCTATTAAATTAATTTGAAATAATTTTAAACAATTCGTACAATTTTTAAAAATCGACATATAAATTTAAATTTTTTAAATGAAATGTCCAAAAAATTTTGAGAGTGCAAACCTCCTTAAAAGTAGTTTAAGGAAATCCAAGAATTTTTTGAAAATCTTTATGCAAATTTAGAGCTTTTAAGAAGATAATTTGAGAAAATTATAAGTTTATAAAAACTAAGAAGAAATTCAAAAACGCGGGTTCGAATCGAGCTCAAGGCCTAACAATAATTTTTTTTTATCATTATTATTGTTATGATAAATTTTTTCTTAATTGAAAAAATTTTTAAATTAGAATAGAAGAAAAAATTAGGCCACTGCCAAAGCTCGTTGTATAGATCCATTTCGGGAACTGCTAAATTCCTTCATCGCCAACGTTTAGCCGCCGCTGCTATAACCATTCAGCTATCACAGCGGTTTTTTGTTTGTCTTCATTAATCCTACTTCTATTCTGGTTCGTGGCAATTGATATTCACAACACTGCGACATCTGTTGCAGAATGGATGTGAAAATTGGACTTGTTTGATGGCAAAGCTGCCATAGTGTCATATTTTATTAACACTTTTTTCCTCGTGCTCTGGGCTGAATGGTTATAGCAGCGGCGCCTAAACGTTGACGATGAAGGAATTTAGCAGTTCCCGAAATGGATCTATACAACGAGCTTTGGCAGTTGCCTAAATTTTTTCTTTCTTCTATTCTAATTTAAAAATTTTTTCAATTAAGAAAAAATTTACCATAACAATAATAATGATAAAAATTATTGTTAGGCCTTGAGCTCGATTCGAACCCGCGATCTTACAAATCAGTAGGCCGATATAACAACAAAAAATTGTTAATACATCCCAGAGCACGGGGAAAAAAGTGTCAATAAAATATGACACTATGGCAGCATTGCCATCAAACAAGTCCAATTTTCACATCCATTCTGCAACAGATGTCGCGGTGCAGTAAATATCAATTTGCAAGAAACAGGGTAGAAGTAGAAATAATGAAGACAAACAAACATCCGCTGTGATAGCTGAATGGTTATAGCAGCGACGCCTAAACGTTGCCGATGAAGGAATTTAGCAGTTCCCGAAATGGATCTATACAACGAGCTTTGGCAGTTGCCTAAATTTTTTCTTTCTTCTATTCTAATTTAAAAATTTTTTCAATTAAGAAAAAATTTACCATAACAATAATAATGATAAAAATTATTGTTAGGCCTTGAGCTCGATTCGAACCCGCGATCTTACAAATCAGTAGGCCGATATAACAACACAAAATTGAAATTGAAAAACTTTGTGGAAATCGTCTAAAAAAACTTTTAGTTTTGAACATCTACATCAGTTTAAAACACTTTGGAAAATACGTAGAGTTTCTGAAATCCTTAGTGAAAAGTTCAAATTTGCTATCCAAAATATTCAGAAAATTTAAATATTTCAAATAATTGTAAAAAGTTTAAAAAAATTCAAGACTTTTGGAAATTTTTCATAAAAACTTCCAACTTTTTACTTGCAGTTTTCACAAAACTGTAAATACATATCTAAACCAAGTCTAAAAATAAAAATATTTTGAAAATCTTCATTATTTTTACAATTTTAATTGAGAATTTTCAAAAAATTGTATATGCATATGTTAGCAAATTTTTAAAACCTTTTGAGAATTTCAAAAACTTTTTGAAATCTTCATAAAAACTTAAAAATTTTTTGGTATGGAATTTTGAAAATTTTAAATATTTTAACTAAATTTAAAAATGTTTTAAAAAACTCAAAAACGTTTTCGAAATTGATTTTTAAACTATTTATTTGCATTAAAAAAATGTTAATTTGTTAATCAATTCTCAATTATTTATATATTACATTCGCAAAATTTTAACTAATAAATTTTAAATCTTTTAACTAATTTTTAACACGTTTTAGGTAAATTCAAGCAGTTTTTGAAAAACTTTATAAAAATGTCGAGACGTAAACTTAATTATTTAGAAAAAAATATTTGAGTAATTCAACAAAATTTAGTCTACGAATAACTTACCCAATTTCCTGTTGGGTTTGCTACAAAACGCATACCAAAACTCAAGTGCTTGAATATTTGTCTTTAATGGCATTTTCAATTTCAGTGTATCTTTATAATTATGTAGTTGCTTTTATTTTGATTCTGTTAATTTGGAAGCACACGTATAACACTAAAAAAAACAAACAATTTAATGAAGTAAAGTCACGCTTTTCACAGTAATTATAATTTAAAAGGTCGAAAGTATTGTTTGAACCTTGAAAGCAGCTAAATTTCAAAATAAAATGTATTTCAAGCGAAAGCTCAAAGATATTTTAAATAAAAAATTTGAAGGCGTTGAAGTGTGTACGCCCATTAATAAGAAACTTTTATATCTAGAAATAGTTTTTTCTAAAAAATATATGTATTAATCACATTTAAAGGTTGAATGAGAGGCGCTAAGACATCTACGTATGTATATGCTTAAACTTTAAAAATTTAATTTGACAAAAAAAAAAAAAAACGATGTGCACACATATGTAGATATGTGGTGGGATAAATGAATGATTATTTGTTGTGATTTCAATTAGTTTTCATTTTTAACACACAATAACTTATGCATACAAAAATACGAAATACATGATATGATAATCAGTAGATTTTGAAAACAACATCAACTATAATGGGCTGTCCATCACTTTGATTACCTTGTAAAGCAATAGGTGCTATCGCTTATTCAGTATACTTAATAAAACTAATAAATCTATCTATCCTCAAAGTTTGTATGTCAGTGCATCTGTACCTAAATAGGTACTTAATGTTGTCGACAAATTTTCAATCAGCGATTGCCTCCGTTATGCAATCTAATGAAGCTTTTACACATGAAGCTTTGCAGTTGATATTTCTGTACTCTTAATATATAAAAATCACGTGTCACTATGTTTGTTCCCGTTGGACTCCTAAACTACTGAACCGATTTTGAATTTGTTTTGCACCCCGTGTGTAGTTCGATCTAACTTGAAATATAGGATAAGTTATATCTCAGTTTATAGTCGCAATATTATTTTATTGCAAATTTTTTTATTTGATGTATATTGGAACGATTTTCCGTCATCCCTTGTCAAATTTGGTTTTGAGACAAACCGGTTTCGGCGTTGTGCCATCGTCAGTGTCGATTTTCGTTCTGATCTGTTGTTGTCGTTTGTCCTGTATTTATAGTTCGTAGGTATATGAGCAGGTATTGTCAAATTGATGCTTGTGTATATTTAGTTATTTGTATGTGCTGTGTGTTCATTTAGAACCGAGGGTGGTTTACTAATCGATTTGTGTGGCTAACTGGGGTAGGTAGAAATCTGTGATTTTAGTCGTTTGACCTTCTTTGTCGATTTTTTGTTTTGGTGTGTCAATTGTTTTGTGTTTATTTGTTGTTGTGTGTTTGTCTGCTGTACCTGTGTGATTAAGTTGTTTCCTGTAAACAAGTTTTAAAGGCTCAAATATTGTGTCAGAAATTGTGTTTATCTGTTCGTTTATTATTCTACCGTCGAATGTTTTCTGTTTGTAGATTTCCATGTTTTCGAGTACGTTGAGACGTCGGCCCTTTTCCTGTATGTGAAGAACCCTAACTGTTTTATTGATGTTTGCTGGGGAACATTCATTCTCGACCATGTGATTCGCGAAGTTAGACTCGGGTATAATGTTTGGATTCCGTATTTTTTTGTTGTAATCTCTAATATGTTCTCTGAACCTTGTTCTTATTTGCCGTCCTGTTTGTCCTATGTAACTATGCTGGCATCCGCAGGTGAGCTTGTATACGCCGTGGCTGCTAAACCGATCCTCTGAGTTAATGTTAGTTCTTAGTTTTCGCCCTAGATTGTTCGATGTTTTGAATGCTGTGTTAATGTTGTATTTTTTGAAGAAGTTTGCCAATTTATATGTTGCTTTTCCAGTATATGTCATAGTCGTCCAGCTATTATTTTCCTTTTCATTATTTCTTTTTGGTTCTCCATTTGTCCTTCTGAGCTTATCTACTAGTGCTTTTTTATATCCGTTGTTCGCAGCGATATTATATATGACCTCAAGTTCTCTCTTATATGCCTCTTGTGTAAGCGGTGTTCTTTCAAGTCTATGTACCAAGTGCCTTAATGCTGCATTTTTATGCTGTTGAGGGTGATTCGAGGTATTGTGTATTATTGTATCGGTGGCCGTTGACTTTCTATATATGTCATAGTTAAACCTTTTGGCTTCTTTATCAATATTTATCGTGAGGTCTAGATAGTTGATTCCTCCGTCTTTTTCGGTTTCCATTGTAAATTTTATATTTCCGTGCTGCTTGTTGAGGTACTCCAGTACAAGCTCTTCGTTATTAGTAGTTAAAACGCATATTATGTCATCCACGTATCTAGCATAAAATGACACGCCTAATTTGGACTTCAGCTCCTGTATGTACTTTCCTTCCAGATTTTGCATGAAAACTTCCATAAGAATTGCTGATGTGGGGCTTCCCATTCCAAGACCGTTTGTTTGTCTATATATTTTATTGTTGAATTGAAAATAGTTTTGACGTAAAGTGGTTCTTAGCGTATTTGTGATTTGCATACTTTTCACTTTGTTTTTTGTGTTATTAACTATTGTTGAGCTAACTATGTCCAAAGTCTCCGATAGTGGTATAGATGGGTATAAATCTTTTATGTCAAAAGATACCAATTTGCTGTTTCTTGTTAGCTCTACGGTCTCGAGTCTCTCTATTAGTTCTGTTGTGTTAGCTATTGCATATTCGTTCCTTAGCTCCAGAGTATCTATCAATATCGTTTTTAAATATTTGGACAGTTTGTAACATGGTGCCGATTTGAAATTAATGATGGGCCTCATTGGCGTGTCCGGCTTGTGGATTTTTGGTAGCGCAACCAGTGGAGGAGCCGAAGGGTTCATTTGGACCAATCTATGTGCCATGTTAGAATCTACTATATTGGTTGCATTCTTTATAGCAACTTTGATTTGTTTTTGGTATTCATCTGTGGGATCCTCTCTCATTCTACGACATTTCATTTCCTCTATGAGATCCTCGGTTTTGGATATATATTGCTCTTTTTCGATTAGCACAGTGGTGTTTCCTTTGTCCGCTTTCGTTGTGACAATATTGTTTTTCCTTAGTTTATGCCGTAGATTCTTTATTGTTTTCTCCTCTGTATTCGATTTTTGTCCTTCCTGTGCTTTCACCTCCTTTTTTATGATTTCCCTGCACATGTGTCTTGCGTGCTCCTGTTCTTCCTGTGGTATTAATGATATTGCGATCTCCGCATCTACAATCGCTTGCTCCGTTTTTCTTACTGTATTCTGGTCCATGATATTGTGCTTCAGGCCCTTTTCGAGAAGTTGTGCCTCTTCCTTGGTAATGGCCACTGTTGTGAGGTTAACGAACTTGTCATGAAACTGGTGAGTGTTTTGGTTTTGGTTACCCTCTCGTCGTCCTGCCAGCTTGTCCAATTTTCGGTTCAGCGACCTGTATTTTTGTTGTAGTTCCCGATCGACCTCTGTCTTAATGCGGTCGAAACATTCCATTAATGCAGTCGTAGGTAGTTGTTCTGCCAATCTTAAATGGATAGATAATAACTCGGCATTTATCTCATCCTTCTTCGAGTACAAGCTTTCCAACTCATATTTTAAAAAATCCTTTTCCGCTTTTCTAACTGTTTTCCTGCTAGATTTGGTATTTGCCTTTATTGTTATTTTTGCGAATTTCGGAGTAACATTCAATTCCAGGCATTGTTTGTTGAACCAAATGCTCGCCTTTGCTTTATATATTTTCAGTAGGCGTCGCTTGTAAATTGTTAGTAGTCCGTTCGCGTTCAAGTTAAAAGCCTGACAAGCAATAACTGACTTATCTTGTTTGGTTGATTTTCCGACAGGGTGGATAAATGATGTATATTGGAACGATTTTCCGTCATCCCTTGTCAAAATTATTGTTTATACGTAATAATAAAATGTTACGTATACGCACCGGCACTCACATTTCAGGTGGTGCGGATATACTTCCGTGTAATTGGTTGGTGTTTAATTAAACAACGTACTTATCAATAAAAAATATTATAGCGAATGATATCAAGTATAGCACATCACCAGGCCCGCCGAGAAGGTGTGTGGGGGGGGGGGGGATTAGCCCCGGGATCGGGGTTTCTGAGGGGGCCCGCGATTTAGAGGATTCTCTGACGTTATTTTTTTAATTCAGGAGAGTCTTTAGTTGTTCCATGTGCAATTTTTAAGCCGAATTTCAAAACAACGAAAATCTGCCTTTCGTTTTAATATTATATTGACGTGTGAAACAAAAAAATCTATATATATAAAAAGAAATGCTAAAATGTGTGTTAGTTGGTCGCCAGTGTTTGAAGAGATGCGTCGGTCGATTTTGTTCAAACTTTCACACAAGTTGCGTAAACCTCACGCGGTGGTTACTATAGAGTTTTGTCTGCGATCAACGTACATGGTCTCGAGATATAGGCCGAAACGTGGACCCGAGTACCCCTAAAATGTGTTTATAGAATATGGATAACAAATGAAAGCTGTTGATGAGTGCTTTAGTAGAGGGTAATTTTCATACCCCTGGGTGACTAGGGTCTCGACATATAGACCAAAACTTGGGCCAGTGAATGCCTAGACAGTGTTTATACAATATGGATATCAAATGAAAGCTGTTGATGAGTGCTTTAGTACAGAGTATTATATTATCCAGAGACGGACTGGGACTGTGATTAGGACTAGGACTGGGACTGAGACTCGGAGTGGGACTGGAATAAAATACATACCACCCTTTGGAACAGGCAATAACGGATGCAGAAGATTGAGAAGAAATTGAGAGAAGAGAAAAGAGAGAAGAAGGAGATTGAGAAAGAGATAGAATTAGACGAAGACGGAAATAGATGAAGCGAAAAAGACGGAGGGAGGAGTGAATAAAAGGATTAGGAAAAAGTGAAGAGGGAGGGAGGGCAGAGTCAGACGGAAAAAGCTTATGAAAATGTATGCAGATAGGCCAAATTTAGGGCAGAACAACGTCTGCTGGGTCTTCTAGTGAGTAATAATTTGCAATTTGTCGCCATAAATACATATCGATTAATTTTCAAAGCGACTTACGTGCTTCTTTACAGATATAGATAGATAATAGATTGAGTTATAAAAATAAGTTAATAACCAAGTTGTAATGCTTATTGAATTCATTTTAGGGAACTTACGAGTACGACTATAATCAAATCTAAACCAAGAAGTTTTAATAAAATATTTATCTATTAGGAACAATTTCTTGAAATACAAAAGTGAGTTCTTGAAAAAAACTTGTTTTAAACAAATAAAAACGGCAGTTTGAGACACTTATTAATGGACTTCGGCTCATCAGTGCCCGAATCATGTACATAGCCAACTCCAGGTGTTAACATAAAAATATCCATCACGCTACATGACCGTCAACCCGCCGGCTAGGGGGCTTAGAGTATACCGCCGGCAGGTATGCCTGTCGTAAGAGGCGATTAAAATACCAAATTGATTCAAGGGGTTGTGTGCTGCAACCCTTTCAAGGGGTTGGAGAAGTTATATTTTGCGCTGGCGAATCCTGTTTCTTCAACAGCCGAGGCTCTGGTGATCCCAAGTTCCTCATGGATCTATAGCCTAGAAAATGTCATGTGATCATACCAAATCGTTCTCGAGATGGTCGAGCTAGTACCTAAATGATGCTTGTTACCGTAACGTACCGGATCTACATCCGGCGAAGGACCATCAACATCGACAACACTCCCAAAGGCTTTCGGGGAGTGCCTTTATCGCTATAACAACAGCAACTGTCAACCGTTCGAAAAACATGCAATCCGATCGTATATGTGGCGTTAGGAGGTCGGCATGCCTGCATTGTTTTATATGTTCACACGACTCGATGTAAGGACATCGAATCGGAACTGTATATGCCGCAGCTTTCTGAGAGAACTTGGAGCCGACGACGAGAAAAATATTGCAATTCGAGCATCTGGCACGCTAAGAAATGCCGAAGAAATAAGTTGAAAAAGAAAGCGGAGGAAGAGGAAGCCCCCCGAAGAAGTAAATGCCTAAGCCGAGTTCTTATTCGTCACAGGGGATTAATAAACTTTAGAGATTAGCATGTGTGGAAAATGAGTAAAAAAGAAAGATGTATGTCTCACGTATTCGTTTTCGTGGTTTTGGGGGGAGCTCTGCCAAAAAATTCCTAATTTCAGCAGTAGCGGTTCACTGCTAACTTAGCTAGATGACGCTAAAAATTGTGGCTGTTGTAATTCGTGGGAATAATTTGCCCTTTTCTATTCTTTTTTTCCAAATTTTTCTCAATAAAAACTTGCACCTCGCCACCTAGGAAGTTTGACAAGACACATGTACACCCTCTTAAACGTTCAGCTAAATTACATTAACCGGCAAACAATTTCCGGTTTTAAGGTCTTTTTCAATTTACCATACCCCGGAAGGAAACAATCAAACTCCCTATTCGGATTCATGACATTGAAGCTATCAAATCACTTGTTTGTTGTTGTGTCAGCATACCGTGCTAGTTTCATTATTCTGTTATTGGTTAGAATATGGGTCAGTTTCGAAGTACTCACAACATTTTTAAGAAATTGGGTTTTTTTTTAATTTTTTTTGACAATTTTTGGGGGTCTTCGATGGGTTTGATCAAATATATAGACCGTTTTCATTTCAGTTTGGAAATAATGATAACTTTAGGGGTAATGCAAACGTCAAGACAGTCAAGACTGGTAGTTTAGCAATTCTAAGTAAAGTTCGTTTCATACTTCGCTAATGTAAAACAACGTTTTATAAAACTGTATATGTGACCCGGTCTATGAAAAGGTGGCTTATGACTCAAAAAAAAGCTACTACTTCTAAGAAACTGAAGAAATGCATTGTTTATCTTTAACAGCTGTTTCTCGCAATTTTTGTTTTGAGTAATAAGCCACCTTTTCATAGACCGGGTCACATATACTGAAGTTGTTAGTATTGTCACGGATATTAGCATCACTAAGCTATACCATCACTAAGGCCATGCTAAGCGATATTTACGTCAATTATCAAATCATGTATACTCATATATAAGGCAGCTGAGAGATGTCACACACAGATGCATTTACTTATACGCCTATGTGCGCGCGAGAGACTGTAAACTACAAACATTCACATCAATAATTCAATCTTTATGTATCTACATAAAAGAATAAAAAATTGCGTCTACACATATGTACCCTGTACGAATACGAGCAGCGGAGAGTTAATGCGCAATCACATGCATATAGCTGAGAAGTTTGAGAGCTCATGGACAATGCTAGTAGATTCTGGAAAAATGCGAACGAGGAAACCAAAGGGTATAAAAGGCAACAGATGTAGAGGCGCTGGAATTCAGTTTGAGTTGAGCACTCAATCAGTTATTGATTAAGCACGCGATCTGGCGGCCAATAGTAGAGTTTAATTTGAATTATCAATCAGTTTGGTTATTAAGCCATCGAGTAACAAAGTATAAGTGTTATTGTGAAGTACTTTAATAAAGGCCATTTTTCCATTATTACATATTGGAGTTATTTATTCAACAGTTTAGCGATGCGAACCTAGCAAAAGGGCAAATAAGAGGATTTGCAGCAAAATCGTTACAATTGGTGTCAGAAGAGGAATTGTTGAATAAATTCCAGAGGACAACAAGGACATGGCAAAGTTCAGTGAATTGAAGATCCAGCAACTAAAGAAGGAGTTGGAGAGCCGTGGATTGAATACAAGCGGCGTTAAACTTGAACTTCAGGCACGGCTACGAGAGGCAATGGAAGCAGAAGGAATTGATGTGGAAGAGTATGACTTTCATCTTGATGGCGAGGAAATAAAAAAAATGGAAGAAACACCGCAGACAATGGCGAACACAGACCTGAACATGGTATTGGCTGCAATATCGGCACAAATGTCCGAAATGTCATCACAAATATCTACCAACATGTCATCACAATTGGAATCACAGGAAACACGTATAACATCCAAGATGGAAACTCAACTGGAAGAACAGAAAACGTATATGTCATCACAGATGGAATCACAGGAGAACCGTATAACATCGAAGATTGAAGCACAAGAGGCACGAATGTCCGAAATGTCAGCACAAATATCAGCGCAAATCTCTGCACAACTGGAAGAGCAAGAAGGACGTATTTCTTCGAAGATGGAGGCGCAAGACACAAAAATTTTGCAACTTGAGAACAAAATCGATGCCGAGATTGAAACATTGAGAGGTCGTATACAGGAGTTGCAACTAATTCGCCCAGTTGTTTCAGCAAGCAATACGAAGGTAAAAACTCCATCTTTGGACGGTTCTGTTCCTTTCCAGGTCTTCAAACTACAGTTTGAGAAGACCGCAGCAGTGAACAACTGGAATGCGGAAGATAAAGTTGCTGCACTGTTCGTGGCATTGAAGGGGCCAGCAGCGGAAATCCTACAGACGATTCCCGAAGGAGAGCGGAACAGTTGTGACGCATTGATGGCTGCTGTAGAACGGCGATACGAAAGCGAACACAGGAAACAGATATTTCAAATAGAATTGCAAAACCGCTACCAAAAAGCTAACGAGACTTTGCAGGAGTTTGCTTCGGACATTGAAAGATTGGCTCATCTTGCAAATGCGGATGCACCCGTGGAATACACCGAGAGGGTAAAGATTCAGAGCTTTATAAATGGCATACGAGATGTGGAAACGAAGCGGGCTACATATGCGAATCCAAAACTAACATTTGCTGAAACGGTATCGCATGCTCTGATTCAGGAAACAGCGTCGCTTCTGTGTAAGCCAGTTTTCAAAGCACGCCGTGTGGAAGTAGAAAGGCCATAGTGGGTAGACACAATTTTGGAAGCACTGAAGTGATCTCAACAGGAGAATGCCGGAGTTATTAAATGTTTCAAGTGCGGCAACCCAGGTCACATTGCACGTCATTGCGATGTTGGTCCTAATAGTTCCAACAATGTGGGTGGCCGTAAACGCAAAGCTGGCGGAAATGAGCAAGAGCGTGTCGGATGTAAAGAACGAAACCTTGCTCCAGCTATTGAATGCCCTGTGATATCTGTGTCGCAAATTGGTAGAAAATCGAGCAGTCTTACTGTCAGAGGGAATGTGGATGGCAAAGAACGAATACTGACTGTAGATACGGGCGCATCTCATTCCTTGATTCGATCTGACTTGGTCAACAGGAGAGTAAACCCGTTACCTGGAGCAAAGTTGCGTACGGTCACTGGTGAGTATAACCAAGTCCGGGGAGAAGTGATCTGTGAAGTCTTAATTGGGAAGGTCATGGTTTTACACAAATTCGTTGTGGCGGAGATTGTTGATGAAGTTATATTGGGAGTGGATTTCTTGGTTGACCATGACATCAAGATCGATATGCAGAGAAGGGTCATGCATTATGAGAACCAAGATATGCCACTTAACTTCAGTTTGGAATAAGGGTTCAGCAGTAAGCGAGTGCTGGTGGAGGAGATTCGACAGGGACCACGAAAGTTAAGGAAAGTAGATCGAGCAAAGGTTGATAGATCGAATGGGCCAAATAAATCAAAATCAAAAGTACCTGCGAGAGAAACACTGGCATTGACAAAACCTAAAAGACGCAGGAAAACGAAGCAACGAATTTCCGAGAAAGAATGCGAGGGTAGTTTCAAGCCGGAGCGCACTACTGTTGTGAAATGTGGGAACGATACCGATTATGCAAAGCAAATCCGTCCAGCGCAAGCTCTACGAAGTGATTCATTGACCAAACAACAGAGTGTGAAGGAACGGCCCAGGGTAACGAGTAGTAAGATGAAACACTGACATGACAATAACTTTAATTCGCAAGGTTTCTTGGCGGGAGATTTGGTAATGTTAAACAACCCTCACCGGCGGAAAGGTGTTCCAGCCAAATTTCGGTGCAGTTGGGAAGGCCCGTACAAAGTTGTGAAGAAGATCAGTGATACCATCTACCGCATACAAACCACTGGGAAACCACGGATTAGAAGAGTGGTACATTTGGAGATGCTAGCGGCAGTTAGATCGGGAGATTTGTCTGAACGGGACGATCAGACTTAGGTGGAGGGCAGTGTCACGGATATTAGCATCACTAAGCTATACCATCACTAAGGCCATGCTAAGCGATATTTACGTCAATAATCAAATCATGTATACACATATATAAGGCAGCTGAGAGATGTCACACACAGATGCATTTACTTATACGCCTACGTGCGCGCGAGAGACTGTAAACTACAAACATTCACATCAATAATTCAATCTTTATGTATCTACATAAACGAATAAATAATTGTGTCTACACATATGTACCATGTACGAATACGAGCAGCGGACAGTTAATGCGCAAACACATGCATATAGCTGAGAAGTTTGAGAGCTCATGGACAATGCTAGTAGATTCTGGAAAAATGCGAACGAGAAACCAAAGGGTATAAAAGGGAACAGATGTAGAGGCGCTGGAATTCAGTTTGAGTTGAGCACTCAATCAGTTATTGATTAAGCACGCGATCTGGCGGCCAATAGTAGAGTTTAATTTGAGTTATCAATCAGTTTGGTTATTAAGCCAGCGAGTAGCAAAGTATAAGTGTTATTGTGAAGTACTTTAATAAAGGCTATTTTTCCATTATTACATATTGGAGTTATTTATTCAACAGTTTAGCGATACGAACCTAGCAAAAGGGCAAATAAGAGGATTTGCAGCAAAATCGTTACAGTATAGTTCCCTAGATGTCTACCACTTGCTATATACATAGATCAAATTTTTTGTGCATTATAATGGGTTCTTTATATTCTTAACACTTTTCAACACGTATATGTTATCTTCACTTGTATGTTTGTATGTATGGAACTCTGTATTATACCAAATAATAAAAAAAATACACAAACGTGCCTGTACCCGTCTTTTTAGGTGGTACCCATATGTTCGCTTGGACATCGTATGGGACATACAAGAATTGGATTGGATCTACTTTCAATTTTAATTTAAAACTTATAGGTAGTTAGAGCTTTTCCCAATTTATGTAAGCACATATAGCCAACATTAAGTAGGTACACCGCCTTTAGCTAAACTAAACTAATCAAACACTTAATTATCTCTCATCGCGGTTTAAGTAAATTATGAACAAATGCTTAGTTATAATTTTCAGTCGCTATCAAAATAGTACGTTCCATAGATAATTATTGGCGTTGCATCTTGTAAATTTTTTTTTTTCAAATTCTCTAATTGCATTGACTGATAAAGCAAACACAATACGATTGCCCTCATTCATGTACCATACGAATATGTATATACTTAAATATGTATTTATAATTTTTACCAATTCCTAATAACATTTCATATATGATACAACAATTGCATGCATTGAGAAGAGTCAACAGAGCCGTCACTATCAGCTCATATCGAATTATTAATAATATTAAAAACAAGTATCGAATAAAACTTTTTTTCAGCGCTTATAGGTCGGTTCAATGGGTGTCAATGTGTTTGTAGTTAAATAAGTAAACACCTGGTGGTTAATGCCGATGGTAACCCAATTAATATGAGCAAAATTCTTTACAACTATGAATGACTGACGCTTATTGTTGAAAATCGAGTATATGTACCTTTAAAGTGATAATAATAGCATGTCAGACAGTCAATTGACAAACATTTGACGGCATTTTCTTGATAATTATACTATTGTATTTTATATTTTTGTGTGCATGTAAGTGTATTCATAAATGTTCGTGATGTATGCCAATGCATATTGCCTTTTACTCTGGGTGTACACATTAATTATAACTTGTTTTTTGCTTTTTTTTTTTTTTGAGAATCCTTTATATGTATGTGATGTGATCAAATAGAGGAAAGGTTAGGTTGAACTCGTTGTTCCATGAGGCCCTCACATACACTGGATGAGTCCATAATATTATAAGGAATGGTTCAACAACCATACTGAAAAATCCTATGAAAAACCCGGACCCATTTTATAAAATAACTGCGTCCCACTAGGAGGAGATGTATAAACTATAACTTTTTAGGACCTATGCTACTTACTGCTTCTAGATCTAATAGTTGTCTTCATTCCAATAGATGGCATCTTAGCTCGGCGAGGGCAGAACTCGGACACAGTGGTACAATTGTAATTCCAGTAATTACTCGGACATTTTTTTTAGTGTTGAAATAATTTGGAAAATTGTATCAAAAAACCATTGTAACAAAAAACAGTAAAAATAATCAACAAAGAAAAAAAAACAGCAAACACAAAACATAACCAACAAATCGACGTAGTAAGGAACAATTAGATTTCAAGCAACAACAGTTAGCCTATAAAATCGTTTTTTTTTTTTTGTTTTATAAACGCTTACTAACATTAAACTTGATATCAGAGCGATATATTCTTAAAAAAAAAAATTGAAAGATCTACAAAAAGTCTTAGATGCTATTTGCCTCGTTTAAAAGTTGTTCGTGGTTTATTCTCAACCGCAACTTTTATATGATAACTTCCACAGTTGAATGTAATCGAATATCTTATTTTATTTTCCAAAGTTATTATTAACCTATTTGCGAAGTATATAAACGACAAACTTCTGGAAATAGCACCATGTCATCCTAGATACTTTATTTATGGCCTAGAAGGTTCAATGTGGAAATTTTAAAGCATTTCCGAGATACGTAGTGGAGTTAGTACTTTAATCGTGCTTGTTACCGAAACGTACCAAAAAAACTATATCCGGCAAAGAACCATGAACATCGATAACACTCCCCAAAACCTAAGGCGAGTGTCTTTAACGCTACAAAAAAATGAACTGCTAATTTGCCTCCACCTAGCACACATATTTATGTGCAACTATGATCAAGTTTTCGTACATATCTATGTTCAAATTATATTCAAGTGAAACAAGCTGGTTAATTCTTCTACTAATTAACAAGTGTGTTCAGCTCTGCGTCTGATAGACTTTGTTGAAGATTTAATTATAAATGTTTTTGGTTACACCGCTTCAAATTTTGTGTTCTAATTAATGAAGTTGCTTTAACTGGAAAATGAGCAGCAACAATCAGGTAAACGAACAGCAATACTACTTATCTAAATGCAATTATAATCTGAGACTGAAAAATAGCTTTAGAGCAACCATAGCATACGCACTTGAAGAAATACCGACAAACATAAAAATAACAAGCAAGGAAGGCTAAGTTCGGTTGTAACCGAACATTACATACTCACCTGCCAAATTACAGCTTGCAAAACTTTAAAATTACCTTCTTTAAAAAGTAATTTAAAAGAAGTAATGGGCACCACGCCCATTGTCCCAAATTTTACTAATTTTCTATTCTGCGTCATAAGGTCAACCCACCTACCAATTTTCATCTCTTTATCCGTCTTTCGGTTTTTCTAAATTTTCGATATCGAACAAGTAGGCGTGGTTATAGTCCGATTTCTTTTATTTTAAATAGCGATCTGAGATGAGTGTCCAGCAACTTACATACCAAATGTCATTAAGATACCTCAAAATTTACTCAAGTTATCGTGTTTACGGACGGACATGGCTAAATGAATTTCTTTTTTCGCCCAGATCATGTTGATATATAGAAGTCTTTATCTATCTCGATTAATTTATGCAGTTACGGGGTACCGTTATGCGAACAAAATTAATATACTCTGTGAGCTCTGCTCAGCTGAGTATAAAAAAATAAAAATTAGCTAAATATACATACATATGTACATCCACATGATTTCATGTTTGTGAAAAGACATACCGTTAGATTGGCTGTAAATAAATGGTTGTAGCATTCCAAAAGTAAATGATATGACAATCCAAACAACGCATTTTGGAGATAATAATCGTTTTAAGCTAAATCAATTAATAAACACGTTTATTTATATCACAGATAAACCAGAAATGATAATATGAGAGCGGAAATAAGGAAGATATTTCTTTTACTAAGAGCAACACTTTAACAGTTCGGCATGTATAAAATTATTAGTCTTGGAGTCGGAAACAGCACAGAGAGCAATGTAGAAGATACCTCCAGCAATACAAGTCAACAAGCTAATAACTACATTAGCTGTGTTTTTTACGCTCATAGACAAATGCATTTAAAACTTATATCGACTGCACTTATAAAATTTGTTCTAAAAAGCATCTCTCTACACTTTCCATTTTGGTATGCGTTACACACCATGACTAAAAAAGTGCATGTCTCCGCTATTTCTCTATGTATAATTAACTATGAGCATACATTTGCAATTAAAAAAAAAATAAAAATCCAATTCAATAAAAACTAGTAACTGTTGCGAATTTTAGGAAACTCTGTTAATTCTGCGCCTTCTATTATTGCTCGAATCATTTAACTGTCGAATAAATAAACGCAAATATTCTGTATACAAGATCATCTTAATAACCAGCACTACTATGAGAGTAGATCCTTACAATTAATTATAGGGCATACCATACGCAACGCAAACAACAAACAAGTGCACCTCTCAAAAATTTTGCAGAATGCAATACTGAATATCCATAGTAGCTTTTGGAGTGCAATCCACAAACCACTATTTCGAACAGCTGATATTCCCTGCAAGAACACTTTCAGTTATATTACCAAAGGTCTCAATGAAAGTTTTTGGAAGTCTATGAAAGGAGATTGTTAATTATATTGCTTGTGTGCCTATATGCGTGAGATCTTCTTCCATTTTCTAAAATTACGCACAAATTTGTTTCAGTAATTTCGCGATTCACGAAATGTTTTTATAATTTCATTTTATTTATTTAAGTGGTCTTCATTTGAGACGGGTCTGATAGGGTTGATTGATGGTTGCTATGGATTTGGTGATCTAATACGGTCGCTCAGGATCTGGTGCATTATCATGCAAATGCATAACTTTGTCATATCATATGCATTTTATCGCACTTCATTTATAAGGTGTTAAAATGAAACTGATGTACTATTCCTTATCTTGCGTTGCTTTTATAGGGCATATAATTGGAGCGAATAGTCTTATCGATTAGTTGCTTGTTTACTTCTCTCATACATCTGCATCTCAAATTTACTGTTGCTCTCTGTTCTGTGTGTATATGACACAGTGCTCTTTATTACTGTGAATATTGTTGTTTAGCGTTAATTACTAGCGGCATAGTGATGTATTGAAACTGAAATAAATATATAAATAATAATAAAATAAAATAAAAAATTAAAAATAATAATAATAATAACAATAAATAACATAAAGTAAAGGTAAAATAATATCAAATAGAATAAAATAAAGTAAAATAAAATTAAAAAAATGAAAAAAATTATAATAAATAAATAAAATAATTTAAAATAAAGTAAAATAAATAGAATAAGATAAAATCAAATAATAAATAAAAAAGAAACAAAATAAAATAAAATATCATAAAAAAAAAAAAAATAAAAAAAAATTAAAAATAATAAAATAAAAAAAATAGAATAAACAAAAATAAAAAAATAAAAAAGAATAAAAGAAAATCAAAAAATAAATAAATAAAACAAAATAAAATAAATCACAATAAAATAAGATACAGTAAAAAATAATTAATAAAACAAAGTAAAATAAAATAAAATAAAATAAAATAAATTAAAATACATATAATATAATAGGATTCCAGGTTCAATTCGAACTCGAGGCCAATAGGCCGATAAAACAAAAGCGATTGTTATTAAATACTGGCTATACCCGGCGTACATTGTAACGCCCGAGATCGAATGAATGTTGCGTTATTTTTTCTGTGTTGTTTGTTGATAATTTAGTTTATTGTTCTGTAAATTGAATTGAATTTTGTACGCATATTTGGTGAAATTTTCGTTTAAAACATTTTATTATTGTATCTTATTCTAATGCATGTGGATACACAATATTTTTGGTTTTTTTCGTTCGGTGCAAAGTAAACAATTTTTTTGGCGTTCCAACTCTAGAGCAAGCAACATATAGCTGGCCATGGGAAAAGCACGGACTCTCTAAATTTAATCCCGCACCATTAAGCGATTGCCCCTGTGCTTTTTTGATTATAATTGCAAAAGCAAGGCGTACAGGAAACTGCAAGCGCTTAAAATTTAATGGCAAATCTGTAGGAATCATTGGGATCCGTGGTATGAGCACATCTACACCTTTGCTTTTACCGCTGATGACTGTTGCTTCGATTACATTCGGCATTAATTTCTTAACGCAAAATCTGGTTCCATTGCACAATTTTGCTGATTCTAAATTCCGAAGAAGCATGATTGGTGAGCCAATTTTCAAAGTTAATATATGCGCAGGCATTCTAGGTGGTTCTAAAGAGTTTAGAAATTCAATTGGATAATTCACAATTTGATCTTCATCTGTAACTGTGTCGATCGATTGACATTTCGTCACTTCTCCAGGAATTTGGTTTTGAATGCGATCATTGATTTTGTATACATGATCATTTTTAGGAGCTAAGATTGCTCGTTCGCATAGCCAAAAAAAATTTAAATTAAAAATTCTTAATTCTGAAATATGAAAAGCCTTCGTCTTGATCGAAGGAACCTCTAACAAAAATTTGGTGATGATTGAAGTGTGGGAAATACGTTTCCATAGGGAACACACACACAGAATTTGATTTTTATATATATAGATTGTAAATAGACTCAAGCTAACAAATTTTTTAACGGCGGCAGATTACTATACGTCCAAAAGGAATAACAGCCAAACTCAACAATGCAGTCAAACTTAAGGTGTTAAAATAACCTAAGTTTGTACGGCAACCATACATGCCAACCTAATAAAACCGCACTGCGTTTTTTTAGCGCACGCAAACAACCGCCGTTTTTTGCCCTAACCCAAATAAGCATGCGTTGCGACAATGTAAAGCATGTGTGCAAGCGTCAAATCTAAATGTCACGCAGAACAAAAATTGGAAATCGAATTAGGTTTTCACGCAGCAAATTCAATTTGGGTTGCTCTCATACAAGTTGTATGTGCATGAGACATTTTTGACAGAAGATGACTTGCGTGCGTTTATGTTAAGTTGGCTTGATAGTTCTGAAAAATCCCATTTGTAGGGAATGTGTCACGCCCCTTTTTTCCCAATTCCACATTTTACTGGAGGTTTTAGGACTTAACGTCATATAGCTCCTTACCAATTTTCATTATCCGCGCCCGCTTTTTCCTAATTCCACATTTTCATTGTGGTGTTAGGAATTGATATCATATAACTCCTTACTGAATTTCAATGTTCTGGCATATATACCTTCAGAGTTATGCAGTACCAAAGATTCCATTTTGTATGGAACTGCCAAAAGCTCGTTGTTCAGATCCATTTCGGGAACTGCTAAATTCCTTCATCGGCAACGTCTAGGTCTTCAGCTTATTTCGAACCCGCTATCTTAAACATCAGTAGGCCGATATAACAACAAAAATCGCAAAATAAAATAGAATAGAAAAATTAAATAAAAGAAAATCAAATAAAATGAAATTAAATAAAATTAAAATAAATTAATTGAAATAATTCTTTTAAATGCTTCTGTTATGCTCAATAATTCGTAATGTTGCAATTTAAGATGTTAAGAATTTTCACTTTATTTTATGTTAGAACGCATGCTCACAAATGCATGAAGCATGAATGTGCAATCTTTCCGATTTTGTGTTAGAGGCCTCTTTGGATTACGCTTTAGATTATCTAGGTTCTACTTAAATCTAGAGCTTCATACGTACATGGAAACCCCAATAATCTGCATTGCCATGTGGCACATTCATTTTTCTGGCTGACAACAAGGTAATGACTTTCCTGTTTGTATGACACATTCGTTCATATGGCTCAATAATTTTTGAAAAAAAGTAAGAACAGCACACATTGGTATGTTCGAATGTTCCGGTATACGTGCCTGAAGGTTGGACACAAATCATTAGAGGAGCTCGTAACTCACGAAAACTTTTCGAGGTTCACATACAATTGTATGAAGATTTTTTTATTTATAATTATTTTACCCAGGGAGCTATAAAACTATCCATGCTATATATATGCTAGTTGAGATACACAAAAGATGAGCTGTATAAGGTATTCTTCAAAAAAAATTATAGCGATGAAGAATTTTTAATAGCTGAATATCCGAAAAAAGATACTTGTTTAATTCAAGGCAACCCGGTTTATTCGAAGCCATCCCATTCGAATCAAAACTAAAATACTTCAAAAAATTGTGTGAAAAACTGGTTATACCAAAAGAATGTCATTCTTTTTATAAAAATCTTAAGGGCAACGCTTTACCCGAACCCAACATTTCAGAAGATTCTGATTGTGATGAGAATAAGAACTAGTTCTAAGTTTGCAATAATATCTTAAATAAAAACACATTAGTGTATATGAAATTGAACTGAATGTGTAACTTTTTTCATTTATATATATACTTTCCATAAGTCAAAGCCATGGATGTTTTCCCAAGTACTGTGATGCTCCGAATCACAATCCGCCAACGGAATTGGCCTAGCAGGTCTTGGCTTGGCCCTAACGTTATTTAAAAATCAATCTGCAGTGAATTTTTTTCGTCTTTTGAGGTTAAGGCCATACCATGACCAGTTGGGTCAATTCTTGTAGCGTATTCGGATTCAGCTAATCAAAATGCATAGAAAGTATGAGCCGATTTACCTGATCCTGACAATTTTTAATTTTCTTTTATAGTTGTGTTAACAAAAAATTAGATCAGCTTTTTAAATTTTTGTTGTGCCAGAAAAATGAATATGCTAAATCTGGGAGAATAGAAGAGCAAAGTGTGAGTATAATATATACGTACTTTTTTTACACTTGAAACTAATTCCTCTAATTTTGAGTTGGCAATAAACTTTGAAACTCGATTCCTCAACATTTCCATTTTGGCACATTCACGCTTCTGGCAAGCGGCCGACGAAATGCTTCCTCCCCTTTAACTCAAACAATAATGTGTACTGGGTATCATAGGCATACACTGTTAGAGGGCAGTAACTCGTAACTGATTTTGTTGTTGCAAATATTTGCTAGGTTATAAATTTTATTTTCTTACTTGTTTCTGTTGTTGCCGTCACACTTAATTTCGTATTAGCTACTGTGCAAAATATGCAATAAACACAATACTTATGCATATTTATTTGCATTTGCATGTGTAGACGTATTCGCATTATACTGTTGTTGTATTTATTGCTGTCCTTAAACTTCATTTTGCATACCAGTAATCCCTTATTCGCCTCCTCCCTCCTCTTATCACCATAACTCGGCTACAACGTTTTTAGCTCAATTCATTAGCATTTGCCCTCCTTTTTACACTTCGCCAATTGCACAAGTTACACTGGCACTAGCGTTACATTAACAACCAGATAATAATATGGAGTAGTTCTAAATTGCGCGTGTAGTGCGTGCAACATGTGCGAGGTAGAAGCAATGTGCGCATGCTGGAATTGTTGGTTTGAGTGCTGCAAAACAGCTTCCGCACTTAAGCGACTTTGAAAATTAATTAATTTTATGTTGTTCTTACACATGGACTGCGCACGAGTTGAACTCAAGGAGTAAAGATGTAGAGCTACAACAGTGTGAAACAGTTGATAAAAGAGTGCTTAAAAAAATTATTCAAAAAATTTACTTTATGAATTGTTTGCGGGCTGAGTAATCTCAAACACACTTTTCATTTTCTTTGAAATTACCATTCAAAACCACTTTATGTTCCTACGTTTCCTCAGGCAATTTTGGTCACCTCATTGCAGGCCAACAATCAGCTAATTGTGTTGTCACTCTATCGCCAAAGACAGGTGGGTCTGGGTATACCTACTGCGCCAGCCAATCATTCCCATATTATGACCTCTACAGCAAGGCCGATGGCACTACGTGGACAAAATTGTACCAACCAACAACGTTCATAACATTGATGATTATATAAGGACGGGCGATTTATAGAGCGCGTTCTTTGTGGTTTGTCAATAAAAAATATTTTTTTAAATCAATACTCAGTCATAAAAACCGATGCTCGCAAAATTTACCCTCTTCGGATATCTAAATATGTACAACCGTAATGTGGTTGGAAAAGTGAAAGTACATTGATTTTTCTTTAATGACAACAAGGAATTGCTTTTATGGGGTCGGTAGTTATGTCTCGATGCGCACTGTACTTTGAGCGTTGTATACGAAAGCTTATTTCTGAACTCAGTAGATAAGTCAGATGAAGTGCTCAAAAAGTAACTGACCTGAAGTGGTAGTGACGTATTCGTGGCTGAGTAGAGGGTCCTATTTATTAATAATAGGGAGTCTGAAGTTTCAAAATTTCTGTTCAAATCCAGACACAAACAGTTAAAAGCTAAGTGTTTTCCAAAATAAGAGCTATGTGCACTTAAGAATAGAGAAAGAGCTTATATTTTAGAATTTTTCTAAAAAAAAAAAACAAGTTAAACATAAACTTGACATCTATCATTAAAGTTTCTTAATTTACGGGTGCCGGCGCGCACACACAACATTTTTTTTTTTATATGGTATAAAAGAGTTACATACAACCATAGAAGTAAAGCCCATATGAGCGTGTTAAAAAAATTGTCTACCTTGATTTTCTCACAAAAGCTCTTAATAAAACATTAGCCAAAAACACCAATTTGGACGTTTTCTAGATACAATTCAGCCTATTAAAAAAAAAATTATTCAAGAAATCCAAACGAACGAAACAACACAAATTAAAAAAAAAAAAACAAGTAAGGAAGGCTAAGTTCGGGTGTAACCGAACATTACATACTCAGCAGAGAGATTTGGAGACAAAATAAGGGAAAATCACAATTTAGCAAAATGAACCTAGGGTAACCCTGGAATGTGTTTGTATGACATGTGTAACAAATGAAAGGTGTTAATGATTATTTAAAACGTAGTGGGCCTTAGTTTTATAGGTGGACGCCTTTTCGAGATATCGCAATAAGGGTGGACCAGAGGTGACTCTAGAATGTGTTTGTACGATATGGGTATCAAATTAAAAGTATTAATTAATTTTAAAAGGGAGTAGCCCTTAGTTGTATATGTGAAGGCTTTTCGAGATATCGACCAAAATGTGGACCAGGGTGACCCATAACATCTTCCGTCGGGTACAGCTAATTTATTTATATATGTCATACCACGAACAGTATTCCTGCCAAGATTCCAAGGGCTTTTGATTTCGCCCTGCAGAACTTTTTCATTTTCTTCTACTTGATATGGTAGGTGTCACACCCATTTTACAAAGTTTTTCCTAAAGTTATATTTTGCGTCAATAAACCAATCCAATTACCATGTTTCATCTCTTTTTTCATATTTGGTACAGAATTATGGCTTTTTTTTTATTTTTCGTAATTTTCGATATCGGAAAAGTGGGCGTGGTCATAGTCGGATTTCGGCCATATTTTATACCAAGATAAAGTGACTTCAGATAAGTACGTGAACTAAGTTTAATTAAGATATATCGATTTCTGCTCAAGTTATCGTGTTAACGGCCGAGCGGAAGGACAGACGGTCGACTGTGTATAAAAACTGGGCGTGGCTTGAACCGATTTCGCCCATTTTCACAGAAAACAGTTATCGTCATAGAATCTATGTTCCTACCAAATTTCACAAGGATAGGTAAATTTTTGTTCGACTTATGGCATTAAAAGTATTCTAGACGAATTAAATGAAAAAGGGCGGAGTTACGCCCATTTTGAAATTTTCTTTTATCGTTGTATTTTGTTGCACCATATCATTACTGGAGTCGAATGTTGACATAATTTACTTTTATACTGTAAAGATATTAAACTTTTTGTTAAAATTTGACTTAAAAAAAAAATGTTTAAAGTGGGCGTGTTCGTCATCCAATTTCGCAAATTTTTATTTAGCGCACATATAGTAATAGGGGTAACGTGCCTGCCAAATTTCATCATGATATCATCAACGACTGCCAAATTACAGCTTGCAAAACTTTTAAATTACCTTCTTTTAGAAGTGGGCGGTGCCACACCCATTGTCCAAAATTTTTCTAATTTTCCATTTTGCGTCATAAGGTCAACGCACCTACCAATTTTCATTGCTTTATCCGTCTTTGGTAATGAATTATCGCACTTTTTCAGTTTTTCGAAATTTTCAATATCGAAAAAGTGGGCGTGGTTGTAGTCCGATTTCGTTCGTTTTAAATAGCGATGTGAGATGAGCGGCCAGGAACCTACATACCAAATTTCATCAAGACACCTCAAAATTTAATCAAGTTATCGTGTTTACAGACGGACGGACGGACGGACATGGCTAAATGAATTTCTTTTTTCACCCAGATCATTTTGATATATAGAAGTCTATATCTATCTCGATTAGTTTATGCCGCTACGGATTACCGTTATGCGAACAAAGTTAATATACTCTCTGAGCTCTGCGCAGCTGAGTATAAAACTAGAAACTATTTTCAACGATTCGAAAAATATGTCAAAAATGCATCGAATTCGGTGATGAATTTGTATGGAATGCCCCATATGCGTATTAGTATTATTGTATACATAGCTGCTAGTAAAAAATTAGCTAATTAAATAATCGATAATAGTGTACAAATATTTTCTAAACTAATTTACTTCCATATTTAATCATAATTAAGCAGCAATAAACATAACTCATAAACAAGTTATTTTAATTAAAGTTTATTTCGTTTGCGTCAGTGCAATTATTTGCTCATACAAAAAAAAAATGTTTGATTCTGAGAATTCAATGAAAGTTGACGCATACCAATAAGAGAAAGGCAAGTGTTTTATTTATTTCGCTTTCTGGGAGTATCCGCAATACAAAAACAGATTTAAGTAAATCATTTTATTTCTCCCCCTTGATAAGTTGACTTATTTCTGTGAATTGCAAAGTGTATGGGGAGATATGTCAAATGACTCCATTTTAAATCAATTAAGTTTATTGCGTACTTTTTTTGACATTTGTTTTCTTTTTTTCGTTAAAGTATACCAACATATGTATGCGTGTACGTATGTATGTGAGCTTTTTAATTGACTACGATGCAAAAATACCGTATATAGCCAGTCATACAGCTTCCCACTGTTTTCGTTTGACAGCTTGCCGCCGCTAACATCCCAAACCACGAAAGAAACTTGCTTGACTTGTTTGTCAAATGATGAAGAACAAACGTAGTCTGTATGGACTAGAGGTTTACGCCAATCACTATATTGGCGGCGGCGGCGTATGCACTATTATATACCGGTGGCGGCGGCGTGGGCGGCGCGCCGGTGTACGCCGGTGTTCTTGCTTTAAAGAGCTTTTTTCTATTTAAAAAAAATAATATTTAGGAAAGGTTTTGTTTGTATGTATTTAAGTGAATCAACGTTTTGGCGATTTCGGAAAGATCCGGGGTTTTGCCTTAAAGTCTCGCGGATCTTTCAAAAAATTTCAAAAGCAGCTCCTTGCGGAGGGACTGTCCTTCATTCACTTACTCGAGGGAGGCTTCGAACCTAACCTCGGTCTTAGGGACTGGTACTTAAAATGGTCACACTTTTGTCTGTATGTCTCGTACAAAGCGTAGTTCCACCGAAGGAGATGTTCTGGTCTAACTTCTAATAATCCTTATCGACACGATTTCTTCAAATTATTTGTGACCCCTTGCTGGTCACGCACAAAGGCGACTTACGGTTTCTATTAATGGTCTTTCAGTACTCATGGCTCTCATGGCACAGTTTTAACGATGAGCACCAACTCTGGCCTTTTGTTAATCGCACCAAAGGGGGCATCTAGGTTTTTCGGGGTGTTTTAAGAGCTATAATTCCCGAAGTGCGAACAGTAGCGATCCTGTCCACCACCAGTCGCTCCCACGCCTCCTAGCCCTCATACAACATGTCAGGACAGAAGCTATAGGACTGCGACTTCGAACTCATACCTTCGTGAACGTCACTAGAAACTCTATGTATAGCTCCGAAGACTTTCCAACGGTTTTTTTGCCGCGCTATACTACCGAGCACTACCAGAGAAACACCTTGAAACGTTAGGGAGTAACTATTCGGCCAAGGATGCTGCCCTCGAAATCATAAGCAGTCCAAGTGGATATTATTGCGTAACTCATGGGTCAAAATAGTAAAATCCTACATAATTTAAATTTACAAGGACCCTGGATATCTTTTTTTTCAAATGTAGACCAAAATTTGCAGACGTTTGTGTTCGAAGCATTGATTTCAATAGGCTTCTCTAAACCAAAACGATATTTTAGAATGAAAGTCGACCGATTTTAAGTTGAAAGATGTTAAGGTTATACGCTCAGTTCAAACTGTTGTTTTCTGGCCTTTTGATACAAGAATTCATTATGAATAACCGCGCAGCTTCAGTTTTCAGACTAGTTCGGCTGTCCACTACGTTAGAGGAGTAGCACACCTGGTCATTTGCTCGTGTGCCTGAGGAAACTTTTGCTTACCACTTTTAGTGTTCTTGCGAAGGACAAAGCCTCAGCTGGTAAATATATATGCCTACGTATTCACATTTGTAACAGGAGCCGAAACGTGTAGGTGTTATTTAAAATTGGTTGATAGGCTATAATCAATGTGATTCACTCCAAGGGACTAGTTTTGGATAGGGCCGCCAACTTTAGGAAATGTCAATCTACTAGAGGATTTTGCATAACTGATTTGGCTTATTATTTGCCAATCGGAATATAGAATTTTTGAAAAAATCAGCATTTTTTCGAGTAACTTGCTTTTTTAACAACTTAGGAAAATTGGAAAACAAGTTCGACTTGAGTAATTTTATTTGAATTCATTGTTCCTTCTTTTTTAAAAAAATATGAAAAGTGAGCATTTAAATTTTTTATATAACTTTTCTTTTAGTGTTTTGAATTCTTATAATTGGCAGTGATGCGCATCCGTTGATACCCTTTTCGACCATATCCGTCCAATTTTCGAGATGAACAATAAATGGCCTAGACAGTCTTAAATGAGTAGAAAATATAGTACCGTGCCGGACGTCGCCGCCGCGACGATATATTTGACATTCGGCGGCGGCGTGCAAACAACGACGAAAATCGGCGGCGGCGTTTATCGGCGGCGTATATCTCTAGTATGGACAACTAATAAATTAAATGGATGCCAGTGTGCAAATTGAGTTGTACGTTAAAACAACAACAAAATGCAAATAATCAATGAAGTGTATTGTGTGTGCTCATCGTATACAAATACACAATTTAAAAACAACAAAATATCATCTTTCATCATAGTTCCTTTCAAACAGGCAGGAATGCGCGCAAACCACAAATTAAATGTTTAAGTCAAATTATGAAAAAGCGGGATTTAAGTGCCAATTTGGAAACGAGTTATATTTCACGTGATCAATTAGGTTCCAGATATGTTTCCAGTTATGCGTTGCACATACATACATATTTGTTTTGTACTAAGAACAAATACGATAATTTTTTCGAATTTATAAAAAGCTCATTGAAACATGAAGAGCAAAAACTACTATTTTCGGTAGAGAATCGATAAAAATAGTTGAACACTCCTGATCAGTGTTGGACTTTTTGATGAAAGCGAACAAAATTTTCACTTTGGATATTACTTGCAAAATTGTTTTGGGTGTATTTCGAAATTAGCTTGAACTTTTTTTGAAAAAATGTTCGCATAATTTTCGGACACTATAGGGAAATTTTTCGTGGCCAAGTCACAATTATGTAAATATACATAGCTTTGCAATGTTTCAAATAAAAAATTAATTATTTTCCCGAAAGCGTAAATTTTTTTATTTCGTCTGGCAATGATTACGAATAAACTCCACTTCTGAATTGCTACCTGTTTTTCATAGCTCCCACATGTTCCTTATAGCCATATTGAATAGAACACATTTTAGGGCTGTATCACATTACTGTCCATATCTGCAGAACCCAATGAGATATTGACACTTCAAGTAGGCAGCGTCATTTTTCAAGCATATGAAAATAAGTGTATTAAATTTCATCCCAATCGGTTTAGCCGTTTCCATTATAGCAATGGATATATAAAGTCATATAGTATATAATAACGTTAGGTAACAACCCCAGGTGGCAACTTTCCTTAAAAATGTTCCAAATGAAATACTGAATAAAATAACTTTTAGAAACTTGCAAAGAGGCGGTAAGCTCGAAAATACCTCCTTAGTGGTAATTCCTAGGCAGGCTTTTATCTTCAATCGATTAGGCAGTTTCCGAGATATGCAAAGGAATATATATATAATAAGGTTAGGTCGCAACTCCAACTGGCAACTCTCTTTAAAATATTTCATTTGCAATACAAATTAAAATAGCCTTGGAGGTCTTAAAACAACTATCAAGTAGGCGGTAACCTCAAAAACGCATCCTTAAAAGCAAAACGGACACGGTGTCATTTTCTAAGCCCTTTTCAAATAAGTGTACACAATTTCAGGGATATTGGTTCAGTGTTTTAAGCATGGTGCTCTTTCAAACATACTCACTTACAAGCTGCGCGTTTATAATACAAAAAAAAAAATAGTAAGATAAATACCTCTTCTTTATTTCCTTTTACATTTTCACATCATCCTCTTCAATTATGCTCCAGAAACTATTTATTTTGCTCTTCGCATGCCTCCTAGACTAACTCTAAGTCTTATTGTTATTCCTACTTTACTGTTTTTCTTACTCTTGATCTTAATCTTAACTTTTTTTCTTCCTTTTTTCTTTTTTGTTCTCTACCTCATACCTCTACTATTACTCTTACACATACTATTGGTCCAACTATTACTTGTCAGTCTTACTCTGACTCTAACCCTTACTGTTATCCCTACTTCCACTACGACTTTTACTTTTTCTTTTATTTTTACTTTTTCTTCTACTCTTACTCTAACTCTTACTTTTTCTTTTAACTTTACTTACTCTACTAACTATTCTTACTCTTACTATACTATTATTCTTACTCTTACTCTGGCATTTACTCTTACTTTTACTCATGCTCTTTAGTTTGATTCTTGTCTTACGCTTTCCTCCTTCTTTTGCTCTTATTTTGCCTTTCCTTCTCTCTTTCTCTTGCATTTCCGTCACGTTTTCTCCGTCTACCATTCGGGCAACCTTCTCCTCATTCAGCTAATTTTTATATTTTATTGTTTCTGTCTGAATTGCAACTATCTTTGTTCTTCTGTTGTAGGATAGGACTTTTATTGCCTCAACTACATATATAATTACGCGTAATGCTTGAAACACAATGCCGAGCGACGATGATATACGCCGCATCGGCGATGACATTTTTAAAATTACGCCCAGATATTTCGTCTACTTAATACATAATGCCGGACGCTGTTTATTCAGAGTGGCCATTATTTAGGAATAAAGATGAAAACAATTAAAACTTTTTTAATTCTTTGCTTTAGCACTTGACTGCTAAAACACGCCCAAAATGTTAAGAGCTATGTTAATCCGGAGGGCAACCATTAACATTATAACCCTTGAATTTAAAAAAATACAGTTTACATGCATGAGTTAAAATTTTTGACAGCGCACGTATCCGGTTAGTTTAAAACATTGATTGAAAAAACGAAAATTTAGCAAATGTTTGTGCTAATTACCTTTCAGTTCTTAATAATATTAATCAATAGTTGGCGGTTTATTAATTGATACCGAAACATGTATTTCGATATCCCTCCCAATTTTTCCAACGTGTTTTGGCAGTAAAATTAAGAATTATATGTAAAAAAAAAAATTGTTTTTGGATATTATGTTTCCTTTTCTTATACTTAACAAGTAAAGGTGTCTAAGTTCGGGTGTAACCGAACATTATATACTTAGCGTGAGCTTCAATTGTATATTTCATTTCAGATAAATTAGTTTTCTACATAACACGTGGCACCGCCCGTTTAAAAAAATGTCTCCCCATTTCCTCTTACAATAAAACTTGGTAAGTGAAATATCACTGATTCAAAACTATTTTTTGCTAAGCTATAGCTTATTATTCTAGTCTACGACTACTTGTTTTATATCTAAGTTGCCGTGGTCTTTAACCAAACCCGTCCATTTTTACTGGACATATTTTCTGCAATATGTGTACAAATTTTTATTACGATCCGTTAATTTTTCTTCGAGTTATGGCTCCCGAAACATAGAAAATTACTTAGTCATAAAAGGGGCGGTGCCACGCCCATTTTTTTAAATTTTAATTTTTTCCTATGTTATAAATCCACTTGGGAAATGAAATACCATTGATATAAAGCTCTTATTTGCAAAGATAAAGCTTATTTTATTCGTCCACGACCCTTTTAAAGATCTTTTATATAAAAGTAGGCGTGGTCTTTAACCGATTTCGTTAATTTTTCTTCAAAGCATTCCTAATAGTAAAGACAACCTCGCCCATTTTAAAAAATGTTTTCCAATTTTTATCAAGAGTCTCAATATCAGGCCACATATCAAATTTCAACATTCTAGGTGTATTATTTACTAAATAATCAGATTTTTTGTGTTTTCCAAAATGTTATATACATAAAAAGTGGGCGTGGTTATCATCGCTCATTTCGCTCATTTTCAATACCAATCTATTCTGGGTGCAGATAAGCTCGTGTATATTTGGTAAAGATATCTCAATATTTACTCAAGCTATCGTGTTAATCGGACGGACGGACATGGCTGAATCAAATTTTTTTTCGATACTGCTGATTTTGATATGTGGAAGTCTATATCTGTCTCGATTCCTTCGTACCTTTACAACCAACCGTTATCCAATCAAAATTAATATAATCTGTGTGAAAAGCACGCCGAGTATAACAAAATTTAACAGCAGTAACTCTTGGGACGTTTGTCGTCATCGCCCGGCGGCGACGATAGAAATAAAACTATCGTCGCAAAATGACGTCGCGTAAATTTCGCTCTTCGCTTGCATTGTGTTCACCTTCATGAATTACGGGGATTCTATTTTTGACAGGCGAAGTTCGTCGCATTTATTTCGCGGCGTCAGGGCATTGTGTGTCAACCATAACGAGCAACGTATCAGAACAGCGAGCACCCACTTCGTGAGCAATGATGTTTGTACATCTAACATGTTAAATGGCTTAAACTTTTTCAAGCATTTTCAGTTGTTTTTAACTTTTATTTCTGATATCCGGGCTTAGCATACCGAAATTAATGTAGAAGAAAAAATCAATATATGCCTATCTAAGAAGAAATCCCACTGCCTAAATATTTACTTAATTTGTTTTTCAAACAACAACTGACAACAGTTTTATTTGCGCCTAATTGCTGCAAAAAGTATGAAAGGTACTATTGCAGGAATTCTTTACATAAAACGGTCACATACAAGCTTCTAAGCCTGCGAGCAAGTTTAAATAAAAATAAATAAATGTAAGGCGCGGTAACCTCCGAAGAGATCTAAGGCCGAGCTTCTCTTCCAATTTGCGTCGTGCTCCTCTTGATTTTCCCTACAAATTGGCCGGACGGGACCTACATGTTTTATGCCGACTCCGAACGGCATCTGCAAAGCAGATGAGTTTTCACTGAGAGCTTTTCATGGCAGAAATACACCCGGAGTGCTTGCCAAACACTGCCGAGGGGCGACCCCGCTTAGAAAAATTGTCTTCTAATTGAAAAATCTTATTTCTAAAATTTTGATGTTGCTTTGCCCGGGAGTTGAACCCAGGGCATACGGTGTGATAGGCGGAGCACGCTACCCATCACACCACGGTGGCCGCAAGTTTACGTATGCGAAAATTATGCGTTGGAGTTTAATTGCATGCAAGGATACGGTTCATTCATATTTATTACATGCACTTATGTCTAATATGCTGCTACTATACATACCTTTATATGCGTAAAATGTTTACACACATACTAACATAGATGCAGCGAGTAAAAGCCCAACAAACACTGAAAACAAAAATCTCAAACGTTTGAGAAAAACATTGATTCTCAGTTTGATATTCAACATTATTTATCATTTGAAACAAAATATTTTCTCGATTTTTTCTCAAACGTCGATCTTCAACTTGAGAATAATTTGAAACATACATGAAAATTTCTTTCTCTCAAATGTTTGAGAAATCATTAATTCTCAGTTTGATATTCAGCATTATTAATCGTTTGAAGCTAAATATTCTCTCAACTTTTTCTCAAACGTTGTTCTTCAACTTGAGAATGGTTTGAGATATACTTGCATTTCATTCCATTCTGGTTGAAAAAAAAAAATAAAATAAAAATAATAATGGAATATTTTCGTTAATAATAATGTGAACACTTTATAAGTGTTCATGAAAGCCAAAAATAAAATAAAACATTGTACAACATGCTTATTTTACATCAATGCTATCGATAGTGTCGTCGATAGTGCCGTTGTTAATTCGTCGATCTCTAATTTGCATACTTTAACTGGAAATGTAAACAAGCGTTTTAATTGAGTGAAGTTGGACATAAAGTGAAAAAATAAGGAAGTATTTATACATTTTAATAATATTAAGTGATATTGTACTACATTATTCATAAATCTAAACGAGTTAAAAGTGAAGTGAGGCAAATAATAAATTTGCTTACCGAAAGAGGCACAACAGTGGATTCCATTTCGTTCCGCTTTATTCTCGTTTGAGAAAAAGTTGAGAATCCAAAAATTCTCAATTTGAAAATAAAGAAAAATTCCAAAAATGTGTCTTTTAGGTTGAGAATCCTATCAACGGTTACTTGAAATGCATTTGAAAACTAACGTTTGAAATGTGAGAAATAGACTGATTCTCAAATGTATCTCAAACTGAGAATTGACAAAAATGTTTATTGGGAGTATAAAATACGTTTATACGTATGTGGGCATTGAAGCATTTCTAGCACAGACATTTGCCCGCAGAATTGGCGTAAGGATGCCAAGGTCCTGTTTATTAAAAGCGCACACCAGCGTACGGTACGCAACGTTTGGCGCGGGCAAGTTATTGCTTTTACTTTTGCTTCAGCTGCTGCTACATTCTGCTGTTCATTATTGCAAATATTTGTTGCAATTGTGTGGTATGCGGTTAATAACTTTTGCTTATAATACAGTTATTATAGCGTACGTAGTATGTTCAGGCTTTAATATTGTGGCGCTTGGAGCTTTTGTTTAATTATTAAAATTTAGAACTAAGAATTAATGATGAATAAAATTAGTGAAAATAATTCTACTACCAGGAATTTTAAAAACAAAACTAGATAAAAATGACTTCCAAAAGAGACTAAGAGCCTTTTTATAATTTCTTCATTTTGTTATATTAAGTAAATACTTCTATACATATTTTTCATATACCTCTAATTAAATGTATTTGTCAATTTAAACTTATATCTTTATTTTCACTATTTTCTTGCAGGTAAGTTCACGTCATGTATCTAACATTCATATGTACATATATAGGTAAGTATAGAAACTTATATTTCGACAATCGCAAACGCTTCTTAGCAGGGACCCATTTTCATAGTTCTTTTGTTTTGTTGAGTCGAAAAAGTTCGAATAAAAAAGTTTATGGAACTCCGGGGATATCCATAGCACTTTGATGACGAGTCAGCCTTTCTTTTTATTTTTCGGACTTTTTTTACCTTTATATTAAGTCGCTTTCATGTTTGTCCCCTCATTTCCATACGAATTTTTTACCCACGGAAAAGTATTTTTCGGTAACTTCTCGTTGAGCTAGACACTTGATATTTAGAACATAGTTGAGATCTGAGAGACATTACAATGCAAGTGAAAACAAATCGGCTAGGTGGCGCACGAATCGAGATATAAAGAAAATTAAAATGGAAATTTTTGCGATCGACTTTTAACTAACTTCTCGGTGATCCAGAGACTTGAAACTTAGCACATAGTTTGCGAGTAGATTGCTTTACAATTCGTGGTAAACAAAATGCCGCAAGGTGGCAGACGAATCGAGATAAACGAAAATCCCTGAAAAAACGCAGGGAATCTTGTAATCGATTTTTGAGTAACTTCCCGGTGAGCTGGAGATATGAAACTTGAGCCTTAAGTCAGAACCCGGTGACAATGCAATATTTTATCAAAAAAATTCCGCTAGGTGGCGCGTGGATCGAGATATTAGGAAAATTAATTTGAATTTGCGAATCTTTCAATCCATTTTTAACTAACTTCCCGGTTACCTAGAGACTTGTAACTTAGCACATATTTTGAGACCCGGTGCCAATAGAATTTATAGAAAACAAAGTTCCGCTAGGTTGTGTGCTAATTTACATAACTACAAATTCCTGAAAAACGAGGGGAATCTTGCGATCGATTTTTGAGTAGCTTGCCGGTAGGCTAGAGACTTGAAACTTGGGCCGTGGGTCAGAACTCGGTGACAATGCAACATTTGATCCAAAAAAATTCGGTAGGTGGCACGCGGATCGAGACAGTAAGAAAACAAATTTTAATTTGGGAATCTTTCAATCCATTTTTAGCTAACTTCCATGTTACCTAGAGACTTGAAACTTGGTACTTAGTTAGAGGCCAATAGATGGTAAAAAAATTTTAAAGACTACCTTTATAAAAATGGATCAAAAAATCGAAAGAAATTGTTCCTTTAATACAGACATAGTCTTGTTGAATTTTTACTAAAAAACTTTAACAATAGCTCTTGTAAAAGAATTTTAGGATTTAAAATTATAAAGGTAGAGTGCGTGTTTAAATTTTAAATAATCAACTAGTTTATCATTACATTACATGGTTTGCCTTAAATTGAAAGATTGCGCTCCACCTTTATAGTTTTAAATCCCAAAATTCTTTTACAGGAGCTATTGTTAAAGTTTTTTAGTCAAAATTCAACAAGACTATGTCTGTATTAAAGGAAAAAGTGCCTTCTATTTTTTGGTCCATTTATATAAAGGTAGTCCTTAAATTTTTTTTTACCATCTTTTTATTTTATTTTTTTAAATCACAAATAAAAATAAAATCCGGACTTTTATTCGATAAGTTCGAAAATAAAAGTAAATCCGGACTTTTATTTTTTAAGGACAGAATAAAAGTCCGGGCCCGTGACGGCGGAAAGGCTCATCCAAATGAAACGAAATGTTTACCAATAAATTATTCTAAATGTCTACATTTGAAACCTGCATAGTAATTTGAAACGATGAATAATTGTACTAGAAATTTGTCATGGAAAAACTAAAACCAACTCTCATAGTACTATACCTATACTTTTCCATAGTAGATTGATCCAATTCAGATATTGCCTTGAAATTTGATAAACCGCTTTCTGTTGACACAAGAAGGATTCTGTATGAAAAACAAAACTCGTCTCATTTGGATGAGCTGTTCCATAGTTTAAGGGTGGGACTTTTAATCTTTCTTTAAAAAATAAAAGTCCATATTTAATAGTTTATTTCAAACAAACCAATGAAAAGTCCGCAAATAAGTTATTCTGAAGGACTTTTATTTTAAAAGGAATAACAGTTTGGGTCCATGCGCCATAAAATGAAATTGAGTAAAACGAAGTAAGTTCTTTTTAACTAATTTGCTGTTAATAAACTATACTTCATAAATTTTAAAGACTTTGATCAGGTTTTCGAAATATGAAAAACACCTTCCACGTCACTGTTTAAAGGTAGGCAGGGTAGAAAACTGTTAACTTAAGCGAACAGTCATTATTACATCAGTAGGAACTGTTTAGTGTAAGATATAGCATCAGTCTTTTTTTATGCACCTTGTTTTTATAATCAGCGTGCTTTGCACACAGAGTATATTAACTTTGATTGGATAACGGTTGGTTATGCAAGTATAAAGGAGTCGAGATAGATGTAGACTTCCATATATCAAAATCATCAGCGTCGAAAAAATTTTGATTGAGCCATGTCCGTCCGTCCGTCCGTCTGTCCGTTAACAAGATAACTTGAGTAAATATTGAGATATTTTCACCAAATTTGGTACACGAGCTTATCTCAGAATAGATTGGTATTGAAAATGAGCGAAATCGCCACGCCCACTTTATATATATATAACATTTTGGAAAAAACAAAAAACCTGATTATTTAGTAAATAATACATCTAGAATGTTGAAATTTGACGCGTGGACTGATATTGAGACTCTTGATAAAAATTTGAAAAATTTCTTTAAAATGGGCGTGGCACCGCCCACTTGTGATAATATCAATTTTACAAATATTATTAATCATGAATCAAAAATCGTTAAACCTATCGTAACAAAATTCGGCAGAGAGGTTTTCTCTACTATAAGGAATACTTTGAAGAAAAATTAACGAAATCGGTTAAGGACCACGCCCACTTTTATATAAAAGATTTTTAAAAGGGTCGTGGACGAATAAAATAAGCTATATCTTTGCAAAAAAGAGCTTTATATCAATGATTTTTCATTTCCCAAGTGGATTTATAACAATAAATAGGAAAAACTTCAAATTTAAAAAAATGTGCGGGGCGCTGCCCCTTTTATGACTAAGCAATTTTCTATGTTTCGGGAGCCATAACACAAAGAAAAATTAACGGATCGTAATAAAATTCTGTTTACATATTTTCCTTATAGCAGAAAATATTTCTAGAAAAAATGGAGGGCATCGGTTAAAGACCACGGCAACTTAGATATAAAACAAGTTTAAAAGGGTCGTAGACAAGAATAATAAGCTATAACTTAGCAAAAAATAGTTTTGAATTAATAATTATCAAGTTTTATTGTAAGAGGAAATGGGGAGACATTTTTTTTTAAAGGGCGGTGCCACGTGTTATGTAGAAAAGTAATTTATCTGAAATGAAATGTGCAATTGAAGCTCACGCTGAGTATATAATGCTTGGTTACACACGAACTTAGAAACCTTTACTTGTTTTGTTTTTGTTTTGGCGGCTTTTATTAAGTTTATTAGTTCTCCTAGCTGGCGACCGCCGTGGTGTGATGGTAGCGTGCTCGCCTACCACATCGAAGGTGCTGGGTTCAGTTCCCCGGCAAAGTAATGACAAAAATGTAGAATTAAGTTTTTTAAATAGAAAAAAGTGTTTCCAAAGCGGGGTTACCCTCGGCATTTGTAGGAGAAGTTAAAAGAGGCACGACGCAAATTGTATTTATTTATTTTTAGTTCTCTTATAAAACTAAGCTGTCCATTTAAAGTATTTTATTTTCGAAATAATATTTCAATATTCTAGCAAATTATCATGGATTACTCGCTTGGTATATTCGTCGCATTATTTTTCGCTGTGTAAACAATTAATTAGAATGTTCACTACTTCCCTGTAAATTCTCATTAAGTTAATTATAAGCACAGATAAACTATACCATTTTATAACACACAACACAAAAAAACAACAGCTAAAATATAAAAATAACTAATCAACCAGCACACAGTGGTCAACTTGCAAGCGCTAGTGACGTGAAATTAAATTACAAAAACAAAACATGCTTTAATTATTTTAATTAAAGATTTTCAGCTTTTTTAGAATTTAAAAAAGTCTAAAGAATATTTATGAATTTAATATAAAGGTCTATGAAGAAGAAAGACTTATGCAATATTTCGTATTGCCAGACAAAAACCGGATAATTTATTTGCATTGTGTTCTTGTTAACTAAAACTGATAATTTTTTCAAAGTTAAGTTTAAAAATTTTTGAAAAAAAAAAAATGTTTTACATTTTAAGAATGTTCTTTAGAATTCGAAAAATGTATAAATATTTATTATATTATTATATATATTTATTATATTATTATAAAAATGTCAATTAACAAAACAATTTAAAACTTTTTTTCGATTTTGTTGGAAATTTGAATAAATGATTTTGTTTATGCATCTTTAAATTTGTTTATGAAACTTTTTTTGTTGATAGAATACTGTTGAGAAAAGAAATGTTCTCTGAAGAAAATATATCATTCGAATAATTTAATAATTTCTTCCAAAATTAAAAAAATATGCAAGTAAAAGAAATAAATCTAAATAATAGAAATGTTCACTGAGAAAATATATCATTTAAATACTTCTGAGATTTCTTTCAAAATTAAAAAAATATAATTTTTTTTTTCAGAAAAAAAGGGTTTTCATCAGGAAATTGAGAATAACAATTAGTATTACCCGGTTAAGCTCATGAACACTTAAAAAGAAAAAAAAATAGTTTAAAATCTCCGATTGAATAGCAATTGTAACTAAGTCTCATGAGCTCTCAATATTAAAAAAAAAAAATTTTACTAAGATTTAAGGAAAAAAGTATAATTTAAAAACACCTTAATATTTTTTATTCAAAATATTTTCTAAATTTTTTCGATTTTGTCGGAATTTGGAACAATCGATTTTTGTTGTGCTTATAAAATTTGTTCAAATATATATATTTTTTTTTCATTGAGAGCAAATTTTTTACTCTTCGAATTTTTATTTTAAAAACATTTTATTAAGAAAATAAGTTTATTTAAAATAATACAGCAATAAAGAATTAAACAGTTTTTTTTTAGACATTTTAATATTTCAAGACTTTTTTTTAAGAGAAATCAAAGTTTTTTATTAATTTATCAAAAACGTTTTCTTGAATGTCAGATTTTTTCTGAACTTGGAAAAAATATACAAAAAAATTTTTTTGAAGAATGAAAGCTTGAATAAAAAAAAATTATTTCAAATAATATTTTATTAAAAGAATTATTGAAATTCTTCTATTTTGTCGAAATTTTGAGAAATTGATTTTCGTTGCTTTATTTGTTAGAAACAATTTATTAGTTCTTAGATTTTTTTGTTGAAAAGAATAAATGAATACGAATGAATACGAAGTTTTCAAAGTCGAAAAAAATCAATACGAATTTACTTGGGAAGTAATTAATTTCACACCGCAAGCCAGGCCAAATCGACCACTGTGCATCGTGCCAAACAAGTCAAACACAGCAGCTAGCCAGTTATATGGTAAAGCAGGCTGCCAAGATATAGCCAGATCTGTGGGCAGGATATTCAACCTTCACTCCAACAAGAATTCAAGTACATACAAATATATTTATACGTATGTACATATTTGTACCTCCCTACTTTAATTAATCCTTTTCGAGCGCTATGACGCGCGCAAGCATACGAACTTATACATACAAACACAAATGTAATAGAATCATTTGTACATATACTATATAAATTAAATGCGCTGCCAAAAACAACAACAACTATACAAACACAGAATGTCCTTGTTGACTTTCTTTTCATGCTCTCATTATCTCTCTCACATTTGCTTTGGCCTTTCGTTTTGACTGTAACATTTTATAAGATCCGTTTTGCTTGCCACCAATTTACTGCCATCAAAGCACATACAAAAAAACATTGCAAATGGTAAAGTTGAAAAGCTTTTTAAATTTTGTTTTTATTTCCATTTCATTTTGATATTCTTCTTTAGGTCTATCTTCATTGCGTTTTCTATTTGAATTCATTTCTATGGCACAACACATTTCATCGCACGCTAACTGTTCGTTGCAGATGAGCGTTATAATTGAATGTATGTATGTGTGCATAAATAAATTTGTTAATTTGTGTATGTGTGTGTGTGTGTGTGTAGTTGAATTGTGCAGCAGTGTAGAATACTTTCATTACATTTAAAAAGTCATCAAAATTTTACATTCACACAACAGAACTTTATTTCACTTTTAATTTGTTCTGACGATGTTGAAAACGGCGACTTTCGCCATTTCGTCCTTCGTCGCATAGCAGCTGTGTGTGCCAGTTTTTTAACTCAATTTCGTTTGCAGGTCTGTTGTATCTCATTTGTCTTTTACTTCTTGCCTTTTACTGTATTTCTCATCGTTATGTTTTTACTGATGATACGTGTGTATGTATGTAGGTTGCACAGTGTACTTCTTTGCGCATTTGGGTACTAGATAAGGTATATACATACGTATGTATATGAGGAATTACAGATAATTGAGGGGTTGATTCACACATTATCTACAAACTCATTTCAAAAGAAAAAACAAGGTGCCTTATTTGATCTTTCAACCTGCGCACTGTATCGTGAATTTATTGAAGAATTCGGGGACATATGTAGCTTGAAAACATGTAGGACTGAAGACGGTATTGTAATCAATATCCAAGTTATGGTAGACGGCAAGGCCAGCCTAACGAATATACCATTGGATATTCATATTCAAGAAAATATTCCAGCTGGACTTATATATATATCGGCAGCGCATGACTAATAAATTGCATTACTTGTGAGCGGTGCTACTACTTCATCTAGCAGACTTTGTGACCTTTAGAGCGGGTAAAATTTTTTTCCAACAGGAGTATAACAAAAACGTAATCTACAAATGATTCTAAGAAAAATAGCTGAAGGCACCATAGCCTTAAGTCCGATTTCCAGTCCCCCACTTTTGCAAAATAGATATTTTGCCATATGAATGTAGGGTTTGGCCAAAAAATCTTTATAGCTTCTGGTAGAATTATAGGAAAAATATCATATTTGGTTTACTTTAAAGGTATTTTACGTACATTTCAGAATCTGTATTAATATCTATAGTGTTTTTGAATTTTATAGAGATATCAGGCTTAAATTATGAGAAACTAGCCAAAAATTAACTTTTAACTACTATATTATCATTTTTAACAAATTTCTTATAGAATTTTTTTTACAGCTTAAATAAGCTCAGAACATTTCCAACAACTTTCATTCAGACAGTTTTTCTTTTTTCGAATTCGTTTTAGTAGAAACAAATTTTCAAAAAAAAAACTATATTTTCCAGTAATAAGCAAAAAAACACAATTTTTATAATTTTAATGTAATTTATTTAAAAAATAATTTTTTTACTTAGATTTGACCATTTTAACGTATTTTTCAAAATAAAAGTAATGTTATGTTATTATTTTCTAAAATCTTGTTTGCTCCCCATTCGTGGTTGTTTTTCACGACTTCCTGCTTAACAGCCATAACACCTTCACGTTTTTTTGCTATAACACGTTTGGAAACAGATGTTAACAACTGTAGATATCTTTCTGTTCCTTGTATATGCATTGGAGTATTAGGATCATCTAGTGTTGGCTCATCATAATCTAAGAATTGTACCAAGTGATCGTATGGAATATTTCTTATGAATGCCGGTTCAGATAGAACGAGAATTATCTACAGATGTTAAATATTTATATCAAATGGCCAAAGCAATTTAAAATGGTGCTCTTTCAGTTGATTTAGCTAACATAAAACCAGGACCAGTTGTACATTCTCGATGGCTAACCAAAGCAAGCAGGGTATTACGTCTATATACAACAACTAATACACCATCGGAAAATTTGAAAACTCTAGCAGTTTATTTTATTAGAATTTATGTGCCAATGTATTTCAATGTAAAACACTATAATTCTGTTGTATATAGCAGTGTACTTTTATCAAAGTTTATTTGTTGGACCTACCACGTACTTAATATTGTAGATGGTGTAATCCAAAATAATTCATATTACGCTCATCCAGAAAACATTTCATTAACAATGTTATTTGATGATAGAAAAGCCATACGTGATAGATCTATATAAAAAATGTTGTACTATCGAGAAAAAATACTAACTCAGAGTTTACAAAAAATTTAATATTAATTTTAATGCTTCAGATTATACTGATATGATTGATCTGTATAACTATAATTTACTATCTCAACCGACATTCACAAGATATATTCCAAATGACCACTTGGTACAATTCTTAGATCATGATGAGCCAACACTAGATGAATGCATATACAAGGAACAGAAAGATGTGTACAGTTGTTAACATCTGTTTCCAAAACAAACGTGAAGGTGTTATCGCTATTACAGCAGAAAGTCGGAAAAACAACCACGAATGGAGACCAAACAAGATTTTAAAAAATAATAACATAACATTACTTTTATTTTGAAAAATACGTTAAAATCGTCAATTCTAAGTTAAATAAAATACATTAAAATTATAAAAATGTCATGCAGTTAACACAGTTTACGTTGTTCCCAACACTCCAATTACCCCGGAGAGATGGACCATAGTGGACCTTAGTAGCCTGCTGAGCGCTTACCATTATCAAATGACTAATGTTCTAAGATATATTCTATATATTGTAACGAATTTACTGCGAATCCTCTTATTTGCAACCATCTGCTAAGTTCGAATCACTAAACTGTTGAATAAATAACTCCAATATTTAATAATGCAAAATGGCCTTTATTAAAGTACTTCACAATAAATAACTCTACTATTGCCCGTCAGATAGCGTGCTTAATCGAAAACTGATTCTAGCGCCTTTAATGTTGAGGCCTTTTATACTCTTTGATTTCCTCGTTGCATCTTCTAGGCACTTCTGTTCTAGAATCTACTAGTTGGTTATCTGTTACAATTATAACTACAGATGTACGTGTATAGCTCTCATATGCGCGTGTATTTGTGAGCGACACTTCCACAATTATAATTGCATATCTTAGATAAGATATATGCATGTGTTTGTGCGTTGCTTCTCCGCTGCGTGTACGTACATATGTGTAGATATAATTATTGATTCGTTTATGTAGATACATAAAGATTGATTTATGGATGTGCATGATATCACCGTTTAGCATCGGCTTAGAGATGACAGTACCCCTTAGTGTTGCTAATATTCGTAACAATATATATATCCAAGTAGATATTAAACTTCCTAGCCCATGGTGCTTAAGATAGCATAATTCCCACCTCATCATTGATATAACGGCCATTTTCTACTGATCTATATTAGTGCGTATCGCCAGCCTAACTCCCCAAGGTAGACTATCGCCTTGACTACCAAATCATAGCCAAGGTACAATCTTTCACGACAGTCTCCAGCATTTACTGATTGTCTCACGGCAGCGATAAAAAAGTACTGAGCTTTCCTAGTTTTAAGCTTCCAGCGATACAAGGCCAATGGCGAGTTCTGTGAACACAAACTAAGTTCCTTTTGAAAATGCGAGTTCTTTTCCTATTTGGTGCAATGGTCGACAAACAGCAATTATGATGGCGCTGCATGGGAAGTTGGAGTACGCATTTACAAGCCACTCTAAAAATTGTTTTTAATAATTCAAGGCAATAAGCATGTGCGTTTTAATTAGGAGCTGCGAGTTAGACGTATGTATCATGATTTATTTATTTGGCAGTCAAAGTAATGAATTGGGAATGCCTCTTTTAGAGTTTGTTGTGATCTACGGATTTATGAGTTATAGAGAATTGACACCCAAGAGCAAAACATGACCCACTGTTCACTGCATGGTTATCAAATAATAGCTACACTTGCCATACTAACTGACTAAGCCGCAAATTCAGTGGCAACATGAACTTAAGCATTATCAGCTACCACACCATAATCATCATCTTTATCACCATCATCATCATAACGAGCTACTGCATTTCCACGCAAACGGCATAACAGTACATTTTGTTTTCATTTCATTACATCTCAGTTGTCCGTTGAGTTCAACGAGCTGCAGCAGCACGTTCACTCACACTCTTATCTCTACATCTCTGTAAGTAAGTACATTAGGGTGGGCCGAAAACCCGCTTTTTCTGAGTTTTCATTATTAATACCAAAAATATCTTTCCTTGTACAAAAAACATTGTAGAAAACAAAAAAAAACTTTAGATTATTAGACTCGTCAAATCCCGTTAAAATTATAAGTTATTTAAAAAATATTTTCCAACTTATTGTCATTGTAAATTCAATTTATTACAAAAAGTTCCAATAATAAAACTACCTCAAGTTGAAAGTTACAGAAATAATTGCAAATTTATTCCCAATAAATAAGAGATATTTCACTTTTCTTATCAAGTCCGCTTTGTAGAAAAATGAATTTCCTTTCAAGTTTTCATAATAAAACTACTTTTTACCCTAAAAAGTGTTAGTATCTCGAAAAATTTACTTTTTTAGAATAAAATTGCAATTGTAACAGTAGTTATCAACTTGACGTAATATTATTAAAAGACTTTTTTTGTAAAAAAAAAATGAGCTTCCAATTGAAATAAATTGGAAAACATTTTTTTTAATAACTTCGAAGCTTAACGGCATTTGGCCAGCCTATGATATCGACCTAAATTTTGAGCTATTGCATAGATTTTATCGCGGGCTTGGCGATTAAATCAAAAAAACCGTAACGGATATTTGTCAAAAAAGATCCGAAAAGCCTCGAAAAGGTTCGAAAAGGTTCGTAAAGGTTCGGTGTTACCAACAGGCCAAATACATAAAATTGGATCTCTATTTTATTTACACGGTTACCAAATTGAGAATGTGTTAATAAACACGAACGCGTAGCGAGCACGATAGCAAAATCAATTATTTATTTAGTTTGATCATATATGAATAGATTTGCAACTCTTTGTTTCGCGAGAGCGCTGTCAAAATGCACATTTTTTATAACATTTATCAATGATGCCACTCCAAAGAAAAATGAATAGATCTGAAAATGGGGATTTTTGACATACATTTTGGCGATTATAGTTTCAATCATGTAATAAAATGATAGTCGTAAAATATTTATTTCTTTAAACTTATTTTACAATAATACGACTAGTTAGAGTTAAATATAAACAAATCTAAGTAAAATTTGCATTTCGATTAAATTAATTAGTCAAATATTGTATCGCATTTAACTCGCAGTGAAAACCATATATTCTTTTGAAATTTCAGTAAATCGGACCAATGATATAATAGTTAACATCATTTAATAGATAGGGTTTATCCTACATGTTGACGTTCCAGGTTCTGTGGTCAAAATGGACTGGTTGCATTGGTAGTTCATATTTACAAAACCTGTTCTTGGTGATAACTTTTAAATGCGAAATAATATTTACCCTCCGCCTTCGAACTAATAATATTTACACTAAAAAAAGTATTTTTATCCTTTTTCCCATAATTTTTGAACGCTATTCTACAGTTGTCGGTCAAACTAAAGTTTACCGAAATTGTTGGCCCATTTTTCGTTTTGGCTGGCACATTTTTTATTCTGGCACCCGCTTCAGCTGGCGCGAGGGATTTATGTGTGATTGTTGCCAGCAATAACTAGAAGATAAATCCTTCGTGAGAGCGAAAATATGAGAGCGTAAACAAAAGATTCGTATCAATCTAATCTATGGTTTGATTTCAATGCTTGAACGGTGAACACGTGTCACGCGCACTCTTTGGTACTCTGTTTTAAGCGCGCGTGCGACACTTCCCCACCGTACGACGATTGAAATCAAACTAAAAGAGCTGTCGTTGATTTTCACGAAGTAGCCATTGTGCTATCGCTTATCGTATACATATATGGTCGCTTACAAGCCAACCTAATAAAACCGCACTGCGTTTTTTTAGCGCACGCAAACAACCGCCGTTTTTTTCCCTAACCCAAATAAGCATGCGTTGCGACAATGTAAAGCATGTGTGCAAACGTCAAATCTAAATGTCACGCAGAACAAAAATTGGAAATCGAGTTAGGTTTTCACGCAGCAAATTCAATTTGAGTTGCTCTCATACAAAGTTCTATGTGCATGAGACATTTTTGACAGAAAATGACTTGCGTGCGTTTATATTAGGTTGGCTTGTTAGCAGGTGCTAAGCTCACGCCCACCCCGGATCATAAAGTTAAAGTTAAAGTTAAAGTGAATGTTAAAGTTAAAGCGAAAGTTAAAGTTAAAAATAAAGTTAAAGTTAAAGTTAAAGTGAAAGTTAAAGTTAAAGTTAAGGTTAAAGTTAAAATTTAACTTAAAGTTAAAGTTAAAGTTGAAGTAAAAGTTAAAGTTAAAGCGAAAGTTAAAGTTAAAGTTAAAAATAAAGTTAAAGTTAAAGTTAAAATGAAAGTTTAAGTTAAAGTTAAAGTCAAAGTTAAAGTTAAGGTTAAAGTTAAAGTTAAAGTCAAAGTTAAAATTTAATTTAAAGTTAAAGTTAAAGGTAAATTTAAAGTTAAAGTTAAAGTGAATGTTAAAGTTAAAGTTAAAAATAAAGTTAAAGTTAAAGTTAAAGTGAATGTTAAAGTGAAAGTTAAATATTAACTTCTCATTTATTCAATAAAAGTAAAAAATAAAAAATTTGTTTTCTTATCGGTCACCACTCTTAAAAAGGTTAACCTAAATTAATATCAAGGACAAAACTTGAATTAATATCAAAGAAAACAAAATGTTGCATAAATATTATAATTGCATAAGTTGATAATGTGCAATAGCTTTACCGCGGCAGTCCCCGAGTGCCACACGTCCTTTTTTTATTGTATTTTGTTTTTTTTTTTTGGCAAAGAAAGAAATGTTTGGCATAAATAATGAAAATTCACAAAAAGCGTATTTTGGGTCCACCCTAATATACATATTTGTGTACATATGTATATTTATGCAATGCTACAAGTACTTCTTTAAAAACGCGTGCCTCGTTGGCAGTAGCAAAGGCAACAACTCATCTCATTGCGTAATCGCCATCATCGTCATCATTAATTGAGTCACTTTTAAATGATGAATGGCATGGCAAAAGCAGGCGCAGCATTTGCTGTCAAGTATTTATCCCCACCAAAGTTTACTGTTGTGAACAATCAATGCTCGAGAGATTATATGGGGTTACTGCATGAGGGCGCAATAATTGCGACTACATAATTTAAATGGTTTTAAAAGGGTGATGCTTTTAGTTGCCTATTTGGGTGTGTGCACGTGTATGTATTGTAATTGTAAGCTGCTATCGAGGCAGAAATTTGTATAATATTTGTATGTAACTGCTGGTAAATATGTACATATTTAACTAACAAAATTACTTGGATGACTGTCGTTCATTGTTTTCCTCGAGGTTGAGTATCAGACGTTCTTAATGTTTGCGATGAAACATTCTTGACATCACAATAATGAACAAGAATGAAAAGTGGAATGAAAGTGATTTGTTTCTGATTTAACCAACAACACGTAAATTTGTTTTCTTTTCTGCGCAAAATTGTTAATAGTGCGCCAAGGTATTATAGCTGTAAAATGGAGAAATCAAATATTTTTAAGAGCTTTGGCTTATTCGGAATGTTAGAGCAACGCTCTTCAATATTTCCTTTCCAACTCCTTCTCCAGTATGCCTCCCCCTCTCCCTCACGCTCCTTTTCTTTCTATAAAATTCTCCTTCCTGTCACTCATTCTCTACCTCACCATCTCCTTTTATCTCTTCGTCTCCCTCTCGCTAATACTCTCCCGTACTTCTCGTTCTGTTTCATCCTCCGTCTTCTTGTGCTCCCATTCTCCTATTACACTTTCCTCTTTCTCTAACATATTATTGAACTTATAATGAATCTATTATTCCCCACCTGACCTAACCTACTAATATTTTGGTTCCGTTTATCAGATTATTTCAATGTTTCAAGCACTATTAAAACTAGCACAAGCTGTATTGTGATTCCAGAAATCTCGGTTTGCAAAGAAGATACAAGGCAATGCCTTCCAGCTATTTCCGGCGGGCAATATAAAAGGCCGAACACATTTTTTGGAAGTTTGAGTATTATTCTTAGAAGTAATCTAGTAACTGAAAAAAGAACCTTCTGGTTGGTTACATAGGCATTAATGGCTCTATTAGAAGTTAAAACGGATTGCAGTACACTTGAGCGATATGGAAACTAGGGCCCAAATTTGCATGGATTGATTTAACCATGGATTGATGCTACAGAATCGTCAACGCAACTTTAGCAAGGGCTCGGTATGTAGAGTATCTACATAAGAAACGAAATCCGAAAGATGTCCAGAGAAAACGGAACGCGGTTAGTAGCATACACCGACGAGTAAGTGTTACTGACAGCAGGTACATTCCTTTCAACCAGCTATGGGATCAGAAATTCCTTCCTACCGCTTACTGCAACTTTCTTTATCTGTTCACCTGCCTCCGTTCTGTCTAACTCCCTTCCTCTCTTATTCCCTCACACCGCTGCAGTCTCTAGTTTACCTTAATCGGCCTTTCCTTCTTCCGCAAATCTTCCCACCTTTCTTCTCACTCTTCCCTTACTTGCTCTTATCCAAATTTACCTCTCACTACTACTCTTAATCGTCCTGTTAACCTCTTTTTACTACATTGTCTCCAACCATTATAAGGGTATATTATAGGGAAATAAGTTACTTTTATTCTCACTCTCATTCCCCATATTCCTCTTGTTTTTTTTTTTTTTTACTTCTCCGACTTCCTTCCAACTTCCTCTCCTCTTTCTTCTCATTTCCTCTGTTTTCTTTTCTCTTTTCTTTCATGAGCCCGTTTACAATGTGAAGATATATCGAGTTTAGCATTTTCCGCACATTTCATTACTAAGGTAGTAAGAAAGAAGAAAATAGTATCAACAATTTTTCCTACCTACTTCAATAAAATTCACGACCGGATTATGAGGGCCGCCAAATTTTTGTTATTGTACTACTGATTTCACCTGTCTGGTTTTATGTGACTAAGTAAAGATGGTGAAAACAGCCAAAGCCGTGCTTAAAACAGTTTTTCTTATCCCAATTTTCAATATCGGAAATCCAATCATTCATTAACTTCTCTCAGTTTATCAACATCTTAAATTGCGATATCTCTGTCTTCATCTCATACGCTATCATTCGCCTCATCATTGTCAATGTTTTAATTACAGATTATTTCATTCCCAAAAATTTGTTATATTCTTAACTTTTAGACCTCTCACCCCAAAAGTATTAAGCGCTCAAAGTAGAAAGTTCAATGGCTTGCCGTCACCCCTCTCATCTTACCATCATTGAGCTTTAATGAGTGTGGCCACCACTTCTGCACAAATGTTGCACGCCAGTATATGAACGTTAATGGATTTTATATCAGCAGCAGCATGACGCAGCTGTCGCCAGATATACGCCAAACAGTAGGAAATAAAGAAAGAATATATTAACAACAAGTAAGGAAGGTTAAGTTCGGGTGTAACCGAACATTACATGCTCAGTTGAGAGCTATGGTGACAACATAAGGGAAAATAACCATGTAGGAAAATGAACCGAGGGAAACCCTGGAATGTGTTTGTATGACATGCGTATCAAATGAAAGGCATTAAAGAGTATTTTATGAGGGAGTGGGCCATAGTTCTATAGGTGGACGCCATTTAGGGATATAGCCATAAAGGTGGATCAGGGTTGACTCTAGAATGCGTTTGTACGATATGGGTATCAAATGAAAGGTGTTAATGAGTATTTTAAAAGGGAGTAATCCTTAGTTCCATAGGTGGACGCCGTTTCGAGATATCGCCATAAAGGTGGACCAGGGGTGACCCTAGAATTTGTTTTTACAATATGGGCATCAAACGAATGGTGTTAATGAGTATTTTAAAAGGAAGTGGGCCTTAGTTCTATAGGTGGATGCCGCTTCGAAATATCGCCATAAAAGTGGACCAGGGGTGACTCTAGAATGTGTTTGTACGATATGGGTATCAAATTAAAGGTATTAATGATGGTTTTAAAAGGGAGTGGTGTTTGTTGCATAGGTGGTCGCATTTTCGAGATATCACCATAAAGGGGACCAGGGGTGACCCTAGAATTTGTTTGTACAATATGGGTATCAAAAGAAAGGTGTTAATGAGTATTTTAAAAGGGAGTAATCCTTAGTTCCATAGGTGAACGCCGTTTCGAGATATCGCCATAAAGGTGGAGCAGGGGTGACCCTAGAATTTGTTTGTACAATATGGGTATCAAATTAAAGGTATTAATGAGGGTTTTAAAAGGGAGTGGTGGTTGTTGCATAGGTGGTCGCATTTTCGAGATATCACCATAAAGGGGACCAGGGGTGACCCTAGAATTTGTTTGTACAATATGGGTATCAAAAGAAAGGTGTTAATGAGTATTTTAAAAGGGAGTAATCCTTAGTTCCATAGGTGAACGCCGTTTCGAGATATCGCCATAAAGGTGGAGCAGGGGTGACCCTAGAATTTGTTTGTACAATATGGGTATCAAAAGAAAGGTGTTAATGAGTATTTTAAAAGGGCGTGGGGCTTAGTTCTATAGGTGGACGCCTTTTCGAGATATCGCCATAAAGGTGGACCAGGGGTGACTCTAGAATGAGTTTGTAAGATATGGGTATCAAATTAAAGGTATTAATGAGAGTTTTAAAAGGGAGTGGTGGTAGTTGTATATGTGAAGGCGTTTTCCAGTCGACCAAAATGTGGACCAGGGTGACCCAGAACATTATCTGTTGGATACCGCTAATTTATTTATATATGTAATACCTGCCAAGATTTTAAGGGTTCTTTATTTCGCCCTGCAGAACTTTTCATTTTCTTCTACTTAATATGGTAGGTGTCACAACCATTTTATAAAGTTTTTTCTAAAGTTATATTTCGCGTCAATAAAACAATCCAATTACCTTACCATGTTTCATCCCTTTTTTCGTATTTGGTATAGAATTATCGTATATTTTTCATTTTTCGTAATTTTCGATATCGAAAAAGTGGGCGTGGTCATAGTCGGATTTCGTTCATTTTTTATACCAAGATAAAGTGAGTTCAAGTAAGCACGTGAACTAAGTTCATTAATGATATGTCGATTTTTGTTCATGTTATCGTGTTAACGGCCATGCGGAAGGACAGACGGACGACTGTGTATAAAAACTGGGCGTGGCATAAACCGATTCCGCCCATTTTCACAGAAAACAGTTAACGTCATAAAATCTATGCCCTACCAAATTTCAAAAGGATTGGTTAATTTTTGTTGGACTTATGGCGTTAAAAGTATCCTAGACAAATTAAATGAGCGGAGCCACGCCCATTTTGAAATTTTCTTTTATTTTTGTATTTATCATTACTGGAGTTGAATGTTTACATAATTTACTTACATACTGTAAAGATATTAAATTTTTTTTTAAATTTTACTTTAAAAAAATTTTTTTTTTAAAGTGGGCGTGGTCCTTCTCCGATTTTGCTAATTTTTATTAAGCGTATAGTAATAGGAGTAATGTTCCTGCCAAATTTCATTATGATATCTTCAACGACTGCCAAATTACAGCTTGCAAAATTTTAAATTACCTTCTTTTAAAAGTGGGCGGTGCCACGCCCATTGTCCAAAATTTTACTAATTTTCTATTCTGCGTCATAAGTTCAACTCATCTACCAAGTTTCGTCGCTTTATCTGTCTTTTGTAATGAATTATCGCACTTTTTCGGTTTTTCGAAATTTTCGATATCGAAAAAGTGGGCGTGGTTATAGTCCGATATCGTTCATTTTAAATAGCGATCTGAGATGAGTGCTCAGGAACCTACATACCAAATTTCATCAAGATACCTCAAAATTTACTCAAGTTATCGTGTTAACGGACAGACGGCCGGACGGACGGACGGACATGGCTCAATCAAATTTTTTTTCGATCGTGATTATTTTGATATATGGAAGTCTATATCTATCTCGATTCCTTTATATATGTACAACCAACCGTTATCCAATCAAACTTAATATACTCTGTGAGCTCTGCTCAACTGAGTATAAAAATGATAGGAGAAAGTTAAGGGCAAAATTTTTGCACGCGTAAGCATTTTCGTCTCTCTTTTTATGGATTCATAAACTTAGTGGTTGCCCTCAGCGTTGTTTGGTCTAAAGGAAACGTATTTTGTTCTTGGTTAGCTACGTTGTTATTGATGGAATGAACTGTTTTCGGTGGTTATTTTGGCGTTTAATTTCTTTGACTGATTCCATTTCTTTTACTTATTTATGGGGAAAGTTAATAACAAAATCAATGTACTAGCAATAGCTTTTACTTTTATTGTTTGATATATATATATTTATACAGCTATAGCAAATTTTGTTGACAAATTGTCTTCGCGTAAACATCATAAAACCTGTTTTTATTGTTGTTTGAATTAAGCTTTTTGCTTAAAAAGGAATTTTGTGGTCTTTACTCCCTTCAACACATTTTGTAATTATGTCAAAACGACGCAAGGCAATTTATTTCGCAATTTACCATTAATTTCAGTTAACGGATGTTAAACTTCATTTGTATTCCCATTTATTTATTTTTGAATTGACAAAATCATTTGACAACATCTTCATCTACAAAAATAGCGAGTTATTTAAGCATCTGTCGCTCTATTGCAGGAAAGAGAAATAAATTAAAGTGCAGAGGTTATGTTCGAAAATACAAACCGACATTTGAAGTTGATTAATGAGATTTTATCATTCCTTTTGCTTTAGACTAGATATGTACATACATATGCATAGTAAACTCAGTATTTGCGATTAGAAAGGCAATGCGACCAGAAAGCTGTTAAATCATGTAATAAAATTATTATGTATAACTGTAAGAAAACATTTATCATAACAATAACAATGATAAAATAATTATTATTAGGCCTTGAGTTCGATTCGAACCCGCGAACTTATAAAAAAAATACAAAGATATTTAGGCCGAGAATCTCAAAATTGAATTTTCGTTAATGAGCTTTTCATGGCTGAAATACTCTCGGGCCTTGAACCGAGTACCTTCGATATGGTAGGCACGCCACCATAACACTACGACGGTATTTTAACAATTCCAAAATGTTCTCAAAACTGGAAAATGTCACGATAAATACTCGCATCCAAAAATAATATCGAAATGATTTCTAGATAAAATAATAACGAAATTATATCAAAAATAAAGAGGAAAAATTCATAAACGCGACGGCCCCACAACGGTGCTGATGCAATACCAAAAACAATCCAGAAACTATATGGAGATGTGTCTTCGGAAAAATGTTAAAATCATCCCACAATTTTCCGAAATGTTCCTGAAATGATATGGAGAACAATCCACACATGATCCTAAAATTTTTCAGATTTGATCCCGAAATAGTTCCAAAAATTACTGAAAACAATCGGAGGAAAGTCACAAGATCTTCTCGAAATGGTTTCAAATATTTTCGATAATTAAGCCGAAATCGAAATCGACTCGGAAGTAAAAAGCAAATGAGGTGATCTATATTAGATACCACATACTACTGACTCTAGTGAAATAGCCTCAGGACTTTATTCGACTTAAAAATATTTTCAAATGCGAAAGGGGGAACGGGATGTGGCACTGCTTACTCATAACAGTTGCTATGAAACCATTTTATTTCAGCTAGAAACCAAATATGATTGATAAAAATCAAATAAACTCAAAGGAGAAACCGTGTAAAAACAATTGTTCGATGGGAGATGGGTGGGCACACTTCAATCTGTGTGACCCCTATACTAAATAACATTGATTTATGCCAAATAACTCAGCATTATAACTATAAAAATAATTAAAAGGAAACTGTTCTCAGAGACCGTATTATGACCTTATGCAATATATACATTTGCGCATTGCCAACGTACCCTGCAAAGTGTTTCAAGCAATATATTTCGATGTTAGGCTGCCATCTAGGGTTACCTCCTAACTTTGCAGAACTCATTACCTTCTACATTCTTTTCTATATGGAAAACTGTTCGATCCATTTGCGCTTATTTAAAATACTGCGTTCTGAGATTTCATATGTACCTGTTGCCGTTTAGTATGTTTGTACAAGGTTGCCACCTAGTTGAACTAATTTTGTAAATTAAATCTGACATGTCAATGTGGTTATCAAACGAAAGGTGTTTTATGTCTTAGTTCAATATGAACGGTTGCCACACAATCTTTATTATATTTATTCAATTGTGTCTATCTCTGACTTTCCCCGCACCGAATCGTTCCAGTTCCAAGCTGGCGCAGAAAAGATGGTACTACCTCTGATTCTGTTCCCTGGCAATGCATTCAGGTGCACAACATTTGAAGTCTTACGAAAGGCAATTGCCCAAGCGAAATGAAAATGAAACAAAAGGTATTTTACTTAAGTTTTCTATAAAAATTATTTTAGTTATTAATTTTTTCCTATTTGCATTTAATTTAAAAAAATTTTTCAATCCTTTTAAGCATATATTTGAAAAGTTTCACTACTGGCATACTTAACAACTTATAATTTAAAATGTTTGTCATTTCATGACAACTTTTCAAAAACAAAAAAATTTAATTTTTTCTGTAATATCCAGCCAGCGCAAAGCCATTTATTCACTTCAAGAACACTTTTCAAAAAACTTTCTCAATGATTATTAATATAAATTTAAAGCACCTTCAATTAAACCCTTTCATGCCACTCCCTTTCACAAAAACCATTTCGGGCCAAACTTTTTTTAACTCAACGCAAAATGGAAAGGAAATTGTACACAAATAAAGAAGACGAAGAAAAAAAAGGAAAAAAAAAAAATCACAGAAAGATTTATACTTAGCAGCGCATAAATTGCTCTAAAAATTAATTACATAAATGAGCGCGGCAAAGGCAACAAAGCACTTAAGATGAAAAATAAAGTAAAAATGAACGAAATAAAAAAAGTATTAAAAAATTAAAAATTTACAAAAACGACATCAAAAAGAACACTTGCTAAACTGCGTAAAAATATGGACTCTGTACCATTTTTAATTGCTTATATGGAGCATTCCATGGTTCGTATAGACATAACAGATCCAGTACAAGGCGATTCTTAGCGAACTTGATGAATATTGTTAATAAGGGAAACTAATAAAATTTGACGGAAAAATTGTCTTGGGTTATACATACTTGGCTCAAAGTCTGATAAGACAACAAAAATGCCATTAGCTTTCCTTAAGAAAAATATTTGGCACTACAATTGACGTTTTGTACGGGACGCGTACTAAACTCCGTTTTGAAATTTAGATTTTCTCATATTCTTTAAGGGAAAGTTGATGCTCAGGAAATTTTTATTTTCATACATTATATACCAGTCAGAGTTGGGCGTAGTGCGCTTAAAAGTGACTGCACTAAGTGTTGTACTAATCATAATACTTTAGTCAAAGTGAAAAAAAATTTCAATTTCACTAAAAATTTAGTACTACCCTTCAAAAATCGCGAGTACTCCATGCAAGCGAGTGCTCCAAAATTAAACACAATTCATAATATGGTCCAATTAACATTGCGATGTCAGGACTGAACCAAATACTCCATATCCGCATTACATCAGAGTAATCCATGGAGTACCCACAGTCCAATAAACATCGTGCAGTGATTACAATCGTTTAAAACGAGCAATGATCGTCTTACAATATGTTCGTGTAGCAACATGAGTTGGTACATTGCTGCATTACAGTGGAGTATAATGGTAAGTACTCCAGTGGACCACATGATCCAACGATTTTTGCAGGGTGGTGCTAAATGCCTAACCCTGATACCAATCTGTTAAACAAAGGTAGTTCTTATTAAGTTTCTAAGCAAAAAAGTCGAAAACAAAATTTTTTATCCGTAGAAATAAAAAAATTATTCTGCACTTTCTATTATTTTCAAAACTGAGAAACTAACTTATCTTCTTTGGCTTAAATGTATATCCAGTACATACTTTGTTGCTTAAACGAAAAACCTGAATTTATTAAACTCTTTAATTTCAGAACAATAAGCAAATGGTTTCTGAAAAAATTGGAGTTGCCCCTAACAGGGTTTTTGGTTAATACTTCGCATAATTTTTGTCACAATAACCTTTTTTTAATTACTTTTTTGTTTAATAATTTTTTTTAAATCTAAGTGGTATCTAATTTTTTCGTCTTTGTTATCGTTTTTCTTTTATAATATTTTTTTATAATTCTTTGTTTGCTAACAATTTTTATAAAATATTTTTTAGTATTATTTAATATTTATTTAATTTATTTGTTGTTCGTTTGATTTGTTTTCAAAAGTGCTTTTTTTACAAATTTTGTTCCTTGTCTAATAATAATTTTATTTTTTTCGTTATTATTTTCTGATATTTTTCTTATTTTATATAATTGTGTTTCTAATTTGATTCTGTGTTTTATAATTTTTTTGTTTACACATTATTTTTGATTTTTTTTTTTTGTTTGTTTTATAACATTTCTTTTTTATAATTTTTTGCTTTACAATAATTTTCTTAATTTTTGTTCTTGTAGCCATTTTTTTTTTTTTTTTTTATAACAATTTCTCTTTTTTTAATGTATTTTTTGTTTTCTAAAATTTTTTGTTATCAATTTAATTTTGTGGAATGTTTTAAGTATTTTTGTTATTTGTTTGTTTCGTTTTCAAAAAAAACCGTTGAATATGACCCAGAAATTTACAATTTTCTATGGAATGCTCTTTTTGCATTTGCTGTTGCTTAAGGCCATTGGGGTAATAGCATCACTTTGACTGGCTTTGACTTTTCATACAATACATATTATACATTCGTATATTTTGTTGCTTCGCCCTTTTTCAACTTAAGCATATACATAAATATGTACTTACATGTATATAGTTCCTCTTAACAACTCTTCCTCGCTTGTTTTCGTATTTTATGTTGTGAACATTTAAAATATCATCAATCATCGCAACGCCGCAGCTCGTTAATTGCCTTTATGTGTATATAAATATTCATTGACTGGCACACAATCTAACAAACAAAGACTTACGCAAACACAAACACATATACACATCTACATCTACTTCAAATAATATGTACTCATACTACTCAAGCATATTTCCCACAATACAGTCTATTAGTCGCCATGTTTCATGATTTGTGTCCTTCCGCCTTCGGTATGTTGAAACTGTTGTTGTTGACTGCTAAATGTGAAAAGTCAAGTTAATAGCCACAAAGTTTAAGTAAGCGATTTTTCAAAATTGTTTTGAATTCTTTTAACCTTTCTTATTTGAAAGAATCTATTTTTACTTTTTTCTATTTTCTGATTATTTAATTTTTTGTTCTTTTTTCTTTCTTTTTCTTTGATATGTGAGAGCCGAAAGAAAACGTTTATGCTTTAGCGAAAATATGAAGCGACAGTACTTAATAAAAAAGCAAAGCGTAGCGCAATGAATAAATGTGATACGCAAATTGTTACAGGAAAAACCCCAATTTCCAAAATGTAAGCAAAGAAAGAAAAGAATAATTATGATGAGGTTAGCGGTTAGAGTTAGTAAAAAGTGGGAGTGGTATTTGTGCTACATATGTATGTGTTTGGATGTATATGAAATAATCCATGCGGTAAAAATGGCATATGAATCGCTTTATAATCTGGTTAAACTCACAAACATATTCACAGCTAATGTACTTAAACATTTACGATGTGCAAACGAGGTGCTAAAATTTTATGTTCATTTACAAAAGAAGTATTATTATTACTTTCTTCATAGGTTAGCATGAATTATTAAAAATAGATTAAGCTAAGTAGATAATGATTATGGGATTACGGGCAGAGACTTACTAAAATTTTTTCTATACTCAAAGCTCAATGAGTGAAACACTTGACTGTAATGAAAAAGACGTTCAAACCAACCGTAATACCAACAGCATACATCTTTTATCGAATTGTTGTAGCTAATATCTCTGGTTTTAAACCTTTCTAATACAACATTTCAACTCCTTTACTTTGCTTTTCTCAATTTTGTTTGTTTAATTTGTTTTTGGCTTGGTAAATTTTCGCAGCATTTTATGTTATGTCGCACCACAGGTGGTAGACCCGGTAGAGCACTCAGCTCGCATCCGAAGATGTCGGTTTAACAAAGGTGAGAAGCTACCACTTGTGCTTAATTAAGATCCTCATTGCCAGACTACATTGAAAAGTGAACAAGGTGACCTCAGAGCAGATTTAAGTTGTCACTAAAAAACTTAAGGCAGTATGCACCGGTCAGTGGGCTATAGGTTCTCTTAAAACCATCTCGAAAAATTTATGAATTCACAGCTTGTGAAAAAACAAAAAAAAACTCTCACATTCACATTCACCCTTGTGGTGAAAATATACCCATTTTTCATTACTCAAACGAGAAAAGCCAAAGTAGGCGTATGCGAGAAGACAAACTGAGGAGTATCAGCAAAAATACAAAGCCATAAAATAACAAATAATTGTTTTTTTTTATTGCAAACACAGTCCAGAAATAATACCGAAAACTCCGGAAATTGTCTTGAAAATAATCTCCAAAACTGGATACACAAAAATTCATAAAAACTTTTTTGAAAACGTTTCTAAGCTTAATTAGCTTAGTTTCAGTTATACCATTTGTTTTCTAATATTACCGAAAATAAAAAAGAAGAATTGACAAAATTTGATAAAAAAAAAAGCTGCTGCTATTTTGCTTTTCGTTACTGTACATTAAAGACACACAAACCCGAGCAAAAATCACTTATCCACATAACAACAAATGAGTCATTGTAGGCAATAAAATTACACAAAATACTATTTATATTCACATACATACATAAATACATACACGTATATAAACCTACACAAACAAAACTCAAGTAAAAGCAAGTAGAATAAGCACACAAAGAGAAGTCAGCAAAAGATGAAAAACAATTCAAAGTTCATAATTTAATCCATACAGAAAATAAAGTCAGCACATTGTTCGTTAAGAACATTTGGTACGCACACTTTTTTTGCTAGCATGCCATTCAACTACTCAACTCTTTTACCAACAAACATATGCAAGTATATTAAGTGCATACTTTTCGCCGAGCTTTTGCAACATTGGCATTGCTCCGGTATTTTTCAATTTTACTAACGTACTATATGCATTACAGTGAAATTAACCCAACAGGATTTTTTCGAACCTTATAACAACAACTCCTTAGCTTTGAATTTACAAATCCACGTACATAGAATAAAAAACTTAGCCATGTTGTATATAGTCTTTAAATAGTACAGAACTAGTACTGTCGTTCGATATTCCAAACTTTACCCTAGAATATATTCCATTTGCTTGTCACATCGCTTGTGACACGTACGCTTTAAAAGCGCGCTATGCATTGTAGGTGAAGGTGGCGTATGAATAACCTGCACACTCTGACAATTTAAATCATCAAGCAACTCAACAAAATTCCATTTCCCTCGATGCTGACTCACCTAACGCGCCAAGCGAATTGCTACAATTACCATTGCCATTTCAAACAGGTGCTCTATGTTAGTGTGTGTGTGTGTACGTAGTGAATATGCATTTATATAAGCCAAGTTTGCAAGTGCAGGCGTGCGTTACCCTCTTAATGTTATACAATATATTGAATGTAAGTGCAGCAGAAGCTAACTTCGTTATGTATGAATGTGTGTGTATATGAAAAAGCTATATAAAAGTATATATGCTCATTTATAATCGACGGAATTTATTTGCAGGTACATACATATACCTGATTTTGCTTGAATAATAAGGGTACATTTCATTTAAGCTAAAGTAAGTCCTAGTGTTCATATAAATCCGTATGAACAGGATTGCATCTTTGGCATAGAAAGCAAATATTTATAATTTAAATTTTATTTTTGCAACTTTAATGTAAGAAACACACGCTTAAGAGCGTTTAAAAATATGAATATTCTAATTTTAACTTGATTTATATACTTTCAAACGCTTGTTTTCAACTCAGAGTAGCTGAAAAATTGCTTTATTTAGAAGCTTTATAATTTAAAATTTTGCAATATTCATCATAGCGATTTTTGAATAAGTTGGAGAAAGAATTAAAGCATAATGCGCGAAGTTTCGTATATTTGTACGATATTGTGATCAATATTAGCAACACTAAGGGATACTGTGACTTGTATGCACATAACCAAATTAATCATTATGTCTACACATATGTCCATACAAGAAGTGGAGAGAAACGCACAAACACATGCATATATCTGAGATACTCCCAAAAGTAGGCAATCTTCGATGGAAGTATCACTCACATATACACGCGCACATAAGCTATATCGTGCATCTGTAGTTATAGCTGGTGAGTTTGTAGCTGATAAACAAGTAGTAAATTCTAGAAACGCCTAGAAATATGCAAACGAGGAAACCGAAAAGTATAAAAGCAGCGCCAGCTGAGGCATGGCAATCAGTTTTAATTACGCAAGCTATCAGTTGCGAAGTATGAATGTTATTAAAGTAGTCTAATAAAGACCATTTTGCATTATTAAATATTGGAGTTCTTCATTCAACAGTTTAGCGATACGAACTTTAGTAGAAGTTGTAAAATAAGCGGAATTTCCCTAAATTCGTTACGTTCGTAAAGGGTCCATATGACCAGTAATTCAAAGTTAGGTTTTGGAAGTGACCAAAATGCAAATTTTTCTAGAAAAATTTTCACTAGAAAATTTAATCATGAGAACTCTTGTTCAAAATCCCAGTATTAAGAACCTGAAGAACCAGGGAGACTAAAAAATGTCTTACAAAGGCCTACCAACATATGTGAATTTTCTAATAACCAGAAACACTACAGCTTTTATGACATAGGAAATATATTACAATATACACTAAACTTATACCCCGAACGAATTTTTTTAATATACTCTAAACGCGTTTAGGGAAATCGATCGAAAAATATTATGAATATTATCCTTCAAACACCATTGAAAAGATTGTAAAGAAGGTCACGAAACGGCGCCTAAACGATACCGAAATAGAAATGGCTCTAGGAACAATATCGGATAAAATCCACAAATATTTCCCAAATAATTCTCCCATAAAGATACAGAAAAAAGTAGTACCGATATGAACATTAGAAAAATTCGGAAAGGATTCCGGAATAGTTCTGAGCTGGTTCTGCATTGGTCTTTAGCTGACACTTAAATTATCTTGAAAAAAATCGCAAAATAATAATGTAACGATCATTAAAATAATGTCAAATTAGTCGGATTAGATGAAAACTTTTAGGTAGGTAGTGTAGTACATTCGAAGACCTTTTAACATGCCTATTGCTTTGAGAATGTTTTTGTTGGCTCTGAAAATGTCTTTACTTGGTTGCCACTTATTTTAAGTATTTGTAAAATGAAGTAATATATGCTTATATGAGTATCAAACGAAAGTCCTATTTCAACTGAAATGTTTATCCTACTTTAATACTTATATACAGAATTAATTCGAAACGAACTTGATGAAGTTTGATCATAGAGAAAAGGCTACATTTTAAGCTCTTTCTTGTAGATATAGCTGCTTTGGTCGTTTTTACAAGATGTGTCAATATGGGTATGAAGTTATTTTTTGTCGCATATTAAAATGAGTATTTGAAAGTGTACTTTCCATCTAAGATTATCACTATGTTATATTTATTTCTTTTCACATCAGTCAATATCTCACGGAAAGAAATCTTGATGTCACAATATAGTAGGAGGAAGGTGCAGAACATAATATTAACGAAAAGGGTCGTGTCTGCTGTTTACCGCGTCGATCCAGAAACAAATATATCTCTCAGGCTGCCAGATCACTGGTGTGGTGTGTCTTTCAAGCGGAAATTGTAGCAATGAAGAAAGCAGCACACATTTTGGAGGAAGCGCGCTTATGCTGCAATCCCGTCAATATGTATGTATATTGATGATCAGGACAAAATTAAGGAAATAATCTCTTACATTACTTCATCAAGAAGTGTTTTGGAATGCAAACGAGCATTAGCGAGACTTCACTCAGGCCAGACTATACATCTATGTTAGGTTCCCGGTCATATTAGGATAGAATGTAACGAACAGGCAGATAATTTGGAAAAGTAGGGTGCTCGATGAATTAACGTTAGTCGTCCCAATCCGCTCTTAAGTGATATGAAGAAGACAGGAGTTGCATATGATCTATATAGCAAATATTTCTAAGATCATGTGCAAATCAGAAAACTTCTAACATCAGACAACTTCTAATATTTGCCATATCTTAACAAAAGTCCTTAATCCTAATTTGGGGATTACCGTTTAATCGCCAGACAAGTTCTGGTAACTCTATGGACACATTGGCCTTTCTTCACCAGTATGTTCAACGTAACCTAACCTTTCGTATATGGCATATATTGTTGTCTAAATAAATCATATAGATAGATCGTATATACTATGAAAGCTATATTTACCCATGAAACCTGTTGTTCAGATAAGACGACAAGAACCGTGGAACTTTGTGTGAGAATTACCACTCAATTGTTTATTTGATATTTATAGAAAATTTTGCTTATATACATCTGCTCTATATTATTACATACATATCTTATACACCCAAATATTCGGATATTACGAATAGCATAACATTATTGCTCAGATTCAATCAAGAAGAGTACTTTTTTCAAACAACCATTGTTGCATATATTTATACTTTCATACAGAACGTACTTTGTATATTACATTTTCGAAACCTCTGCTTTGTTGCTGGCAGGTAATTATGTACGGGTTTTCGCTTTATGCTACATCTAGGAGAACAATGACTAACATAGAATGCTGTTTGTTGTTGCTTAGCAGAGATTGTTTTTTATTCCTCATTGCATTAAAACATTTTTACAGGAATTCTAATTTTGAATTGAAACAACGCGACATCTGTACAATAACATGTGTGTCCTAAGTCTAGTCCGCTTGTCAGTAGATGAATCATTGCAAGAGTGCGGGTTCGGAACCCAAAACAATTTTGTCAGCACAAGACTTGATTTCTTTAGATTTGTGTGTGTTATAAGATACTGTCACGAATACTAGTAACACTAAGTGATACTCACATCACTAATCTGATACTAAGTAAATAAAGCCACAACAAAAATAAAGCAAGCTGCCACACTTGTATGTACGTAAACAAATAAATCATCATGTACACACATACATACAAGCAGCATAGAGGTACCCACAAACGCATGTCATCATCAGCTACTACTTCGCTCACGTATACACACGCATATGGTTACACACTACAAATACACGCGCGTATGGCTGATGACCAGGAAGAGGATTCTGGAAGAAGAAACGTCTAGACATTTGGGCAGAGAGTATAAAAGCAGCAGAAGCTGGGTAGTGCGTAATCACTTTGATTTAAGCACGCTATTGGTTGCGAAGTATAAGTGTTATTGTGAAGTACTTTCAAAGTAGTCTAATAAAGACCATTTTGCATTATTGAATCTTGGAGTTATTTATTCAATAGTTTACCGATACGAACGTAAGCAGAAGGTTGCAAATAGGCGGAAATCCCTTAATTCGTTACAATACAAAGACTTGATTGTACGTCATGAGAATCGCCTGTCTATATACATATTTATGGACGAATTTATATCAACATCATGCATGTCCTTTACTGACATAAAAAAAAATGTCTTGAAATCCTGCATCAAGGCTAAAGCGATATATTTAAAGCCTCATTAAGCAGTGGATAATTCATTTCACGACATCAAAATGTCAATAAACCTTGTGACACAAACTTGAAAGGAATTGCGAAATTCAATACTATTTCAAAACTTTATTGTCAGTTCTTACAAAACAATTGGCATTTTCAGTTTCATCTGAACATGCACTCTCCAGTAGCAAGTCTACTGGTTTCCGTGCTATTCTATAGAAAAGAAAGCCAAAGATGGTGTTTAAGAATAGATCTCCCAGCCACCTTAGTAACTGTTAATATACATCAGAGAATATAGCATACTTTCAGGCTAGCCTAAACATTCGAGTTAACTGTACCTAGCTCTGTGAATGCCATATTACTCAACCTGAAGAAATGGAGGTCGTTATTATAATATATTAGTATTGAATAGTTATGAATATAGTATAACAAACTAAAAATATCATTATAAACCTCTCTATGCATATTATTGTTTGCCTTTTTTAACTCACATCTTAAAAGTAAATTAAATTTTCGATAACGATAACAATCAATCAAATTAGGATTTACTTCTCTTTCCTGTGCGTTTTTAATATCTGAATCTGAATAATTTCAAACCACAAATGTCACTTCCATGCGAATTAACCACTCAAATGCATGCTATTACTTTAAGCTTTCATATGTACCCGCACACATACACATATACATATGCACATACATAATGCTTAACCACTCAGCCAATGCCATTAAACTCAATTTAACTCAGCCATTTCTCATCCATTTGCTATTCACATTTTATTGACTGAATTATGAGTTACATATCAAAGTTTTTAATAAAATACAAGTCAATGCGTTGGTTACATACATAAATACACACAAATATGACCAAACCACACAAAAAAAAGTTTACTACTCTATGCGAATCGTACGCTTATCTCCCTTTTGCTGCTATTTATAAATAGCAGCATAAACACATTACTATACGGATACACACACATATATATGAACATACATAAATACTCACTTACATATCAAGTGCTCATCTGTTCACATCAAGGATATTTTATTTGCAATTGTCTGTGAGGCTTTTGTGTATGAGCTTAAAAATACATATATGTAAATCATAAAAAGAATCAAATAAAAGAAAACAAAAATAAGTAAGGAAGTCTAAGTTCGGGTGTAACCGAACATTACATACTCAGCTGATAGCTTTGGAGACAAAATAAGGGAAAATCACCATGAAGGAAAATGAACCTAGGGTAACCCTGGAATGTGTTTGTATGACATGTGTATCAAATGGAAGGTATTAAAGAGTAGTTTAAGAGGGAGTGGGCCATAGTTCTATAGGTGGACGCCATTTGGGGATATCGCCATAAAGATGAACCAGGGCTGACACTAGAATTTGTTTGTACGATATGGGTATGAAATGAAAGGTGCTAATGAGTATTTTAAAAGGGAGTGGGCCTTAGATCTATAGGTGGACCCCTTTTCGAGATATCGGCATAAAGGTGGGCCAGGGGTGAATCTAGAATTTGTTTGTACGATATGGGTATCAAACGAAAGTTGTTAATGAGTATTTTAAAAGGGAGTGGGCCTTAGTTCTATATGTGGACGCTTTCTCGAGATATCGCCATAAACGTGGACCAGGGGTGACTCTATAATGTGTTTGTACGATATGGGTATCAAATTAAAGGTTAATGAGGGTTTTAAAAGGGAGTGGTGGTAGTTGTATATGTGAAGGCGTTTTCGAGATGACCAAAATGAGGACCAGAGTGACCCATAAAATCATCTGGCGAGTACCGCTAATTTATTTTTATATGTAATACCACGATTCCAAGGGCTTTTAATTTCGCCCTGCAGAACTTTTTCATTTTCTTCTACTTAATATGGTAGGTGTCACACCCATTTTACAAAGTTTTTTTCTAAATTATATTTTGCGTCAACAAACCAATCCAGTTACCATGTTTCATCCCTTTTTTCGTATTTGGTATAGAATTATGGCATTTTTTTTTCATTTTTCGTAATTTTCGATATCGAAAAATTGGGCGTGGTCATAGTCGGATTTCGGCCATTTTTTATACCAATACAAAGTGAGTTCAGATAATTATGTGAACTGAGTTTAGTAAAGATATATCGATTTTTGCTCAAGTTATCGTGTTAACGGCCGAGCGGAAGGACAGACGGTCGACTGTGTATAAAAACTGGGTGTGGCTTCAACCGATTTCGTCCTTTTTCACAGAAAACAGTTATCGTCCTAGAATCTAAACCCCTACCAAATTTCATAAGGATTGGTAAATTTTTGTTCGACTTATGGCATTAAAAGTACCCTAGACAAATTAAATGAAAAAGGGCGGAGCCACGCCTATTTGAAATTTTCTTTTATTTTTGTATCTTGTTGCACCATATAATTACTGGAGTTGAATGTTGACATAATTTACTTATATACTGTAAAGATATTAACTTTTTTTTTAAATTTGGCTTTAAAAAAAATTTTTTTTTAAAGTGAGCGTGGTCGTTCTCCGATTTTTCTAATTTTTATTAGGCATACATATAGTAATAGGAGTAACGTTCCTGCCAAATTTCATCATGATATCTTCAACGACTGCCAAATTACAGCTTGCAAAACTTCTAAATTACTTTCTTTTAAAAGAGGGCGGTGCCACGCCCATTGTCCAAAATTTTAACAATTTTCTATTCTGCGTCATAAGTTCAACTCACTTACCAAGTTTCATCGCTTTATCCGTCTTTGGTAATGAATTATCGCACTTTATCGATTTTTCGAAATTTTCGATATCGAAAAAGTGGGCGTGGTTATAGTCCGATATCGTTCATTTGAAATAACGATCTAAGATGAGTGCCCAGGAACCTACATACCAAATTTCATCAAGATACCTCAAAATTTACTCAAGTTATCGTGTTAACGGACGGACGGACGGACGGACATGGCTCCATGAAATTTTTTTTCGATACTGATGATTTTGTTATATGGAAGTCTATATCTATCTCGATTCCTTTATACCTGTATAACCAACCGTTATTCAATCAAAGTTAATATACTCTGTGAGCTCTGCTCAACTGAGTATAATGAAAACAGGAAGAAATAGATATGAACACTAGTAATCAAGAAAAACAAGGAAGATATGTATGTATGTACGTAACACAATAAAAGCGAATAAAACAAACTTGAAAAACATTTAAACGGATATCGTTAAGTAAATAAGGGAATGACGACGACATTTTTTCTCTGATCTGTCGCAATTTTCAAGCAATTTTCGATTTTTATTTTATAACAAGCAGCACTACTTGGAATATGTTTATGTGGGGTGTGTTTGTGTGACTGTGTGTGCGTATTTGTGCAAATGGTATATTTTATAAGTAACTCTTATGGCATTGTTTGCCTGAGGGTGGCATTCAGTCAGTAAGAACAGGGCAGCGAAGAATATGAAAGAACATTTGGCTTCTGGCTTTTCTATGAAATTAACGGTGGTGAGTTTTGAAGAAACTTGCAACAAAAATTATTTTTTCTCTAAAAAAAATACTTTAGAAATATCGCAGAAGAAGTTCGTTTGTGATACTGGAGTAGCCATGTGAAAAACATGCAAGTGAGTTTGTAATGAATACAAATTTTTGAAATTAACAAAAAAAATGTTAAAAAAAACATTCCAGCCCCAGTCCCGAGGAAAGGCTTTGAAGAGATTTACAAAGTAATGTCATAAAAGAAATATAACAAGTAAGGAAGACCAAGTTCGGGTGTAACCGAACATTACATACTCAGCTGAGAGCTTTGGAGGCAAATGTTGGAGTTGAATGTTGACATAATTTACTTATATACTGTAAAGATATTCAATTTTTTCTTAAATTCTGACTTTTAAAATTTTCGTGTTCGTCATCCGATTTTACTAATTTTTATTTAGCATACATATAGTGATAAGAGTAACGTTGCTGCCAAATTTCATCATGCTATCTTCAACGACTGCCAAATTACAGCTTGTAAAACTTTTAAATTACCTTCTTTTAAAAGTAGGCGGTGCCACGCCCATTGTCCAAAATTTTACTAATTTTCTATTCTGCGTCATAAGGTCAACGCACCTACCAAGTTTCATCGCTTTATCCGTCTTTGGCAATGAATTATCACACTTTTTCGGTTTTTCGAAATTTTCCATATCGAAAAAGTGGGCGTGGTTATAGTCCGATTTCGTTCATTTTAAACAGCAATCTGAGATGTGTGTCCAGGAACTTACATACCAAATTTCATTAAGATACCTCAAAATTTACTCAAGTGATCGTGTTTGCGGGCAGACGGACATGGTTAAATGAATTTTTTTTTTCGCCCAGACCATTTTGATATATAGAGGTCTATATCTATCTCGATTAGTTTGTGCCGGTACGGGGTACCGTTATGCGAACAAAATTAATATAATCCGTGACCTCTGCTCAGCTGAGTATAAAACTGTATTGAAAAGTGCTCTTAAAAGGGCAATTCCTGCTTTGCAACAACAACTACTTAGTTTTTATGTTCTTAATGTAAAAAAAATGTATTAAATGATACCGCTAACATATCTCAATCATATATCGGTGTTAGGCGCTTGGGCTCTGGCACTTAAATAACTGCCTTTTTCTTGCAACAATGGCACCAAAAACGCTTTTGTGCACCATTCTGCCCTTATTAGGGGGCGACTTCCTCGACCTCATCAATCACCAACGGCCAAAAGGTCAACTGACGTTATGTCTCTTTTCATTCCACTGAATAAAAATGCAGCGAAAACAATAAAACGTTACTGTAATACAAGAGTTGTTAACATTTTAATTCGTGGATGTGCGAGTCAAAATAACTGGCCACTTAAGATAAATAGAATTGAATTCGAAGAAGCCGGATGGTCATAATGTCAGTATTGTTGTCACTGTAACCGTTTAAAATTTGACGTTGCGCCCAATTTTATATGGACATAAATTTATGGCCATGTGAAGTGATCATAAGGTCAAGTGACTTTATTTTCGTTGACCTTAAGTCACCCTCCCTTTGATTGATTGAAACAAATTTGGAGAAAAGACTTCCCAATGCGTATTCAATTTTCTCATACTTTTGTTTCTTAATTTATACCAACTTTGCTAGATTCTGTTGCATTTTATTTTAAGAAAAAGTCTTAATAAATCAACCCACGATGCGACTCAGTGTCACATCGAGCTACATCAAGCGGTCCCTCGTCAGTAGTATGTAAATTAGACTGAGCCGAAAAAAGTTGAAAAAGCTATCCCTAAATTTTTAGCTTATGTTGAGAGAGACTCATTCGTTTAAATGGTCGAAAGCTCTATCTATTGCATTGGATTTTTGACATACGATTTTTAAAATTGACATGACATTGTTTTTACCACATATTTCAATTTAAAGTATTTTTAAGCACCGAAATAGTTTTTTCTACTAAGCGAGTTCTAGCTCCTGAAAGTATGCTTCTATTTGAAAAAGACTGAAGAGATGAGAAGGACTTTAGAAGAAATTATATAGCTCTTTATGACCAATATAATGACATATCAATTTTAGAAACAGGATGCCAATTAACCAAGGTACAATAAAAAAGAAAATTTCAATGGTGTCTACAAGAGTTACTTAAAAAAAGTTTTTCTCTCGAGATCCCCTAAACTTGACTTTCAAATTTAGGAGTGGTCTTTGCCAACTTTTCATTTCATACGTCAATCGACCCACTCTAATGTGCATATCCTAACATTTGTGCTTAAGTAAGTATAAATTCGAAAAAAGCGTGGGTGACGACCTCACATCTTTGCTTACATACAAAATTAGGTGGGTGTATGTGTGTATGCGTGTGTTTTGAATGTTGGGTATAAGCGTTACGACAATAATAAAGTTACGCTTTGCCAACTGTCAAGGAAATATGGCTTGACAATTCCAATGTTGTTGGTCAGAGTGTGGAAGAAGAAGGCGATAGAATGAGAATTTGATTAAATTCTTCTGGTGGTTGCGTTCACGAAATTTTAGTATTCACAACTCTGAGCTTTGCTTGCCATTCAGCATTTTGTCGTTGTTGAAATTGAAATAGACTTGTTTAGATATAGCTTATGTGATTTGATGACTGAAATTATGAGCTAATTTATGAGTTGTTTACTTTCAAATTGGGTTGGTTTTGTGACAAAAGTAATTGGACTAATGAAAATTGAATTTTATTTTTAATACATAAATTTTCCATTGCAAAATGAAAAATATTATGAATAGAACTTTTAGCAAAAGAAAAAACAATAAACCAAGAAACAAAATCTGCGAAGTAACAAAGAAAGAGGAAAAACAAGAGTAAAGCGGATTCCGAAAATACCGGTACCGGTACATAAATCCACATAAAACATTTTTATTGAAAGCGTTGATATATTTGTTTTAAGTCAAAAACAATTTAATAAAGTTGGCAATTTTGTTACAACGTCTTCAATGAAAACTGGGTTGAAGAGCTTAGAATTCAAAATATCTAATCTTATAAGTGTTATTATAGCTATAAGTGTTTGGTGATATGAATGATAAGTTGAACAGTAGTAGTCTTGGATTATTGGTTGGCTGCATCCTTCTTTTTAAAAGAGAAGGGTTCCTGCGCCCTAAACGTACATTAAATTTAAGTACATATGTACATATATTGCTAGTTTTATGTTTGCCTGTTGTGTCCAATCTACTTTAGGACCATTTCGGGAATATCTCAAGAGTAATCCGAAATAGTGTTCGGACAATTTAGCGGCCATGTCGGGGCCATTTTGGCATCATTTCGGTACTGTACCAAAAAGCTAAGGGATAATTTCCGGATTGGTTTTGGCATAATTTCCGCATTTTTTAAGGAATTGTTTCAGGATGATTTTGGGACTAACAGCCGATCATTTCGACAATATCTTCCACTCATTTCGGAATTATTTCGCCATCATTTCGGTGATATTTCGGATTCATACTGTGACTATTTCAGGACTATGTATGCATTAGCTCGCGAACATTTCGGCATTATTTTCCTTTTCGTCCGAACTCTTCAGACCTACTCCGAAATAAGTTCTGAGTTGTTTCCAGTATCATATTAGAATTTTTTACGGAGAATATTTTAGGACCATTTCGGGAATATTTCCAGTTTACTTCGAAATGGTGTCCAGACAATTTAGCAGCAGTGCCGTTCCATTTTGGTATCATTTCAATACTATGATTTCCGAATTTTGGGGTTATTTAGGACTATTTAAGGATTTGCGGAGTCTATATTGGTTACCTTAAAAACCATTTCGATACTAAAACTCGATCATTTTGGTATCAATTTCGGAGATAAGTAAGTTTCGTACTGTGATTATTTTCTTTGTACTGTGACAATTTTAGGGACCATTTTAGGACTTTAATCAGTATTTAGAGACTGTTTAGTTCATCACCCCGCGTTAATATAGAAAATGATTTAATGTCAGCTGTACTAAATAAAGTTAATTAAATGAAATTAAATAATAATAATTTAAGCCCAATGAAAAACAAAAAATAATTAATTTGTCATGTTAGTCAGTTCGAGGTACAAAAATGTTTGGGAAAGTGTACAAAGCACATCTACAAGACTGAAGTTTTTAATTCAACAACTTTTTTATATTTTATTTCGTTTGTGTGAAGGACCCGTAAGTAAAGGCTACCAATTCGCAAAATTCCAACCAAGCCAGGTAGGTGGGCTAAGTCGCTTATAGCCATAAACAAAATAAAGTCATAAAATACTATGCCGAATTAATTTGTATATTATTAGGTACATTGTACGAAACCGTACGAAACCGTACAGACCGATAACTTATCGATAACGAACTGATAACTTGTCAATAATGCGATTACGAGCCGATAACTCCTTGATAACAAATTTATTACACGCCGATTACGAATTGGCAACACTCAGAAATCTATTCGAAAACGGTTTGGTAATAAGTCGATCGATTTTCGTTAACAAATCGGTAGCAAACCGAGAACTCTTTGATAACGTTTGTTATCCTGTACGGCAACTTACTTGCAAGAAATAAAATTACAGATTTAATAGTCACATGTACACAAAGTCAATCGAATTGGTCAAAATGCCAATTTTATCTCGGGTTCATAAAATATTTAAATTGTTTTCAAACATGTACGAATTGAAGCTTTTGAATTATGTCAGTAAACGCTTATGTTAGTGTATATGTGTGCATGTAACTGTGTCTAACTAAAACTTTCTCCAAAGAGAACTTGCAACGAGGTCAGTTAGTCGAAATATATTTTATTATTTATTCATGACATACGAAATGGTAGTCAACTAACAGTTATATAACAACGCAGTAGACAAAAACAAGAACAAAAAAAAATAATAAAGTGTAGCAATGCCTGCAAAACTTGGTAGTGGTAGCAAAAGCAAAAAATAACAAAAACAAATCAAAAACAAAAATAGCTTATGTGCAAACTATTGCCATTGACAAGGATCTGCTAGAAAAGGCAGGAAGTAATTTAAAAGGATATGAGCGCACATTGCAGTAAAAGGACATACAAAATTACGCGTACGTGATCATACATACATAGGTACTTGACTCTTAATAAAACAGTAATAACAAAACTGGTCAAAATATTTAAGATATACAAACTTGTTTAAAGCAGACATGTGTAACAAAGATATTACATTTTTTTTTGTTGTTAAGCACATTTGTCTCTTTGTTTCTGCCACTTTGTAGTTAAAGTTTAGTTGAATAAACAACTAAGGCCCACTTGCAGAACGGCAAGTCATTTTTGCAGCTCAGAGTTAATTTAAAAAATTTGTCGAAAATATATACTTTAATTCTTTCTGCAAGGTTATCTCTGAGTTAAAAAGTTAACTTGAAGTTCTGCAAGTGGGCCTAGGAAGAAACTCACAATCGCACTGCGAATTTGGTTGGGAAAACAGCGTTTTGAATATAACTACAACCGTAACTATGACAATGCCCACAGCAGTGGCAATAACAGTGACAGTAAACGCAACCGCAAAACTGACAGGAACTGCAAAAGTGACCGAAATCTTCAGTGCCCGGAATAGCAACTGAAACATAACCATACCCACACGGTGTGGGCCACACCCATAATCAAAACCATAATCGTAACCATTACCCTAATCATAACCATGACCATCACCATAACTATTATCCTAACTATGATCTTACTTACTTACTTAATTGGCGCTTAACCGTCTAAACGGTTATGGTCGTCCAACATGGCGCGCCAGCCGCCCCTTCGCTCCGCCAACCGGCGCCAATTGGTCACACCAAGGGAGCTTAAATCGTTTTCCACCTGGTCCTTCCAACGGAGTGGGGGCCGCCCTCTACCATAGGCGGGTTCCGATAGAAACACTTTCTTGGCCGGAGCATCATCTTTCATTCGCATCAAAATAAGCATTAGCATAGACATAACCACAACCATAATCGCAGCAATAACCACAACCAAAATCATGACCAAACAACCTAGTAAAAGTTTTGATTGTAAGGGCTTACGTCCAATGTCATGTTAATGTCATGTCAAATAGGCTTACTAATGAGTTCTCTTCGTTTCGTCTCAGAGGCGATTCGTGCGTGTCTTTGCTTTATGGTAAACAATGGCAACATATCATTTGACAATTGCTTCGTAAAGACCGAATGCCACCACTGCCTGGCGAATTCGCTAAGAGACGATTCCATATCTGAGCTATCTTTCCCAATACCGAATGATGCCTACCGTGAACCTGTAATAATTCATTACTTTAATAGGGGCATGTCATTGTCCGTAAGCTCCCGAAATCTGAAATAACATATATTCAAGCACGGAATCTAATCTTTTTCCAAGCTATCGAGTGTTTCTCTTGGTGCCTTATTACGATCAAATCAACACAATCCCTCAACAGCATCTGCTGGCGAATACGTGCATGATTATGTTTTGTAAGTAAAAAGCAGGGACATTATGAGGAAACCATTTATGAGTCTAAGAGATCTTTAGCGACATTGGTTGCAAAAGATCATAGAAATTTACACATTCAACATATGGAGAATTTTTGGAAATTGAAGTCCTTAGTTGAGTCAACGAGATTGCTTAACAAATGTTTGCTTGAATCAAAACGATGAGCTTAGGGATTGTGGGTATGCTTACTTAATCGACGAAATACGACAGAAGGAGGGAGAAGCAAGAACGGTGGAACGGTAACGATATGTTTTATGCCGACTGCCAACGGTATCTGCAAAGCGTATGCATTTTGAACTGAGAAGCTTTTCAAAGCAGAAATACACTTTGCCAAAGCACTGCCGAAAGCCGAAACATGTTTTCTAATTGAAACAACTTTTTTCTAAATTTTCAAGGTTTCTTTGCCTGGAACTTGAACCCAGGACCTTCCGTATGTAGGCGGAGCACACTACCACCACACCACGGACAAAAACATTTTAATTAAAGTCGTATTTCCTTTCCGTTGCAAAGTCATTTGAAAATACTTTACAGGATTTTGCAAAGAAGATTTCTTAAAATACTGCCTCTGAATTTACTTCCTTTATTCCCATATCCCTTTTGAATCCATAAGTTCTAGATTCCCATCAAAATGTGCCGAAACTTATTCTTTCAAATCGCGGACGAGGCGATACATGTGTACTCAGATGGTTCCAAAGTAGTTAAAGGAGTAGAGTCTGTGGTATATATAAATAAACAGATCCTACAAGCTGCCAGATCACTGTAGCGTGGAAATATTAGCCGTAACCAAAGCAGTAGAAACACTGGAAGAGAATATCTTAAACTGCGGCCGTGTCAACTTTTATATTGACAGCCAAGTGTTAGCAATCCCTGGAAAGAATCGGGATGGGAAAAGCATACATCTATATTGGGTTCCAGGGAATATATGGGAATGAAAAAGCCGATGAACTAGCTAAAAAGGCGCATCCCTTGAAGCTTGCTCCGTAGACGTCCCAATTACATTGGGTGAGATTAATAGAAGGCAGGAGGTGCTCGACCAAGCGGGAAAGGCGTGGGTCCAAGAGATTATGTGTACATCTTACAACCTTAGACTAACAAAGTTGCTTCTATCAATAAAAAGAGAGGACTGTAGACTCGTGACGGGTATTCTGACTGGACACTGCCTTCTGGCGTCACGTGCCTATAAATTAGGCTTGGCCAGTGATAGCAGATGTAGGAAGTGCAGGTTGCAGGAGGAAACGATCGAGGACGCGCTTGCCAGGCTAAGACTCCAGCTATTTGTAGTGATACAGCTGTCAGATATAAAAGCAGCAAGTGGCATAGGTTATGAAAAGCTTCTAGTATTTGCCAATATGACGGAGTTATTTTATAACCTGGGTCCTGGTTTTTGATAGGGTTTTTAAGTTTGGTCGTTATATAAACTTCTGCGGACTCATCCAGTCTATGTGAGGTCCTCATTGACCGGCCAGTTCAAGCTAACCTAATCTATTCTTTATGAGGTCTCCCAAATATATATGAATGAGTAAACGCTTTTCCTTTTTTATGTCACACCCGTACAAATTTATATTAGCACATAGCATACCGGAAGTTCCACGAAAACACCTCTTACTCCTTCATTACTGCTAGCGATAATTGCTTACCAGTACGAGCAAGCTTGTCACATGAGTCACCAAAAAAATATTACTCTTCAAATATCTTCCCCATCCATGCATACTCCTACTCAAATTCATATATTCCCAATCGTCTCACAGTGGTGCATGTGCACTCGATAACGGCGCAAAAATCAATTTTTGAGTTGTATTTATTGGGCGAGGTTCTAAAGTTATAAATTGGTTGTTTTGGAGCTTTTATGCTGATCTTTGAATAAAACAAAGTTGCATTTTTTAATGGGGGAGTAACCATATTGCTTAGTGTATGAAAATATTTTTAAAGCAGTTTTTAAATCTTAATTTACTTCAAAATAATCTTCTACGCGTTTCCATGCGATTTCGCGCTCTCGTCAGAAAGTTTGTACTTTTTACGAATAATTGTTTTGTTTTTCGTATAAAATGCAGACTGGCAGATGAAATCCCGAAGTAGCCTCGAAACGTGTATATATAAAAATTTGAAATTTAATAGTAAGGTTCCTCAAAACGTTATGAATTATACAGTGAGAAACACTCAAATTTTTTTAACTTATTTATGGGAGAAAAAGTTTTTATTAAAAAAAAATTAAAAACATAAATTCTTAGTATTTTAAAATGTTTCGTTTCTCATTTTTTTTTTTTTTTTTGTTTGTGAAATATCGAAAAAAAGATTTTTTAATTAATAAAAAGGAGACAAGGAGACTATATAAAAAAAAATAAAAGTTATTCAAATTAAATAACAAGATGCTTATAATTTGCAATATGCTTATAAGTACTTTATTAAAAAAAAAAAAAAATATTTCAAAATACTTGGTTATTGAAGAAAAATAGAAAAGGATAGCTCCGTTACTGCGTTTTCTATACTCAGCGTGCTTTGCACATAGAGTATATTAACTTTGATTGGATAACGGTTGGTTGTACAGGTATAAAGGAATCGAGATAGATATAGACTTCCATATATCAAAATCATCCGTATCGAAAAAAAAATTTGATTGAACCATGTCCGTCCGCCCGTCTGTCCGTTAACACGATAACTTGAGTGAATATCGAGATATCTTCACCAAATTTGGACAAGAGCTTGTCTGGACCCAGAATAGATTGGTATTGAAAATGAGCGAAATTGGATGATAACCACGCCCACTTTTTATATATATAACATTTTGGAAAACACAAAAGCCTGATTATAAATAATACACCTAGAATGTTGAAATTTGACTTGTGATTGAGACTCTTGATAAAAATTTGAAAAAATTTATTTAAATAAGCGTGGCACCGCCAACTTGTGACAAAATCAATTTTAATCACAAATCAAAAATTGTTGAACCTATCGCAACAAAATTCGGCAGAGAGGTTGCCTTTACTTTAAGGAATGCTTTGAATAAAAATTAACGATATCGGTTACGGACCACGCCCACTTTTCTATAAAAGATTTTTAAAAGGGTCGTAGACGAAAATAGTAAGCTATATCTTTGCAAAAAAGAGCTTTATATCAATGGTATTTAATTTCCCAACTGGATTTATAACAATAAATAGGAAAAACTTCAAATTTAAAAAAATGGGCGTCGCACCGTCCCTTTTATGACTAAGCAATTTTCTATGTTTCGGGAGCCATAACTCGAAGAAAAATTAACGGATCGTAATAAAATTGTCTACACAAGTTTTCCATTCAGCAGGAAATATTTCTAGAAAAAATGGACGAGATCGGTTAAAGACCACGCCTACTTTTATATACAAGATTTTTAAGAGGGTCGTAGACGAAAATAATAAGCTATATCTTAGCGAAAAAGAGTTTTGTATCAATAGAATTTTACTTTCTAAATTGAGTTATAACATTAAATTGGAAAACACTAAAATTTTTGAAAATGGGTGTGGCACCGCCCCTCTTTTGTTTAAGCAATTTCCAATGTTTCGGGAACCATAACTCGAAGAAAAATTTACATATCGTAACAAAATTGTGTACACATATTTTCCATATAGCAAACATGAATAAGATTGGTTAAGGACCACGCCCACTTTTATATAAATGACTTTAAAAAGGGTCGTAGGCAAAAATAATAAGTTAAATCTTAGCGAAAAATAGTTTTGTACCAATCGTATTTTTATTGTTTTGTTATATCTTTATTTTTAAATAAACAGTGGGGAAATCCCCAAATCTGACGAAAAACTGCATTATCACCCGCACTTAGACTTCCTTACTGGTTTTATATTGTATTCATATGAATAAGAGTCAACTTTCATAGAAAATGAACAAAAATCGTTATCTTAAATTAAAAAATGGAAAATAATACTTCTCATTTCCTTTAAACATTTATCTAACGACACATATCAAGCTCTGTTCAATGTGCTTAAAAATATTTCAGAATACTTGGGATAAAATTTTGCCTTAACACCAGTATTATGTAGTCAAATTCAGAAACATGTTCATAGTAACCGTATGCAATTTACTTTTTCTACAATATAAATAATAAAAACTTTATACATTTTTAAATTTTTTGCGAATTTTTATGAAACTGATTATTTTGAGAGTTATTTATTTCGCGCCGCTATCGAGTGCAAATCAACCACTGTGCAGCGTCTCCACATGCTTTTCTGCGCAAGTCACTCCTTTCACCTTACTTATGCACAAATATTTTAAGGCGAATGATTTAAATATTTTATGATGGTATTTCTGCTAATTAAATTGACACGAAACGTTGATGTACTTGCGAATATTTGAGTGAGGGCAGCGGGAATGAAAGTGATGTAACTACAGCAATCCCTTTTGCAGAGAGGGTGATGTAGTTTCATAACATATTACAATCCATTTATAGAATGTTACAATTCTGATATATCTTTTTAGGTGGCTAATTTTGTATGAATGTATGTACATACATACATACAATGTGCGGCTATAGCAATTTTAATGAATTTACTTTGCTTGAGTTTGTCTGCTCTATGGTGGTTTGCTGCTGCTTTAATTTATTTTCATCGCTGATTCTGAAAGTGTGCATGAGCTTAATAGGACAGTGGAAATTCAGGCAGTTATTCAGCTCAATTATTACAGGCTAGTATAGGAAAGCATTTTATTAGAGTTTTAAAAATTTCATTAGATCTTTTTTTTTTAATTTTTTCTTGGAGAATGATGATAACCATAGCTTTAATTAATACACCTTGCTGGAATCCTATACAACGAATTCAGTTAATTTACTTACTTTTTAAACTCTATTGGTATAAGTATCAAGTGGCATGCATGCTTCCCAAGAGAAAAGTAAAGCTGTCTTCAACAAACGCCCTAGGGAATTGCTCAGGTTCAGTTGTTTATAACGACATAACGGAATTTCGAGGAAACTTGCAGTTTCAACAGAGGTGTACCAAAGAGAAAGCGGTGCTAAAGATATTGGTTTAGCATTGCAATTGAAAAGCTGGTTGGTGTCGTGTCGGGGGCACGTTGCAAGCAGGACAAAAATTATGTGTGTCAGGGTTGATTCTGGATAGGTAAGAGCTTAACATGTTGCCGTATCCACAACGAAGTTGATCTAGAGTGTCTCTGGGCGGATCTCCCTGGGAAGGTTGCTTTCCTCTACTGCGGGTTTAGGATTTTTTACTTTGAGAACGCGGTACACCGGCCAGTTCCTAGTATAGAGGTTTGACGCCTTTTTGTGGATATTTCTGAGGTCTATTCGCGTCTAGTGAAGGGAAAAACACTTGTTTTAATAGCGTAAGCAGATAGCTCATTCTCACTACAACGTCACCATAACCACCAAGCCGATTATCTGCCTAGATATTGGATCCATTAAGAGCCAATCAATTACCAAAAATCAAAGCATGTCACAGCTGGACACAGTATCGGATTCGCTGCATTTTGGCATGACTGAACTCAGCAAGGTGGACGAAAAAAATCTCGGTGAAACGTTTGAATGGCTCTGTTTGTCGTTAAAAAATGTATTAGCATAGTCCCGACGTTGGGCGCACATGTCTAAAAGTTTTGTCCGATGTGTTCTTTCGTATGACAATAGGTTTGCTTTAAAAAAGATTTAGTTCAGAACACTGCTTAACATCTAGATATTATGTTTCCATATTAATGAGTGTACGTTATTTTTATAGATTACTTATTTAGCCTTAACTTACCTAGCTCCCATCCTTGGCAAAAAACATTTAATATTTTCAATTGATATCACAGCCTAATCCCACATTTATTCAACCTCGTTTTGCTTATAATACATCGTTTTTAAATACAACAGCAAAATTCTACAAGCTTATAAGTTAAATTCGCCCACACACCAAATAAACTCATTGTTGATCCTGGCATGCCTAAATTGCCTTGCAAACTTTATCTAATACACTGATAGCAAATAGCGAAAACTCATAAAACGCCTTCAGGCTAAGAGCTTAAATAAAATATTACACGCTGAATAATGCAAAGTTACCAAAATGGTAATGCAAAAAAAAACGAAAAAATGTTCGAGCATATACTCAAAGCCTACATATATATCGTCTATATAACTATGAATATATAGAAATCTTTCATGTATGCGTCGATATGGATATTCTGTGTAAGCAACTGTTCCATTATAAATGCTGCCAAGCTAAGCTTATTATTGCATCCATTTTCAGGCATTTGATTGTTGTTGTAATATTGTATTATTACAATATCTGAATATTTCTCTTCAAAGCATCCGCAGTATTTTAATGGCACCACTAACGATAAGTGACATATGTATGTATATTAGGTACTTGGCCATATAGCATAGATATTTAGGGTAAATATATTATACATAAATACGATACAAAGTTAAAGCTCGGCATTTAGAAATAAATCTGATGAGTTTGGTAATACCGAGAAGCGAGAAGCGCCGTTTCAGGACGCTATCTACATATTTATGTACAGCTGTAAGGATATACAAGTACACTGGGGGAAATGCCTTGGCTGCAGTGTCCTATTGGATGCAAAGAAAAAACATCGTTTCGCCACCCTGGTCTCCACTTATTAGCATTTGAAAGTATATCATTATTTTCCCGAACATATTAGTATATTATTTTGGTAGATAATTCGTCGATCATATTTGAGTTTACACAAAAATTGTAAAAAAAACATGTGAACCAATTACAAAACCGTTTTCAAAAAAAATTTTGAAACATCAAAACCTTTTTTCAAAAATCTTCTTTCTAAATTTTTAACATTTTTGTTGTAATTTTCAGAAAACTGTAAATGTGTGAAATAGTTTTTCTCTAAGATTCGGAAAACTCAAAAAAAAATTTTTTTTTAATCTTCATAAAAACTTCAAAATTTAGACTTGGAATTTTCAGAAAATTATAAATATGCAAACTAATTTAAAAACATTTTGAGAAAATTCGAGAAACCTGTGAAGTTTTGTTTTTGTTTTATCGACCTGTTGATTTAAAAGATCGTGGGTTTGAGCCGAGTTCAATGCCTTAACAATAAATTTTTGTTATTATTATTGTTGTGGTATATTATTATCTTGAATTTTCAGAAAATTTAATTTGAAAATGTTTTGGAAAATGCAAAAACTTGTTTTAAAATTAAAAAAAAAAATACAAATTATACAAATTGAATCTTTAAAAAAATTTCAAATCTAAATTTTTTAGAGAACGAGAGGGGAGTTCTTGTTCTGTGAAACGATGAAGTGAAAAACAATTTTCTTACATTTGAATAAATTTCTATGAATTAAGCGGGGACTGCCCACATTGCTTTTAAATGTATGAAAACATTTATTTGAAGCCATTTTGAATTTATAATTTATTTAATAATCAAATCCCACTCCCGGGAGAAAAGGCTTAGAAGAGATTTACAAGGTATAATCGAAACAGCTGTCGCCTTGTTCGTTCGGATGTCACGTTGTTTAAATTTTTCCAAAATTGTTGAATAAATATTTGTTTGAAATTCTTTTTCATATCATCTTTTCACAGAACAAGAATCCCACCCCTGTAAATATGTAAACCAAATTTGAAAATTTTTTAGCATGAACTTTTTGAAAATTTTCATATATATGTAAATATGTAAGCTACTTAAAAAACACTGCAAAGTTCAAATTTATAAAAATTTCAAGCTTTTTTCTTGAATTTTCATAAAAATTAAATTTCATAAAATTTGCATATTTTTAAAGAGCTGTGAATAGTTTTTACAAAAATTTTGAAATACGAATTTGCCTTTCTTTGTCGTCGAAAAAAAAGCTTTTTTTTTCTTAAATTATTGTTGGTTCGCATATTTTACGTAAAAAACAAAAGCAATATGCCTTTTTTCGTCTAGCAAGATAAAGAAATTAAGATTAACTACTAATAATTTCCGATTTTTTTAAGAAAGTGTTTTTCTAAAGTAAATTTTAATAATATTAATTATGATTTATGCAGTCTACATATAAAGTGGTAAATGTTCTATCGAAAGATTTTTCACAGTGAAATTTCAAGTGTATCTATATAGACTCATATTTCTATTTATGTATAAACATAACGTTGAATTTTTCGTTGGTAAAATGATAATAAATATTGTGTATATGAAATAAATTCAGGTATCAAAATACCTACCAACATTCGTTTAAGTAATTGCTTGTGGGCCAGTTATCCTGTTCGTGTAGATGTTGAACGAAATCAATTTGAAACTCATTCATATGAAAAAGGACAACAACGTGTAAAAAGCATTAAGTTATGTTGCTGAAATTGACATCAACTCACTAACTGGCCGTAATGGAAGATAACCAAGTAAGCGGTTTATAACACAAAGATTATACTTCAGGCGGTGGTAGAAAATGTATTTTGAAACAACCGGTCATCATAAAGCATGAGCACTAAATAAAATATACTTCACGTTTTGGTGTTTTAAGCGATAAAAAAATATATTTTTGACCTCTACCCTTCACCGACTGACTATGTAAGCAGCATTTGTTTACTGTGCTTAGCTAAAGCCCATCTAACGCATCCAGCATCGCTGGACAAAGTTCTTATATGGGAACATAACATACTCTTTGTATATGTGCATATATACGAATACGAATTTAAATACAGACTCACGGTTCCTTGTGCATAGTGACATTCAATTTAAGTGAGCACTTTGCCGAAAGTTGTTTGGGGATTTTATTTGCGCTATGCCAACAGTAGAGAGAGGCCAAAGTGGATGTCCTGTCGTAGCAAAAGAAGATGAGGGTGCAAACATGTTTTCATGCATACATAAATATGTTCATATCTTTATTTATAATGTCAGAACGATAAATGCTTGAATAATTTAAATGTTCGCTATAGAAAAATTTTGTCGGCTATACACAAATCTAATATCACCGTTTGTACGTATATGGAAACAAACATACAAAATATCAATATGTCATAATCGAATAAAGCACAAGGGGAGCTTAGATATCGATTGATTAAGGTGATACATAAAATAAGATGAGAAGCGATGTAATCAAATTGAATAAATCTACAAAGTGATAGCATGAGAATTAAAACGATAAAATATTAGAAAAGGTACACAATTTTATAAACCTATATAGATGTCATTTTTTTTTTTTTTTATATAGATGTCATTATATGAAAGGAATCTTGCCGCGGTTGTGGCTATGTGGTTTTGCTTAAACCATAGACTAGGTGTAGTGTAAACTACTAGGTATTTATATGTGTCGACGATCTTCTCTGTACAATTTCAGGACCCTTAAAGGACCAATTAAGTGTCCTAACGGAATAGTTTCGTGTTGTTACCTTCTAAAGCTTGATATATTTTTGGAACAACTTTGCGACCAAAGTTCATTTAGGCAAGAAAAAAAAGTAAAGGGAAGGAAAGGAAAAAAAGAAATGGAACGAATGGAAATAAAAGGAAAGAAACGGAACGAAAGGAGAGGAGAGGAGAGAAAAAAAAGAAACGGAATGAAAGGAAAGGAAAAGAAAAGAAAGAAACGGAACGAAAAAGAAAAGAGAAGGAAAGGAAAGGAAAACAATGGAAAGTAAAGGAATGGAAAGTAAAGAAATTAAAAGGAAAGAACAGGAAAAGATAAGAAAAATGTGTTATAGGTGCATTACAGACGAGGAATCGATTTTTTATCGAAGTATTTAAATTTGCCGTCAGTAACAGAGGTTATCGATTTATTCATTATTATCGATTTGCTATCGAAAATTTATTCATTTGTTGACGGAGCGCTATCGAAAAGTTAGCGATTTGTTGCAAACAAAGTTATCGAAATTTGGCGATTTATTAAAGAAAAGCTATTGATTATTTATTTGGCGATTTATTATAGAGTTATGAAAATAAGAAAATATTTGGACCATCTGTGTTATTACCGGGTTTATTTCGGTATTGCTATGTAATTTTATCTTTTTTTATCTTATATCTTTATAAGAATTATTTATTTGAAAATTTTTTGTGAGTTATTCAGGATTTGTTTGGAGTTATTTTCTAGACTATCGAAACCATCGTTTCGGAAATACATTTGTACTTTTCGATATTTTGCCAAAAACTCTTTCGAGAGGCTATTTTGAAATCGATTTAGAAGTATGTAATGTGGGGACCATATACGAACAACTTATTAACTATTTTCAAAACCATTTCGAAATTATGTGAAGATATTTACAAGGACATTCCGGTATTAAAATATAAATAAATGTGAGACCCGATAAGCTCCGAAGAAATTTTAGGCCGAGCTTCTTCATCTTCATTCCGGCATTAAAAAAAGTAAATATAAGGACCGATTTTCCTTCAAGAAAATTTAGTCCGAGGTTCGCTTCCAATTTGCGTTCCGACAAATTTGAGAAACGAGATCTACATATTTTATGCCGACTCCAGGCGGCATCTGCAAACGGATGAATTTTCGCTGCCAAGTTGTCCCATTACCTAGATTTTATTCGGCATCTATTGCGGGCTCGTTTTGGCATTACTTTCGAGCAACTTCTAGTTAATTTCGAGATTATTTAAGACCTGAGTAGCGCGTTATTTTTGTGATCGTTTAAGATCCGTTCTCGCATTACCTCGAGTACTGCAAAACCAGTTCCTGTTGCGAGAATGACTCATTTCTTTGGTCGATTTTCCCACAGGGTGGAAAATAGTAAACATTAATATTTGGCGCTATGTACTTCTAACGAAATTAGTATGAAGCTTCTCTTCCCACTCGAAATGTGCTGCAATTTTAATTTTTCTTACAAGTTATCGCACCGCTTACTGTGAGCAGCATCTGCTATGGCATCTGACTTTCGCTGAGAAACTTTCCATGGCAGAAATACAACTTTACCTGTTCTGTCACTTTAGTAGGGGAACCTTGATTACCTCTACATAACGGCGACCACAGAGAAGTTTATTTATGTATATTAAAACGATTTTCCGTCATGCTTTGTCAAATTTTTGAAACGGCTATTTATGAAAATAGGCATTGCTCTAGTTTATCAAAACACTGAATATTAATATTTTAATTAAAATTTAATTTTATACACTCACCTACTCACCTCTCAATATTTAGTTTGTTTAATTCCATTTCGTGTATTACAATAGTTTTTACGTTTTGCAACATAGCTCATCAATTTTGTGGCACTAACTAACTTCTCCAATTTACCCAAAAGTTCACCTACTTCTGCCCATTGTCATAATCGGCCATCTATCACGTCCATGGTAAGGCAAACAATATCAACATAAATAAATATCCCCCACTCCAGCACTGTCACATAGACAAATTACCCAATGTTGAGTTTAAATGTTATCTATAAATAGTTTTGCAATTGATTATTGTGTTTGTCCTTTGTATACAACAACTGAGCGTAGTTAATAAAAGTCGGCAGCATGTTGCGCAACATTTTTTTCTCAATAGCAAATGTTGCTATGAATGTCTCTCGTCGTTAACTTTCGTTTATTTCGCTCATCGTTTAACTTAGCCGAAGGTTGTTTTCTCTATGCACCAACAAGTTGCCAATCGTTCTCAACAACTTTTTACACACCCAAACACATCGAACTTTGAGCAGAGCGTTAATATTATGATTATTTGAACAAATTACTGACATTCGTATATAATCGTTTAGATTTATTACCGTTAACACATAGCGATGTCTCGCAAATCTGTGCGCAGTCACTGTTTTCCGTTTCCGTTTTCTCTTCTCACTTGTTTGTACATGCTATAGTTGTATTAACTCATACATGCACATACATATATCAACATTCCGTATTCAAACACGTTTTTACTTTCAATCCATTCGCTCTTATTGTTTATTTCTTTGATTGCTTGTTATTCCCAATCTCTCATTGTGCTACCACTTCGTCTCGAGGTATTATATATGTAGCATTGGTATTTATAATGGAATGTTTTATTTTACGTTATTAAGCTTATTTGACATGTCAATTGTAACAAAGTTCATAAATAAGTTTGCACTTTGTATTAGTGTTAATATAAATATACGAGCCAGTGCACGCATAGAGTTGCCATGTTAAGTTTTTTTAAGGAATATGGTACAACAAAATTTGGGTAAGAAGCATTATAAAAAATATAGTTTAAGAGGTGTATTGAGTTTCTAACACAACTATTCTTGGAAATTTTGTGAGATAAATTAACATTAGTTTGAATTTTGAAGGTTTCTGAGAAGCTTTTCAAAAAACATAATTGTGATTTAAAATGGATCGGTTTTCTCTTCTAGATTCACCGAATTCAGTGTCTGGACTCGCTTAACACTTTATTGTTAAGGAATTTATATGTAGTTAAAATACGGCATCGAGATAACAGTTTTAACTTCCTCAAGAATAATTTAACAAATTCCGAGAATTTAACATTTTCAATTTTTTCCTACTTCTGTGCATAAAACAAACTTGATGTAACACTAAACCGATTTTCAATATTTCACCAAATTATGGTCATAGAGCTCCTTCAACATGTTCAAAAAGTACTTCACGAAAAATTTCATTCCTTACTTTTAAAATACATACACGTTTCGATATCTGGCGAGGTATTTGATTAATACTGTTTCCACACAGAAACTTAATGATCTCATTTCACCTTCTAATTAAATCGTAAATTGTTTGCTTTCACACAGAAGTAACTGCTCGATTAGTATGAAGGATGAATTGTCAAGCGAATAAAATGACAATGCTATATGACAGACAATCATGGCGGAACGATACAAGGTGGCAGCATGGTGACATACCTACATACATAAATAAGAATTCCATGTACTTTGTTTTTGTAAATTCGATGGACAAATGTCAAAATCGTACTGCGCCGGAAGTTGATGTATCAAATCAAATAAAAAAAGGATATAATCAGCTGTTCGATGCGGCCACCTTGTATCGTTCCGCCATGCAGACAATGACATTTACTTTGACAAATGACATTTTTAAGCACTGAACACACCAAAAACTAAGAAACTGAACGCTCCCAACAGAGTTGCATTGTGCTTTTGAATTCATTAGGCATTCGATTAGCTACTAATGAAATAATTATAGATTCGAATTTTGTAGGGAAGATTGAGCTCAATAGGCGTCTTAATTTAGAAAACTGCTTTTATTATTCAATAAGCCGTCTGTGTGAAAACAGTATAATTCAATTCATTTAATTGGCATATCAACAGCTGAGTAGAACATCGCCCTATCTCGGCTGCCAGTTCATAAAAGCTCCATCTGATAGTATTTCTAAAATATACACAATCTTAGCTCAAAGAGTACATAAGTTTTTGGTGAAAAAATAAATAAATTAAGCCATGTCCATTCGCTCGTCCCCCAATCCGTGATCACGACGAATTTAGTAAATTTTAGATATCTTGTGTATGGTGTGGGGATTCTTTGGCGCTCATCTCCCAGCACTATTTGATATGAGCGAAATCGGACGATAATCATATATATAATATACAAAATTTTGGAAAACACAAAAAGCGGAACGATTAGTTAAATTGTTATCCCTAATTAAAACTATTTAAAATTTTCGAAAAGGGGCGTGGCGCAATCCACTTCTTACAAAATTAATTTTTCCAATATTATTAGTCATAATCAAGATGGTTTAAGCTGTCATCACAAAACAATTGAAACGTATCAGTCTTCCATGGGACCGACGAAATCGCACACCTATATCAATAGAGATGTAACTAAAAAATTAAATACAAATTTGCAATTTTTATCTTATAATTTATTTAATAATTTGGGGAAAAATTTAAACAACGTAACATCAGGAGGGACAAGGTGACAGCTGCTTCGATTATACTTTGTAAAGCTCTTCAAAGCCCTTTCTCCCGGGAGAGGGATCTGAACCCGCAGTCCTACGATAGTTGCATTCAGCCACGTCATGCCTTAGTTGTTGTAGAGTTTTTCCCAATTGCCTCCTTTTTTGCATATATTATCCTTCTACACACCGCATACTTCGTATGTAATTATGTGTTGAAGTTATGCATGTTGGTAAGGCGGTTTCAGAGAAACTTGGTATTGTTGCTGTTTTTGTTCTATTTATAGAACTACAACGAATTAACCAAATGGTGTCTGTTTGTAGGAGTTAATCGGTGATTGCCCGTATTGCTTTAAATATATGAAAACATTTATTTCAAGCAATTTTTAGGTTTTTATAATTTATTTAATAATTTGGAAAAAATTTAAACAAACCAAAAAAAAAAAAAACGAAAACTCATACAAACAGACAACATTTGGTTAATTCGTTGTATTTCTATAAATAGAACAAAAACAGCAACAATACCAGTTTCTCTGAAACCGCCTTACAAACATGCATAACTTCAATACATAATTACATACCAAGTATGTGATGTGTAGAAGAATAATATATGCAAAAATGAAGGCAATTGGGAAAAAACTCTACAACAACTAAGGCATGACGTGGCTGAATGCGTTTGTAACAATTTCAACTATCGTAGGAGTTCGGGTTCAAATTCCACTCCCGGGAGAAAACGCTTTGAAGAGATTTACAAGGTATAATCGAAACAGCTGTCGCCTTGTCCGTCCTGATGTCACGTTTTTTAAATTTTTCCCAAATTATTAAATAAATTATAAAAAAAATTAAAAATTGCTTGAAATAAATGTTTTCATACATTTAAAGCAATACCGGCAATCTCCGATTAACTCATACAAACATTTTTATCTTATATCAATAATAAAATAGTTATTTATTATATTACCAACAAAACGTAAACTTTTCGAAACGATCAACACCATAACAAGTTCGGAAAAAATCTTGTATGCCGGCATAATTTTTCAACTCTTTTTTTCCTTTTGTAGTGAAGAGCATTACTTAGTGTTTTTTTTTTCTCGGACGTTGTGGTAGCACACAGCCCTCAAGTAGCCCGATGATTCCAGGCGTATCCTGTTAATTAATTTATTTTAATTTATAAATTTTTATGTTTATTATTAATTTTTGGTAATAATTTATAATTTTTAAATTTTCATTTTTGCCGAATCTTTGAAGGGCAGTGGCTTCTTCAGCGTCGAGATCTAAGACTGCTCAGCTACAGAGAAACTCATCAGCTGAGAAATATAGATACACAATAAATAAATAAATTATTATGGGAAGATAGAACGCTTTTCTGTATGTTAAAGAGCGAGTCCGAAACATCAATTGTTATCGAATTAGAGTTATAATTTTCACACATACACAGGAAAGGCTCGTTTAGTTGACAATTGGTTCTACATGGTTTAAGTTAACTTCGTTCAAAACAAATGGGCTTGAAATCGACCCATTTAATAGTTAAGCCATAAAAATTACTCCTAGCTTCGACTTGAAGGGTAGTTAGATTTATAAGTTTTAACCGACTAGTTTAAGGATGAAGACTATACGAAAGAGATAATTGAAGATTTCTCAAGGCGAAAAGTAAAAACTGTTTTTGAATTGATTCTAGCCTATCCCCATGAACTTAATAACGCGGATTTCAAATTATGGAACCATACTCTATATCGGCCTCACCAATGTTGTAAAAAGGGTTTTCATAAGGATCGCTAAACTCTTTTGAACATCTTTTCACAAATGGTCGCTTTATTGACTGTGGTATTAATATGAGAGTTGAAACTATGTTTGCAATTCATTGTAACGCCCAAGTCGACAAAAACATCGCCGCTCTCCAGAGTTCTGCTATTAATTTTGTATGTATTTGGCTGTACATTCCCACGTGAAAAACACATGAATTTAAATTTGTCTATGTTGACCGGCGTATAATTCGCATTACACCAACTAACTAAACAATTTAAATCCGACTGGAGTAGAGAACGTTCTTCAGTCGATGCGTAAGACTTACAAATTGTTACGTCGTCAATATACATTAAAATTTTAGAATATTTTATAGTTGTGGAAATATCGTTTATAAAGAGCAAAAACAGAATCGGACAAAGATGGCTGCACTGAAGCACACCCGAGGGAATGTCGATGACAAAATATTGGAATTGGACAAATATTGGAAGAGATCCAGCGAGTGAAACCAGGTTTAAAGCCAAGCAATTCGAGTTTATAGACAAGTAATGAGTGGCATACTTTGTCGAATGCTTTACAGAAATCAGTGTATATAACATCGGTGTGATGATTGTTTCGAAATCCATTCGAGACATGAGTTGTACATTCAAGCAAATTGGTTGTGGTTGATTTGCCTCCACAAAAGCCGTGCTGAGAACTATGTATCAATGTAGAAATCGAGAATGTAAGGTGATTAGTAACGATTGCTTCAAATAGCTTAGAGATAGAGGAGAGCTAGACGGATTGCTAAGACAAATTGAATTATTATATGTAGGGGAACCGTTTAAAAATCAGCACCATGTAGGAATAGCACTTCTTATCAAAAAATTGGTCAGCTTTCAATCCGTATAAAAAAGTAAAATGACGACAGTAGTGGCAACTCTGATAAGTAGAAAATGAAATGACGGCTATGTGGATCTTATGCAGGAACCATTTTTATCCGTTCTTTTTATAAGCTCTTCCGACTTTTTACGTTACTGAAATTTTTCAGAGTTGATCGTTTTTTTATATTCATTAGGGTGGTCCTTATACACAACTACCTAGGCCAAAAATATCACATATCATTTTTGGTCTCAATTGAAAATGACGAAATGTTGTAGGCTAGGGGTCAGAGTTGAAATTTCTCTATAGGGACTCTAAAAATTAAAATTTAATGATTTGAGTTTGGATACCTAAAACAGATGACTGGCGATATCAGATTTTACTCTCAGTCTCGATTGGAAACGGTTATGGGATGTCGCAGTCAGATTACCCTACGGAGACCCAATATATTAAAATTTGAGCTTTAAGCTTCGCCAATCGGACCAAAATTTATATGTGATAGCTTTGGCCTATGCTTTACCGTTTGCAGGGTTGAGATTGGAATGCATCGTATATTAGGTTTATAAAGTCCACCCTATTATACCTATGTATTTAACAAATACTGTTTAAGTAGTTATTAAAACCTCTACAAAAAATGTCTCCAAAACTAAATTTGAATTTAACAAAATAATGGCACGCAAATTTCGTCTGCTCCAATTAAGCTCATTCATCAAAATCATAGCTCAAACAGTGCGCCGCATACAATTAATTACATAACTATTAAGGATGAGTAAGCCACAATTCGGTAGACAAATATATTTAACTACATAGTTCCATGCTCAAATTATTTTTAATACAATGATAAATGTTACGCTTGAGGACAACTCTGAAATAGCCAATTTTGATTACTTTCCTATACTCATAAGCAATCGCATAGTTACGTACCACATACATATATACATATGTATATACATAATAGGGGCGGCAGTGGTAACTATTATCTATATACATACATACGTGCATATATTTGTACAACATTAATTAACTTATAAACGAAAAGCAGGTCAACAGAATAAATACACAAAAAAAAACAAAAAAGAATATGAAACGAAGCGAAGTGGCTGGCTGGCAGGCAGACGAGAAGGCAAAGTTTCGTTTTGGAGGGCAATTTGTTGGTGATAGGGCAAAATCTAGTAGAGGCACTTTTTCGTATTAATGGCAACGACTCAAAATGTAACGAAAAACTAACAGATATAAATAGAAAGATAGTAAGGCTAATATATTTGTATATTAAAAGCCGGTATTTATATACTTATGCAAGCATATGAGGGAATATTCCTGTGTGGGTGTATGTTTCTGGGCGTTGCCATAAGTGACTAGCATGAAATCGCATTCCTTTTTGCCAAATGGTTGGCAAGTAACATAGAAACATATACAGTTTACCTGAATTCCAATATTAAATAATTGCTCTTCAGAGCGTTGAAGTCTGATGGCATTGCCATTGCTGTTTCCGTTTCTCCAACCAAATGGCTGAATATGTATCTGATATATCTTCCACGTATACCCAAAGAAAGACCAAATTTATTACAAGATTAGTTATTATATGAGTAGTTCTTTAGTCAGATGTTACTATCCTCGGTAGTACTAGCTGCTAGCAAATATTCTTTGGGCCTAACCAAGTACTCTACAACATAGAATTTAATGTAAAGAGTGATTCTTTTTTTTTCTATTTTAGTTTAATTGTTCTTATTTTTTAGCTGTTGACTGAACTTTCTTTAGTACCTGCACTGGTTTACCATTATTTGAACTGACAGATTTAATGTGATGATGTCCTATGCGGTGAATATGGTCTTCCGCTGCATTAACTTTTATATAGTTCCGAACTAGTCAAAATATAGCTACTATTAAAGTGGTTCCAATTTGATACTTTATGTCTATTTCTGAGCTAGAAATTTCTATCACTAGTTACTGCCTTCCCTACAGGCTGTTAAGCTAGTTTCTATTAATGTGTAGTTGATTTTATTTTCCATTTGTTTGCTCTTGCTGAATTTTAGTGAATTACATCAGAAATTGTAGTAAATTGAAAAAGTTGGTTTCTTCTACAGCAGGCGGTTAACATAAGCCTACAATCGAACAATTGACACAGTGGTGTGTTAGACTTAATTTGTTTGGCTAAAACAAAACTAATTGGGGATCATATAAAACATAACATTTTTATCAATTTAACTGTAGGGTAGTTTACTCCAACACGCTAATATTAGCTGCACTTCTACGTTGTATATATGAAGCGCTCATAGAAACATTTTTAACGAAATAATAATCATAAAAATAGCACTTTTGTTTCATAAAAAACCAACCAATTACGCGCAAACATACATATATGTACCACCTGTAAGGACAGATAAAGGTTTTTATGATGAAGAAACAAGCTCAAATGTATTCGACTGCAAAAACAGGCGCCCTTATAAACTCAAACTTCACTCTTTTATCATAAGCGGTTATATGTCCATAATTCTGCTATCACCAGCACTATGAATATCTTGGCTTAGCCAGCATAACACCAAATCCATTACAACAAAGACATCCGGTCGATATTATTTTTCGATGAAATCGTTTAAGCCTTTCCGAAAGATTTTGATTGTGTTTTTCCACGCTTTTTACTGCAGGGAAGATAGTTAATTAGATCTTAGAAAACTTTTATTGCTTGAGGTGGCTAGACACTTAACTATTCCACTCCATTCCTTCCTGTTACCCAAAGTCAAGCCATTAGTATAAAGGCTTCTGTTAATCTTCACCAATATATATTTTCTCACTTTCCCTTCTCCTTCTTCCCCTTTACAACTTTGACCTGAATTTCCATATCCATCTCCCAGTTTATCTCAATCACATTCTCCTTGCCTGTCATAATTTCCGCGCGTGTCTCAGCCTCCGTCCACATCCACATCTTCGTCTCGGTCACTATCCCTATTTCCGTTATTCTGGCTATTTTTATTCCTCTCATCTTCTTTAGTTATTTCCTCACCTCTGTTAATCAGTCTACGTTCTCATCACGTTTTTAATCGTTCCGCCCTTTCAGTAGTAATCTCCGTCTTTACCTAAATTTTTTTCTCAAGTACTTCACTCATGCCTTTAGAATTGCCTCCTAGGGAGGTGCTTTGAAGTAGGCAGTGCTGTATATTGCAGAAAAAATATACATTTAAGCACATAATAATAAAAACAAGTGGGAGGTATAACTTCGAGGAGACAGGGTTCAAGCTTCCTCTTCGATTCATGGTCAGTTACAAATATTTTTCTACGGATAGTAGAAATTACAGTTTTATGCCAAAACAGTTGGATATTTGCAGAGAAATTTTTCTATGGTAAAATAAACAACTGGTGGGGAGCGTTTCGAAAAAAATTGGCACTTTCATGGATTGTATGATGGACCTGTGGTATGGTAGGCAAGTAGTACACTTTCTCAAATTCACTTTTTCAAATTTCTTCGAAGATTGACTCGTAAAAATAACCGACACGCAATTCTAAAAATTTTCCCGACTACAATTACCTATTTTTTTTTTTAATCTTCAATGTATGCCAAGTAAAGTAAATTTCGTCTAAGTTAAACTGTTAATTGACATATCTTTTTTTACTCCAATTTTGATCAGCTAAGAGGCAATCTCCTTCCAGAACTTCTAAGTATCCACCAGAGAAAGTTCCGTAAAAATCCATTCAGTCGTTTCGGAGATTAGCCTATAAAACAAGAATTCTTAAGTTGGCCCAAGTGTCCTCTACTACACTCAAGTGATTATTATTATTATTATTACTAGGTCTGGAAGCACTGCGATCTTTGTGCAAGACCTTTCAGCCTAATTTTGTATCTGGAGGCTTTTGATGTATCTACGTACCTTCTCAGGCTTTTTACTTCATATCACATAGGGATTAAGAGTCCCACCACCTAGATTGGATAGTCTCTGCCTAGGCAGAGCGACGCATTCGCAGAGAATATGAGCCGGCGTTTCATCATCCAGCTCACAGAAACGACAAATTTAAGTTTTGGATAGATTTAACTTACTTGGGTGATATCGTAGATCGCAGGGTCCCGTATAGTACCCAGTGAGAGTTCTTAGGTCCTCCCTGCTTAGATTAATGAGTTACGCTGATACTTTCGTTGCCGGAAGTATAAACAATTTGGCCTGTTTTTGCCCTGGGCAGTCAATCCAGTGACGTCTGAATTGTTGAGTTTACCAGTTTCTTATAGTTTCCCTAGTGTGTGCTTTTGTAAGTCCACAAAAGGGCTCTCGACCGTAGAATGCTTCTATAGCACCCTGCTTTGCTAGGTAATCTGCATGTTCGTTACCTTCATGATGATGTCCGGGAATCCATCCCAACAAAACCTTGTTTTAGGCTCCCATGTCATTAAGAATTTCAGTGTATTCATGCACTAGCTTAGATGCAACTGTGTAGGATTGCAAGGCACGCAGGGCCGCCTGGCTGTCCGACATAATGTAGATGCTCTGCAATGTCGAGCCTCTCCGAAGACATTTTCTACTGCAGACTTCTATTGCGATATCTGCCTGTAGTACGGTGGGGTAGAATCCCATTGGTATCGATTTCTTGAAGTTCGGCCCATAGATGTCAGCTCCCGTTCTTGCGTCATCGAATTTTGATTCATCCGTGAACCAGACCTCTGAGTCAGGGTCGTTATAGCGATTCCCTGTTTCCCAGTGGGTCCTGTCCACAATGGACACTTCAGTGTTCCGTGAGATTCTGAGCTTAGGCGACATTAGGTCAGGCAGTTGTGGGTTTTCCTACGAATTTTCTTGTTACTTGCATATGCTCTATCATATTTCCTTTCTTCAACTCAGAAATATTTGGAAGTCTTAGTGCGCCTAGTGTTGCCTCTTTCTCTATCAGAATAGGGAAGGGAGGTATTCCCACTAATCACACTCAGGTGATACATTCAGTAATTTTAATATTTTGAAACACTGTACTCATTAAAGGCGGCATCATTTAACAAATATCGGCAAAAGACTTAATCACTCTGGCGGTTGAGTACTACAAATTAAGCAGCTGTCAGCCCACAACAGAATGCTAGGCTGCAAGCACGTATGGGCATGTGTTTGTATGTAAGATTACATATGTATATTAATCTACATGTATGTAGGTACACCACCCTACTATATGAATGTTAATGTTTAAGTAAGTAAATATTTAGCTGTGTGTTTTTCTGTGTGGTTTCTGCAACTAATTAATTATTTTAATTAAATTGAAATGAGTTAATGCCATGACGATATTATTAGGGCCCAATTATGCAAAACGTAATGAGTCATTCTTTTTTTCGTGTTCAACAAAACTTATAGAGTAGAAGAGCTTTCACTCCCTTTGTGATTGACAGTAAATTATATCATTATTTATTTCGAAACTGTACATTAGATTGGGTCCATTCTCTAAGAATTTGTTTTTCTTTAAAATAAAACTTGGTCAATTGACTTTCGACTTTTAGGACTAATATGCTATTATATAGATCCTGACATGCTATATATCTTCTGTTTATGTCATTTTGAGCTCTGAAGTCGTTTTTTATAATTAGATGAAGACAGATGCATACTATAAGGCCTACAATACGAGCCAGCGGATAAAACTACGCAAGGCTGACATCAGGGCTCAAAGGACATTAGAAGATATGTAGACCTTAACAAGATCAATATCACGACATATAAATTTTAAAAATTGTATATTAAGTAACAAAGTTATAATAAAAGTACAACTTTGGAGGTATGTAGATGAGGTAAAATGAAAAATGTGTTGAGAAGCTCTTCAACTATAATCTCTAAATTGAAAAAAATGTGTTTTGACCTATTGATGAATTGGAATCTGGAAAGTCAAATACTATCACGGCGTCTTACATAACTAGGCCATTAAAAAAAAAAACTGTACAATTAAATAATATCAACACATACACACAGCAAAAACCAGAAAGAACTTTATTATATTGAAATTTTCTCTTTCAGGATCTCATTCAACTGCAAGTTGTTTAACGAACGTCAGCAGTCGCCGCACAAACAGCTACCTAAATGATGCCCGAAATCGATCGTGACGCTGTTGCCGAAATGGTTAGCGGAGCGCATGCGCCTATATTTAGCACCGCCGCGCTGCTAGCCAAAGAGCAACATAAATACAAAACACACTCCCGCCTACAAGCCTCACTAGCCGAGCAAGAGCATTTCAATATGGCCGCGGTCAGTTCGTATGTATATCAGAGTCCTCTAACCATACCACCACATAGTCATCACACGCAGTACAACAATTTCACTATGAATAATAATACAATTGGTGCTTTAAATCATAATATGGCTGGACAACATTTAGGTACTAGTCATGGTTGTATTAGTCCGAGTAGCAAAGAGAAGTTAGCTAATATGTTAAAAGTGCGCGATGCTGAACAGCGCACGGCTAGCAACTTCCTACAGAAAACGTTGGAATCAACGCCACGTCCATCGCCTACTAGTTGCTACAGCAATGGTAGTGGTAATAGTAATGGCAGCGCGGTACACTTAGAACCCGGCAGCTTGTCAGCGCCACCTCTACATACACCGCTCTCACCACCACCACCACCTCCACCACGCGCTAAAACACCACATCCACGTCGTTTGGATAGTTCACCACAGCTAACACAAAAACCACCAGCAATACAAGTAGATGATCTCAAAACTGGCATTCCTCCTGAAAGCTGGCATCCGCATGTTTATGCACGTCCGCCCATACGTCCCACACCGCATGCTATAGCAGATATTCTGGGTTGGCGTTCTATGCCACACTCACCTGCGTGTCAGCAGCAGACTATAATTACCAACCAATGCACCACTTCTTCTTCGGTACAACGCGAATCAATGGACGAATCATCGAATTCATCATCGAACGCCGTCATGACGCTGCCGCCAGTGCCCGCCAAATCGCCTAAAAGTATACTTCGAAACTTTCAGCAACATATTGCACTGCAACCACAATCTCCACAACGTGAGCATGGTCACTTGCGTAGCACTTCAGTGAGTGAAGCTAGTGAGGACGATATAAATGGTAGCATTATTGATCAGCCCTTGAATCTTTGTGTACCGAAAAAGCCACGCGAAACTTATACGCCGCCACCAAACGTCAAGCAAACGCAAATACTTACAAAGGCTGGCAGCAGCAGTAGCAAGAAAGGTGAGTGTGAACATGTCCTAAGTATTTCAACATATTTTCATTTAAAATATATCACATAGGGACTGTGAGTCGAAAATAGGCAAAGTACGCATCATGTAATTTACGGATCCTACAAAACTCAAAAAAAATATTTTATTTCTTAAGAAACCAATGAAAAAAGGGTTGATCTGAGCAGTCGAAAGTGGAAGGAGTTTCGAAGAAAGCCCAAAACGTAAAAGAATGAGTTGGGTTTTACTATACCAATCGCTGTTACATCAGTAAGGCCCGTCGAATCCCATTCAAAAACTGCCATCCTAGGAGTAGCCTCATGCAGCTATAACAAGTTTTACTTCCCTTCTCCTTGCATGTATTGTGCCTAATACCGGTCCAAGAGATTTGAGTATATGATCATTGATCATGTTTGAAAAGATATAATTAAAACGGTCACAGGCGAAGTTTTCTAGTCTCGAGTATGCCTCTTAGAAATACCTCAATCTCTTTCTCGTCATGAATGGGAAGATATTTCTACTCTAGGCCTAAGTCCGGGGCCGACTATACAGGGGGCACCAAAGTGAGTAACAATCTCGACAATGATCATAGATATAAGGGAAGCCAACTGATTTAAGAAACGTACGTCCGTGGCAGTTCAGTGTAACGAACCGGCTTCTCATTGCGACACATTAATGGTACAGGTGGCAGTCTGGAGTGATGTACATATCGACTTACATTCATTCGCCTCTAACCATGTGCAAATACTGGCTTGTATCTGTATTTAACCAGAAATCTATATAATGCCCGATACGGAGATAAACTAGCTTAATCGTCTCTCTTTATTTCCATTGGTTGAAATATTAATACTGTTTGATGGGAGTACAAGGCGAAAGCATGGGAATTTCAACGAATAATTTTTGTCTGAATTGTGAGGACGAGAATGAGATATAAAGTGTTGAATGCTTCCTTTGCAGATGCCCCGTTCTGGTCAGGATATGTTTATAGTGTCTAAACAAGCATTTCATAGATTGTTGAGCGTGACTTCTTTCGGAGGATAGCTTACTCCTTTGTAACTCTGTAATTTTCAGACTAACTCCCGTTAATTTCGATACTAGCCGTGTTTTTTAACACGCGTATATCCGTTTACGCTTAAACTTTATATTTATATGTGTCTTTGTTTCACCCTCTACACTAATTCTATGTATTCTATGTGTGTCCACAATTCATCGCAACTGATTCAGCTATATGTTATACCCTATGGCCATCAGAGCGTTGCGTCTCCGCTTTTCGGTACACCCTGTTGCTGTAGATAGTTGTTTAACCACAGCCGCTAGATGGGTCTCCTAAGCATTATCTAAGCGAAGATAGGCGTTTTTTAACACGCGCAAACGAAACGTATACGCGCGTGTTAAAAAACACGGCTACTATCTTTGGAATAGCGCGGGACTATTACTGGATAGGTGCGGAATTGTGTTCGGATTATTTTGGGATCCTTTCGGGAGTATTTTGAGAAAAGGGCAGCCCTTGAATCATTTGGAACTTTTTTGGAACTATGAGCTGTTTTCGGATTAATTTCGAGTTTCGAGAATAATTCGAGGGCATTTCTTCTAGGATAGTTTCTTTTGAGAGAATAACGGCCCTATTTCCATCCTTCCCAAGATGATTTTCGAACTATCTGCGCGTCATTTCGGGACTAAATTTGAGACTTTTCGTGACTGTTTTGGTACTACACAAGCAGAACAGAAAAATTGGAGTAGCCATTTTTATCAAATTTCCTCAATTGAATTCCCCTTTTCTTTATTTTCGCTATTTTATGAAAAAAATTGTATTTTTGTAACTGAAACTATACAAAGCAATTTTAAAGACATTTTCGAAAAAAACGAAAATTCGAGAAGTTTTACGAAATTTCGAACTTTTTATTCTGAGTTCTCTGAATTGTATATACTCAGCTGCGCAGAGCTCACAGAGTATATTAATTTTGTTCGCATACGGTATTCCGTAATGGCATAAACTAATCGATATAGATATAGACTTCGGTATATCAAAATAATCTAGGCGAAAAAAAAATTCATTTAGCCATGTCCGTCCGTCCGTTAACACGATAACTTGAGTAAATTTTGAGGTATATTAATGAAAGTTCGTATGTAAGTTCCTGGGCACACATCTCAGATCGCTATTTAAAATGAACGAAATCGGTCTATAACCACGCCCACTTTTTCGATATCGAAAATTTCGAAAAACCGAAAAAGTGCGATAATTCATTACCAAAGACGGATAAAGCGATGAAACTTGGTAGATGGAAAAATTAGTAAAGAAGGTAATTTAAAAGTTTTTCAAGCTGTAATTTGGCAGCTGAGTATATAATATTCGGTTACACCCGAACTTAGTCAGTCAGTTCTGGCTTGGGCTTCAGACAGTAAACAAACAATTTTCATGTAAACACATACCACTACAAAAAATTTTGCGTGTGCGTTAGAAGCTCTGTCGTCGTCGTGTTTTCTAGAAATGCATTAAAACATTCAATACTCTATTGGCAGTTGTACTACAAATTAACAACATGATAATTTTTCTCGTACATACAATCATACTTAGTCGCTGTCATTTGCATACATGATTGAGATGGCAGAATATTATAACAGGTTTTATGTAACTCTTGTGACTTGCATCAATTCATATATAGATATGCATATAACCTAATAACCATATCCAGTTCTACTTAACTGAACTTTTAATAAATTTCTCACCTGATTTATAATTGTGAAAGTTTATTTTAATGACTCACAAATGAACATTCATCAGCAAACACTTGTTCACATTTTAACTTCAAAACTATTCAACCAACAAATAAAATTAATTAACTTAAGTCGTTTGTTTACTCAGAAGGTATTGAATTTTTATTTTATAATCATTGTTTTATAATATAATTGCTTTTCAACGCCGGTATGAATAGTGTGAAAAAAATGATTGCCGCTACTTGTTTAAAAAATCGGTAGCGTTAATAAAAACGAGTAGTACATATAAGAATTTCCGATAAATAAATTGCAGTTATATGCTAGGTTGTTTTACTGTCACTCTGGTTCTGTTTAATAGTTTATTTTAAATTTTATTTCTCACGACATAATATTTAGCAAATATTCACTAGTACATATGAAGTTATATGTAAATGAACTGAATATTGAAGCAAATGTGTATTCGTAAATGAGATAAATAAGCTTAATGGCTTGAGATCAGTGATGCCCACAGCTAAACAGTTGTTATTGTAGCGATAAAGACACTCCCCGAAGCACCAATAATTACAAGCCAAACTATCTTGGGAACGTTTTAATATGACCACATTGAAACTTCTAGGCCATCCCGGGTCGCCAGAGCCTAACCTGCTAAAGAAACACGATTCGCCAAGGGTAGGTGAGGTTGGCAATTGGGTTGGAGAATCTATACATTGCGCTGACAACCACTTGAAAGGTTTGCGATACACACCCTCTTGAGTCCCACAACCACACAGTCATATTTCGTATTACAACCACACAGTTTTATTTTATGGTGGTGTTGGTGCGCTAATGCCAATTGAGTGGTTCTGAAATAACCGTCGATAAGATGAGATTTTCTTATGCTCTTAAACATCACTTTCTCAAATTCCAACTCAAACCTTCTAGAAACTAAAAGTAATCAACATCAATAAAAGTCAGAAAGAGGGGCTTAATATGCGAACAGCTTCATTTATTAGAGGTAGTCGTATTGCGCTCATCAAATTATTTAAACTCCTCTTAATGCTCACAAGAACAAAATAAAGTTCACTGCTCTTCCACTACTGCCGTTGACAATCGAGTTGTTTGCTTGTAAAACACCGATTGCGTATCTCAAAGGCGGAATATAGTTTTAATTTTTTGTCTTTTATTCACTGTAATCTTCCTATGTCTGTGTAAAGCTCGTATATCACATAATTATATTTAATAAGTCCATAAATTTTCCGGAAAACTGTTCTCTCGAAACTTTAAGGACACGAATCGGAAAAAGGAGGACATATATTTTGGATTCCCGGCCACAAAGACAAATGCGGCAACGAAAAGGCTAATGAATTGGCAAATGAGGATGTGACCTTTAAAGCACATTTGGTAGATGACCCAATCAAATTGCATGAGATAGTAAGAATGCAGGAGTTGCGCACAATCAACCAAACAATCAAGGCGTGTAACCAAGCGCGGGAATGTAAAATGTTAAAGATCATTAGGATATTACTTACTTACTTACTTAATTGGCGCTTAACCGTCTAAACGGTAATGGCCGTCCAACAAAGCGCGCCAGTCGCTCCTTCGCTCCGCCAACCGGCGCCAATTGGTCACACCAAGGGAGTTTAAATCGTTTTCCACCTGGTCCTTCCAACGGAGTGGGGGCCGCCCTCTACCTCTGCTTCCATAGGCGGGTTCCGATAGAAACACTTTCTTGGCCGGAGTATCATCTTTCATTCGCATAACATGGCCTAGCCAGCGCAGCCGCTGCGTTTTAATTCGCTGGACTAAGTTGATGTCTGCGTATAGCTCGTACAGCTCATCATTAAATCTTCTTCGGTACTCGCCATCGCCAACGCGTAGAGGTCCATAAATCTTTCGAAGAACTTTTCTCTCGAACACTCCCAAAGCCGCTTCATCTGCTGTTGTCATGGTCCATGCTTCTGCCCCATATAGCAGGACGGGTACGATAAGTGACTTGTAGAGTATGATTTTCGTTCGCCGAGAGAGGACTTTACTTTTCAATTGCCTACCTAGTCCAAAGTAGCATTTATTGGCAAGATTGATTCTTCGCTGGATTTCAGTGCTGATGTTGTTGCTAATGTTGATGCTGGTTCCCAAATAAACGAAGTCTTTTACTATTTCGAAATTATGGCTGCCAACAGTAGCGTGGTTGCCAAGGCGCATATGCGCTGACTCTTTGCTCGATGACAGCAGGTACTTCGTTTTGTCCTCATTCACCATCAAACCCATCTTTACCGCTTCTTTTTCCAGCTTGGAGTAAGCAGAACTAATAGCGCGGGTGTTTAGGCCGATGATATCAATGTCATCAGCATATGCCAGTAATTGCACGCTTTTATAGTATATTGTTCCAGTGCGGTTAAGTTCTGCAGCTAGTATAATTTTCTCCAGCATCAAATTAAAGAAATCGCACGATAGGGGGTCACCCTGTCTGAAACCTCGTTTAGTTTCGAACGGCTCGGAGAGGTCCTTCCCAATTCTGACTGAGCTGATGGTGTTGCTTAACGTCATTTTGCACAGCCGTATAAGTTTTGCGGGGAAACCAAATTCAGACATAGCGGCATATAGGCAGCTCCTTTTCGTGCTGTCGAAGGCGGCTTTAAAGTCGACGAAGAGGTGATGTGTGTCGATTCTCTTTTCACGGGTTTTTTCCAAGATTTGGCGCATTGTGAAAATCTGGTCGATGGTAGATTTACCAGGTCTGAAGCCGCACTGATAAGGTCCAATCAGCCGGTTCACGGTGGGCTTCAATCTTTCGCACAATACACTTGAAAGGACCTTATATGCGATATTAAGAAGGCTGATTCCACGATAGTTGGTGCATTTTGCAGTATCCCCCTTCTTGTGGACTGGGCAAAGAACACTTAGATTCCAACCGTCGGGCATGCTTTCGTCCGCCCATATTTTGCTAAGAAGCTGCTGCATGCGCCTTACCAACTCCTCGCCGCCGAACTTGAATAGCTCCGCAGGCAATCCATCAGCGCCCACGGCCTTGTTGTTTTTCAATCTGGTTATTGCTATTCTAACTTCGTCATAATCGGGCGGGGGGACATATATTCCATCATCATCGATTGCGGGATCGGGTTCTTCATCTCTGCGCGGTGAATTGCTGCCTCCATTTAGGAGAGCAGAGAAGTGTTCCCTCCATAATCTAAGCACTCTCTGGACATCAGTTACAAGGTCGCCGTTTTCATTCCTACAGGAGTTTGCCCCGGTCTTAAAACCTTCCATCTGTCGCCGTATTTTTTGGTAGAATTTTCGGGCGTTATTCCTGGTGGCTAGCAGCTCAAGCTCCTCGCACTCACGCCTTTCTGCTTCTGCTTTTTTCTTCCTTTCTTTTGCAGTACAACAGCTATATTTGGCCACTCTGGTAGACGTTTTAAAAGCCTCTTTTCTGCTGCCTTGCCTCGTCCATCGCTTTTCCCGTATAGCTGTGATGTCAGAATTTGCCTTATCGGGGACATCAGCTAGTTGACTAGAACATGAACTAGGTAGCGATGCAGCGAAGCAGTTCGGATATTTTGGGTACATACCCTCACATCATTTTTCCGAAGCCTATGGTTACAGTTTTTCATTAGTCTCTACCATCCTGTTGTAGTGAGCCCCAAACGGAGTGTATAATGCGGTACAGAGATTGGGTTATTCTCGCCTTTTACAACAGACATGCCCTTAACCCTATGTGGAAAGTATGTTCTCGCAGGGTTCAAAAATGTTTCAGAAGCTACGATATTTCAAAACAGACGTCACAGCTATGTGGACATTTTTGGTTTTTTTTTTTTTTTTTGATGGCGAATCTACTAAGAACGAAATTGTTCTCCCCTTACAAATAACTTCCTTACAATCTATCTGCATACCAGTACATAAATATCAATTATTCACATCGGTACTTTAATTCAGTTGTTGAAGAAATAAAGAAAAATATTTCGCCTTAGAGAAATTAAGCAGACAATTTTCTGTGATTTCTTGGAAACCCACCCACCACCAGAAATTTATAGCTTTTCGCCTCGAATACAAAATTCATGCGCCTTCATGGATGTCATTAAAATTATCATCAGCGTTGGAAAATTATAAAGTGAACTATAATGACCTCCAGAAGCAAGCATTATAACAACAACAACAAAAAATACTTTCCGCACGTTCATTAATATTATTGTCACATGTGCCAACTACACTTAACTACCCACCAATATGCCAACGGGGAATGTAAGTCTCCCGCCCTGCTATGAGTGCATTCGCCACAGTTTGATGGCGAATTATGCTTGAGGATGTAAATGCCGGCTGTTTCATGGTGTTGTGAAAATATTTTTATGATGCGTTAAACGCAATGTTGATGGAAATTCTGCAAATAATCGATGTTAATGACAATAAAAGATGAACAACAATAACAACAACAAATAAGTACTCGTTCATTGTAAATTGCCAACAATCGTACATAACAAACAACAATAAAATTTACAACATTTATTGTGAACTATAAAATTGTGATGCATGCGAGTTTTATTAACTGAAACAACAATAATAACAATAAACAAGTTGCAGATACATAAAGCAACTCTTAAGTGGCCATTGAATATGGAGAAAGTGGGCAAAGTTAAATAAATAATTGCTCGCAGTTGTTGTTGTGGAATGAAAAAGGAAATGAAGGCAAAGGTCGCATTGAGGAAATGAAACTAATAATTAAATCGCTTGGGGGCAATATCCTCTTCTAATTGCGAATGTAAAAATCCTTGAGTAACAATACTTGAATGAATAAAATACACGGTACATATCTCTTGATAACAGTGGGATATTCCTGGGGTCGTTCATTGCCACCAAAATTGTTGAAAGCAAGCCTCTCGAACGCGTTCCTACTATGCAAGATCTTCTTTTCCATAACAGGTTAAGGGGTCTAGAATATACTCGCTGTGACCAAAATGCAAATCTACCACTACCCTACCAATACAAAGGCCACAATCCTGGGATAAGTTCTTGTTTTTTCAGATGATGTCAATGGCAAACGTTGAAAGGAATATGATTTGAGAGCATGTATTTGAAATTTTCGGAGCTGGTTGATGCCGTCGTGAACGTTAGGACTAACAAAAGCTTCATACGGGAGACGTGAAAGATGGGGCAAAGCGATAGGGCAATATGACCACGCTGCGACGTCTACAGCAGTGACCAGGTGAGAACCGGAAATGGGAGCTACGGTGGTGGGTTTAGGTATGTTCATTTAACTGAAGGGGTGCTAGCGCAAATTGCCTACCTTTCTTTCTTGTCTTTTTTCTATGCGAAGCTATGGCAACCACAAAATCCTCATGGAAGGAGGGATTTGGATGGCCTAGAAGGTGCAACGTGGTAATTGCAAATCGTTCCCGAAATAGTCGGTATTGTTCCTTAATGGTACTGTTTTCCTGAACGAAACTGAAAGCTTCCCAAAACCTTCGGGGAGTCTCCTTATCGCTGCAAGAAGAAGAAAGAAAAGCAACCCACCGAAATACGAAGTGTCAATGGTCTGTAGTCAGATATAATACCTTTCAACGAGTTGAAGTAGATCGATTTCCCACGACACACCGAGCGCGTCGTAGGCAGTTGATGATGACTCTACTTGGACGCCACACCAGTTTTCTAGGAGCAATCTTCGACCTGGCGATTTTCACTTACTCCATTCCGCTGCTGAGTACACCATAGTTTTCCACTGAGTCTTAAAATGTTGATGTAGCGAAGAGAAATATTGCGTTGTATCGCAAAAAAGTACGCTGTCTACAGAGCCACTGTGCGCATAGTTGGAGCAACGCGCGTTGTTGTGAGCATTTTCATGATGCGAAGAGATAAAAGACTGACGCCTGTCTAACTCCAATAATGATATGCATATGCTCCGCTACCCTAATATGCATTAAAAAAACAAGACGGGGGCAAAGAGTTGGCAAAGGACAGAAAGGACCATCTCACACAATGATTTTACTAGACTTTAAAGCAGCTTTGCGGTGGGACACACAAGAGGTCAACACTTTATCTCTCCTGTTGCTCCCAATGACTGCTAGGAAGGGATGGCCGAAATATTTTTTAGTGTCCGTTCTTCCCGTGCTGAAGTATCCCGCGTCAGCATCAAAGATGAAATTGTGCCTTTCGATGTTTGTCCAAAAATCTTGTGGGCATAAGTTAAGCAAACAAATTGGTGAAAGGGCCCGGTTCAAATCTCCTTGAAATTATATTCGTCCCAAATTATTACTACCATATTATGATATCATATGTTTTGTTACTTTATTTTATGTTATAGTATGTGTTTATGGTGTATTATGTTATGTTATTTTACGTAATGGTATCTTATTTTATGTTATGTTTTGTTTTGCCCTGTTATGTTAATTAATGTTATTTAAGCTTATTTTTTATTATGTTATACTATGTTCTGTTGTGTTATCATAATTATGTTGAGTCGTTTTCTTAACTAGTTTTTTGTTATAATAATTTTACTTTACTGTGTTATGCAATATTGTGCTATAACTCGTTAAGCTGTGGTGCGTTACTTTATATATGTATGTATGTATGGAAATCTTACTTTCCTGTGCTGTGTTATATGTGTAATTATGAGTTATGTTATGAAAAGCTATGTTAGGTAGTTTGCTTTAAGTTAATTAATAAATTAAGTTATTATCTGTTACGACACGTTATGTTATGCCAAGTAGTGTTTTTACATATCACATAATTTCTTTAATGTCATGTTATGTTATGTAATGTTATGTTATGGTGTGCTATTCTATGTTATGTTATGCTATGATAAGTTTGCCATGTAATGTTATTTTCAGCTATTTAATATTATATTATACTACATAAAGTTATGTCATGTTCTTTTACATTATGCTTTCATGCTATATTGCTATGTTACTTTATGTTTGTGGTACTATTACTTTTAAAGTCAAGGAGAAAATTCCCCAGAAAATTAGAAATTTTCACATATTCAAATATTTACCACTTTTTCCCCAACAAATTGCAATGCAAATATCCAATCATTCATCCATCATTTAAATAGTTTACTCAAATGAATTGCTTCCGCTGCACCAAATTCAACATATTCGTTAATTTATTAATAAATATATGACGAGGCGAAAGAAATCATAAAATTCATTAATACAATATTCATAAAATTAGCATTAACATTTTGGCGACATTGATTGTTATTTCCAGCATTACGATTCAGCGATTCATGCATATTTTCACTTGTTTATTCACAATAAAACTTTTGTTTTGTGTTTTTTTTTATTTGTTTTTGTTTTTCATTTCATTTATATGGCATTAAGTTGCTAGATTGCCAAAAGCTTTTTATCGCCATAAAATTAATTGATTTAACAATTTGCATTGTATGCCGTCACACGCTTTTGTTGTTTTACTGCTATATAATGCTCTTGCTATTGTTTCCTTTTTCGTTTTTGTTTTGATTGAGTTCATGCTGCTCGTGTTGTACTGCATGCAACTTTGATTATTTTATTGTTGTTGCTATATATTCTTGTTGTCGCCGCGTGTCCGGCATTACGGTCGATTGCAATTTAGTATATCGAAGTGATTTTATTTGCATTTCATTTTTCATTTGTGGCAGCAATTCACCCATCATATACCCACACTTACTCACTCACTCAATCAGCCGCATTGGTTTTGTTTGCACGACTCGCAGTTGATAAAATTCACCTCTGCGCTTTGGCGCCAATTCAATTGAATGAGCGCCATGCACCCCCTTTATTCCGCTTTCTCCCTCATGTATCAATGATTTTTTGTCTTTAGATGTATTGTTGCTCTATAAATCGATTGCAATCATTGCTGGGTAATTGTTTTGGTATTTGCGGTGACCTATTTTTCATATGCAACTCAACTCTGTTGTAAAATGTATTATGGTAAATTGCTGGCAATATTTTTGTGCGCATCATAACAGCTCTTATTCATGTGCACTTTACTCATGCTAAGTTAAGTACATTGGCGTGGCTTGCTTTGAATGAAAAAAAAAAACTTACTTGGTGAATGACAATTAACCCAACTTATCTTGCGAAGATTTTACTTAACCTAAATTATGGTATGTCATATGTCGTGATAAAATATGTTAAATCTGTTGTGTAATGCTATTTTATATTCCTTTATGTTATGCCATGTCATGTTATGTTGTGTTATGCTTGGTAATGTTATGTTCCTTTATTATATGTTGAGTTGTTTCGTCATGTTGCCTTACATTATGCTTTTGTATGTCATGTTGTTATGCCGTTTTATGACTTTTTGTGTCACGTGATTAAGTAATGTTATGAAATCAAATGTTATTATGTTGAGTTATGCTTTAAAATGATTATCACGTTATGTTATGTGCACCTATTTTATGTCATCGTATGCTAAAATATTTGACAGTATAAATATTTTTTGATATCGCGGACATAAAAATTGCGAATACACTGAGCGGGCTTTTTAAGCCGCACAGCAAAACTACCCGAGTGTAGGACTACCCTCATCTGGAAGCGTAGCAACGCATTTAACTTTACGTAAGTGCGCTACTTGAGCTCTATAGTTACTCTATCTTATCTTTTCGTTTGATTAAAAGTATGCGCCTCTTGTATCTGCTGACAATATCCCTTTTATCACTTACATGAGTTGGTTTATGAATGACTCTGACCGGGAAGGGTATCTTCTTCTACACTTCTTTTTTTATTAAGCGAGGTGAAGCGAGGTCGCGAGTATGTTATGATATTTTTTATGTTGTGCTATTTCAATTCATTTTGTTATATTGCATTATGGTCTTTAATGTTATGTTGTTTTAGGTTATGTTATATTTTATTATTGTCGGTTGAATTATTTATGGCATATTATAACACATTATGTTGTTTTGTGCCATACATTTAAGCCGTTCTGTGTTATGATATTTAATGTTATCGAATACTAAACTATATGTAGTTATGCTTAAACTGTTTTGCGCTAAAATATACCTTATTATGTCATGATATGCTATGATATGTTATGTTAAGTCATATTACGAAGACAATAATATTTACATATGTTCACACATTTTGAACAAACGCTATTCATTGAAACGTGTATTAACGTGTATAAACGTGATTTATGAACAATATCAATAATTTCAGAAATAAGAGCCACGCTAATCATTATCTTTTTTGAAAAGATGTATGTATTTGGGATGTGCATTTATATCACACAAATTTTTATTTGGCATATGTTAAATGAAATTTTGCCTTTGATTTCATTGTTTATTGTTTTACTCATGCTGCTGCTGCCACCATTTAGTCATTTGATCATTGTGTGCGCGGGTGGGTGTGTGTGGGTGGGACATGCGTGCGTGAAACAATCAATGTGTTATTTTAAGTTTGTTGATTTTAATTTTTAATTGTGGAACGTTGCATTTTTATGAGGTCATTAAAAAGCGCTTAAGTAAAGCTGAATGGGTGCGGAGAAAAAATGTGTTCTTTTTATTGCTATTTTATATATGTATGTATGTAGATGCATATTCTTGCGAAGTGCATCGTGCAAGTGTATACATTTTATTTTATTTACTGTTTTCGAGTGACTTTCATCATTTCGAATAAATGCGCGCAATTTAAAGTGCCACTTTGATTAATTACTGCGTATCATTGATTACAGTTTTTATGATTCAATGAGTGTGTACAATGAGTACATGTAAGAATGTGTGTGTGTGAGTTATTCATTTACGGTCATGTATGTCTGTGTTTATTAGGGCGGGTCGATTTAAAAATCGCTCATTGCTCTCTGAAAATCGTATTCTAGGGATCAAAATAAGAAACTTTCATACAAACATTTATGGTGAACCCCAGGGGGGTTCCAGGGGGTGTGCCACTGGCATCGGTGGGTCGGGCCTCCAAAGTTAGTGGGGGTCGGTCATACATTTGGACTCGATTGGAGAACTCTAAATGGGTCAAAGTGGGATTTTCCCTACCCAAAAGTTTGACCCAAATTGGGGGGGGGGGGGGGGGGGGGGGGCATCAGAATTCGTTTTAGAGGTATGGTTCCTTCGGCAAAGTTTCTTATGTTGATCTCTAGAATACGATTTTCACAGAGCAATGGGCGAGATTTTTGCCTCCCCACAAATCGACCCGCCCTAGTGTTTATCCTTATGCGCGTTTGCTATATTTGTAATGAAACTTGCAAACAGTGTTGCCAAAGCTTTTTTTGAAAAAAAGGCAAGGACGAAAAAAATAAGCTAAAAAGGGCTAAGTTAAAATGTTTAAGGTAAACAGGAGCTAAAAGTTTAACGCAATTTTTCAAGCGTTATGAATAAAACATAAAAAACATTATAAAAAATAAATAATTCTAGCAAAAAACTGAAACTAGTTTTAAGTCCAATTTCATAGAAAATAATTAAATAAATTTACAGATGCCATCTTTGTTTTGTAAAACCTACTACAGCATATCTGTGAAGTTGAATACACAATCTTGCAAAACAAGAAACAATACCTGTTTAAGTAGATTTCAAATAGCTCTAGAGCTTATGAAAAGCAGAAAAATGTTCTGCAAATTTAACTCCCAATATTCACATTTTTCCAAAAGTCGCAAATTTAAAAAAATTGTGTTCTAAATAACTTTTCAAAAGTTCTGAAGTTCCTGAAAAGGATAAAAAATGCTATAATTGGGCGTAATTTTGCAGAACTCTTCTCCTCATTTTCAAGAACTCCAGAACTATTGAAAAGCTACTCAGAACACCTATTTCTTCATTGTGAAAATGGGATAAAACTGAAATTAGCCAAGAAAGCAAATACAACACAAATGGCCCAATGGTTGGCGATTGCGATTTCAGAAGTTTGACCGCGGTTCGATCTCCCTTAAAACCAGTTGAAATAAATAAAAACATTACTAATTGCCTGACGATGATGACGTGGCGGTTTTCGAATTGGTAGCATCGCAATATGCCAGTAAATGTTTCCTTCTTTTCAGTTTTTTCCAATAAAACCGAAATAATAACTGAACAACAATTATTGAATAAAAATTATTATTTACCGGTGTTAAGCTCATTAATTCTTAAAAATCATTTTGAACAATTTTGTAAATTTTGGACTCTTAGAAAAATGTTATCTCATTCGTGTGGATGCCACTGTCAATGGCAGCAAATAGGATTGTTGGCTCTTTTGTCCACTTTTTTCCAAAACCAAAAATTTCAATTTCGCTCGGAAGTAGTTTTGAAGCAGATGAAGCCGTCTATTGAATCGGATGGCAAACACATGGAACTAAATCTCTACGGAACTAAATCTCTAAGTTTTAACATCCAACCCAAATTTATTCAATGTTCTTTTAATTTATTCTACACAAAATTGTTCATCTGATTTTCTAAAATTTTGAAAAAAAAATCTAAAAAAAGCTAAGCAATTTCTGAAAGAAGCCGAAAAATATGAATATAACTTGAAAAAAGATATAATGGCAACACTGGTAGCAAATAGTTTAAGGCAAAGAATAAGAATTTGCAACAATGTGAAATTTAATTACATTTTAATGGTCATTGGCAGTAATTATTACGAATACTGATTACTTATTGGCGGCCACCGTGATGTGATGGTACCGTGCTCCGCCTGCCACACCGTATGCCCTGGGTTCGCACCCCGGGCAAAGCAACATTAACATTTTAGAAATAAGGTTTTTTCAATTAGAAGAAATTTTTTCTAAGCGGGGTCGCCCCTCGGCAGTGTTTGGCAAGCGCTCCGAGTGTATTTCTGCCATGAAAAGTTCTTAGTGAAAACGCATCTGCCTTGCAGATGCCGTTCGGATTCGGCATAAAACATGTAGGTCCCGTCCGGCCAATTTGTAGGGAAAATCAAGAGGAGCACGACGCAAATTGGGAGAAGCTCGGCCTTAGATCTCTTCGGAGGTTATCGCGCCTTACATAATTTTTTTTTTTTTTATTACTTACTAACCGAACGTCAATTCGGCTTACATCAAATATGCTGGCACACATTAAACATTATACACTTCATTATTTTGTTTTATTAAACACACTTTCACCAAATTTTATATTTTATAATTTATTTAATTGATAGTTTTAAACTTCGCTTTGCCAATAGAAATGAAAGTAGTAGTCACAAAGCTGATTCTCAATTCTTTCAGTTGCAGCTCAGCTCATTCTCAATTTCTTCGCTTGCATGTAGTTGCCACACTTGATTTTTTCGAACAAAACTTGTATAAATGTTTAACATAACATTTTAAATAGAGAACTTGTAAGTTATAGAAAAGTAAAGAATCAAATCGCTAGAAGGTAATTCACCAAGGGAGTAACTTTACATGTAATTCGCAAGTTTAATTTTCCTAACACTTTAAGTTGAAACGATTCCAAAACAACTCAAACTTTTATGTTGTCGGAAACATCAACATTAAAAAAGGATGTTGCAAGATGCAACAAGAGGGCGCAATTTTGCATTTCGCTCGGAGGAGAAGTTTGCAAAATTGTACCCGATACTGTGGTGTCCCGGTATCTCATAACTTTTAGCACAGTAAATTCAAAAAAAGGGGTTTTTGTTTTGTATTGATAACTGAAAAACTAGTTTTTTGTTGTTTTCCCATTTTGTGTGTTTTTTCGATTTGGTGGTTTTCTTATTTTGGTATTTTTTTTTTAAACAAGTGGCACCATCGTCATAAGTACAAAGTAGAGAGCGCAGTGAGCGTAAAATTCTCTTTGAAATTTGCTCATGTATTGACTGTTGATCGCTGTTAAAATGACCAGTGTGCTTAGTTGTGTTAACAGAAAAATCGGTTAGATTGACCAGGAATCTGTCAATTTTACAGAATTTTGTTAACTTAAGAGCGACAATTTCTCTTCTGTTGAAATAACTAAACTAATTTTTTCGTTTGACAAAGAACTCAGCCGTATTAACCATAATAAGAAACAACAGAACCGATTTGTTGATTTTACTAGCTTTGTTTCAGTGTAGATACACCGTATGTTGCTTCATCTAATAATTCTCTGTATTATATTCAGCAGTTTTTAGCACACGTTTCACTTAAAAAACTGTTTTTGTCTGAAAATCTTATAGATTGGCTTTGAATGTGAACACTGTTTAAAGTATAACTAACGACTACTTTTTCTAGTGTTTTAATAGCATTATAAGTTAATACTTATAAAAGTGACTAGAACAGATTTCAATAATGCAACTTAAAGCAATTAATTTTCTATTAACATTTTGTTAACGATCCCCCTACCGCTCAATATCTACCTTAGACATATCGACCGTTCGAACAAATTGAACCAGTGCCCATTGAAATTGTAACAAATAAGTTTTTAACAAGTGGTAATTTTTTTACTGTGCTATTTTTGTAACACCTATGACATTATGCAAAACGACATGTTTCTGAGCAAACTGGCTGTCTGGACTACGACTGTAAGCCAATGGCGTTTGATTGCTTTGCTGCCATTTTCACATTTGCCGATTATTTTGTAAGTAGAGTCTTTCATTAACTACACGTAACTTCAATTGGCATAGCTAGGCAGCTGGCAGTTTAATACAAAACGAATTTATAGCCTGTTGGACCGGAACATTTGCTTTGTCGGGTTAATAAATTTACTTTTTTATAATGTTTATTAACAAATTAAAAATTGAAAAAAAGTTGAAAATATGAACGCAGAGGCAACTGCAGAGTTACCCTTGAGGTAAAAAATGACTCCCCCAGCGGGTTAGGGGGCTTAGAATATACCGGCGGCAGGTATGCCTGTTTCTTTAACAGCCCAGGCTGTGGCGACCCCAAGTTCCTCATGGATCTAGAGGGTGGGAGGGCGGATGGCCTAGAAGGTTTCATGTGGTGATACCCAATCTTTCCCGAGTTGGCCGGGCTAGTACCTTAATGGTGCCTATTACCGGAAAGACCGGCAAAGGACCATCAACAGCGATAACACTCCCCAAGGCCACCGGGCTACAACAAAAACAACAGCAACAGGTGAAAAATTGTCATGATTTTTACTCGTGAAGCTCGATGCGAAAACGAATAAGTGTACATCTAGAAAACTAATGTTTTAAAGTGGATTATATATAGTTCGCCCAGGAGTTGAGGTTAAGATCTTTCAAAGGCAACTTATCCAGAAACAAATAATTAAGGCGTTTAGAAAAGAGCTTTGTCGGCTTCTTTTTGATAACAGCCGATATCAATAAACACGTTATTGTTTTATATACGATAACCTTTTGTGAAATAATCGAAAACTTTTCGATAACTTTGCTTTAATAAATCGCTAACACGCCGATATCAAATTGTTACCGCTCTGATAGTAAATTAATAACCTTTCGGTGACAAATCCATAACCTTTTGATAGCATGCTGATAACTTTACGATAATAAAGCGCTTATTTTGCGATAACATTTAGGCAACTTTTTGGTAAGTAATAACGCGTCGAAAAGAAATGTATTACACTCTCATAAGAAGTCCGTAACATTGCAATAACAAATCAATAATGTTTTGAATACATATCAATAACTTTTCGATAAACATTAGACAACTATTTGATAGTACATCGATAGCAAATGCATAACTCGTCGATGAAAAATTGGTAAGCCAGAGAAAATCTTTGTTATCTATAGCAAATTTATAACACTTCGGTAAGAAATCGATTACTCGTCTATACCTCGTCGATAACACAACTATAACAAGTCGGTAGCTCGCCGATAACGAATTTATAACACGAACATGATCGTTCGATTAAAAACCGATAGCACATTCTTCTTCTGAGCGTATAAGAAAACAATCCCAATATAGCCACCTGCCTACTGCGTTTATAAAATACACACCCTTATACCTAGGAACAATAAGTACAACAGGGAAAACGGTATCATCTACAGCATGGCTTCCGGAGATGGCATTTTACAATAGGCGTCATTGCAGAAGTGATAAACGCAGCCAAGAGCGCCTAGACGCTGAGGCGCTCACCAAGCAAGACTGGTAGTGCTGCTGGTCTCTTGAAGAACGATTTTAACTCAGCCAGGTGGGACGATATGCTTAAGGAATTAAAACGCTATTTTAGGGCATCTTAATACATACTAGACATTTTGAAGGACTAACGGAAGGACCAATAACGTAAAAAATCACACACAATTAAAGAAACGTGAATATAAGATGTGGACCCGCCCAGGGTTCGGTACTAGGCCCCGATAACTGGAATATTACTTACGACAGTCTTCTTCGATTGAACATGCCGGAAAGCACGTTCCTTGCAACCTGGCACAGCTCTACAAGTGGCAACATCAAAAACGGAGGGCATCGTCCTCGCAAAAAGGATGATGGAGAATCCCGTCATTAAACACAATCTTCGCTATCGGAGTATCGTCAACGGAAAAAAAACTTTAAGAAATTCGATGAAAACGCTTCATTAGCTTAACAGAGGGAAGTTTGTTCTTAGTTTCTGGAAGCCGCAGGTATTAAACAAAATTATCATTTATGCACATAGAAAAATTGTTCGACAAACAATAAATAAAATTATTTTCCTACTAAGCGTAACTTGATGTGGCATTTTATTGACATACCTGGAATTATAGTAGCTCACATTAATGCAAATAAAAGTATTAATTTAAAAGAAGTTTTATTGGACATGTGCAAATCGAATAACCACCATTGCAAAGTAAGAGACGAGACCACAGACGTCTAGCAACGTGCCACCAATGCAAATGAGGTTGTAGGTGGGGGGTTAGTACAAGTGGTAGCACAATCGGTCAGCAACATTAAACATTAATTGCATTTGGCCTCTTTTCATGTTCATACACATTGACTTGCATTTGTTTGTATGTGCTTCAGAGTGGTCATTATTCTGATCATCTAAAATTTTACTTCTAAAATGGTTCTATATTTGTGATTATTAACTATCTAAAAAATTATTTGCGGGTCCATATTATGGTCAAAGCTTTCATGAATGTTAAAAAGAATTTTTTGTTCTGATTCTTAAATTGTTTGTATTACCTCTTTTACACAAAAAATATAAATACAATTTTACGTATACGCACCGGTACCCGTACTTTCAGGTCATACGGACATGCTTGTATTCGGTTGGTTTCTACCTAGCTTGTATTATTTTATTTATGCACCGGAGTCATTCATTTCATTAATTTATTGCAAGACATCTTTAAATCTTTGAGCATAATTTTCACCAACTTCCGGAAGTTTCTTTAATTTGAAACTTTACACACGTGTTAAGGACCGATGACAATGCAATAATTTTATGGTGGGGTGACATAAGCTCAAAGGACATAAAGTCAATTGACCTTGTGACCTCATCAAATATTGATAGGTTTACTTGAACCTTTGCGCACGTACCACGGACCGATGCCAATGCAATAATTTGAAGGTTAGGTGACATAAGATTAATGAACATGGGGTCAACTGACTTTAGAATTAGAGGTTTAGAGTGACTATAAGGTTAATTGAAACTTTGCGCACGTATCAAGGACCGATTAAAATGCAATAATTTGATGGAGCGGTGACATCAGCTCAAGGAACATGAAGTCAAGTGACCTTCTGACCACTAAAAATGGCCATTGGTTTAATTGTAATTTTGCGCACGTATCCAGGACCAATGAAAATGCAATAATAATAATTTTATGGTGTGGTGGTATAAGGTCAACGGACATAAGGTCAATTGACCTTATTTAGAGTGGCTATAAGGTTACTTGAAGCTTTGCAGACGTATCAAAGGCCGATGACAATGCAATTATTTGATGTTGGGTATATATAAGCTCAAAGGACTTAAAGTCAATTGACCTTATGGCCACTTCAAATGGCCATAAGTTTAATTGAAACAATGCACACGTATCAAGGACGGATGCTAATGCAATAATTTAATGATGAGGTGACATAAGGTCAACATGCATAAGGCCAATCAATTGTATGACCGCTTCAAAGGGGTCATAAGGACAATTTACTTTACGGTCATTTGAATTGATCATAAGGTCAATTGGCTACTTAAAGGATTTTATGTTACATTAGTAGAAGGTGAAATAATTTACCATAAATAATTTACTCAAATATAAAATTACCTATAATTATTCATTAGTATATAATTTTGTTTATATAAATATTTATATAAAACCCACCAAAGAAACTTTGAAATTCTTGAATGTGCACCCTAATATGTATTTTTTTAATATTTCTATATTACTGCACTCCTTTTTTTCTTCAATTACAACTAAATGTCGTTTATTTGTTGCTATTAAAGGCACTGTCGCGCACATTTGCAGTTCATTTGTATGTATGCTAGTCTGTCCGTGTATTTTATTTAAGTGCAATTATTAGTTGGTAATTGCCAATGAACGTCATTTGTTTTTCCACGTTAAATATTTTTCCCTTTTTTTCGCTTCAAAAGAGCTTTTTTTGTTTCATTTTATTGCGGTCTGGTGTAAAATGCGTTTCCACATTTAGTGGGTCATTTGCATTCGCATTCGTACTCGAGAGCTGAATCGTTTTTTTGCAATCATGCGTCTGTTAAATTTCCTGTGAAACCTTTGTTCGTTTTTTATTTATTTTTTAACAATTTCTATGTATCTATGTAAAGTGTACACTGTACATATGTACATAAATAAAAATTTTGCAATTATTTTTTTTAATGTGTTGTTGTTTTTTTTTCATATATGTATGACGCAAATGTTATTCAGCATGGAAGCGCTGTTAAGAATTTAATAAATCACTAATGTTAATCCTATGAGTGGTGAGAAAACTCATATTTCTAAAATCGATCACATAAAAAAATCCCACACTTACTGGAATAATCGTTTCGAATATATAAACCGAAAATATGAATAAAATGGGAGAGTTGTACGGAAGTTAGAAACTTTAACATAGGCCTGGCAACCGAGTGGTTGGAGGTAGTTGCATTTAATAATGGTTATCATATTGGTTGGTTGGATAAAATCAAAGTACCTGAAAAGGATCGTATGAAAGATTCGGCGAGTCATATTTAGAAATTTGATCAATAAATCAAGGCAGCTTTTTCCTTAACAGGTGTGAGTACCATGTACTAACTCGTGCAGTTCGATGTGTAAACATACAGGTTACGTCTAAGGAACTTATGTTTTAAAGTTAACTAGAGCTCGCCCAGGACCTGAAGTTAAACCAAAATACATACAACTTTCCCAGAAACTAATATTTTCAGGCTTTTTGACAACGTTTTCGTTGATGTTGTTGTTGTAGCGATAAAGGCACTCCCCGAAGATTTTGGGGACTGTTATCGATGTTGATGGTCCTTTTCCGGATAGTAATCCGGTACGCTCCGCTAACAAGCATTATTAAGTCGCAACTCCGACCAACCCCCTAGTACCATGAGGAGCATGGGGTCGCCAGAGCCTCCGATGCTAAAGAAACAGGATTCACCACGAGTAGGTGAGGTTCACAATTGTGTTGGATAAGCTATAAATTGCGCTGGCAACCCCTTGAAGGCTGCGATACACATCCCCTAGAATAATTTGGTCATTTTAGTCGCCTCTTATGGTAGCTATGCTTGCGGCGGGTGCATCTACCGATGCCTACAAGTTATTGTTTTATTATTGGCGTATTATCTACAGCGAATTATTGCGAATTATTATCGTAGAGTTATCGGTTTGTTATGGCCAAATCATAGGGCCTTTGTGGTTTCTTATCTACTTGATATATCCGGTCTACGGATGTGTCATCGCTTTCAAAGTGAAGTTTTATCGATATCTGTTTCATAACAAACCTATGAGCCATCAATAACAAACCGACAACAAATTGGTAACGCTCTTGTAAAAAATTGTTTTATTTTCATTACCGAATTGATAACTTTTCGATAACAAATTGTTTATTTTTCGGTAGCAAATCAACAACTTTTTGAAAACCTGTCGATAAGATATCGATATCTTTTTGATAAAAAATGCTAACACGCCGATAAGTAATTTTTGATAGCAAATCGACAACCTTTTGATAAATACATATATAACTTCTCACTCAGTAGTTGGTTGAAAACCTTCGTTAACAAATCGATGACACGTCTATTAGGGTGGGTCGATTTGTATGGACGAAAGTTAACCGATATCGCGGCATCGACTTTTCGATAGGATTTGGGCTCAGGAAACAAAAGTTCCACTACCCATACCCAAAAAAAATAGTTTGCAAAATTTTATTTTTTTACTTTTTTCGACCTTGATTTTTAAGGTTTTTTCCATGACCTACTAAAAAAATTTCATATGTATACCCTTATTTTTGTTTTTTTTTTTTTTCAAAAAACTATTATCGCCATCGTGGGTCGGATGGGGTATACATGAAAATTTTACAATCAAATGAAAATTTTTTAGTAGGTCATGAAAAAGCCCTTAAAAATCAAAGTCGAAAAAAAGTCAAACAAATTTACTTTCGCAGGCTCGAAAATTATTTTTTTGGGTATGCATAGTGGAATTTTTTTTGCTGAGCCCAAATCCTATCGAAAAATCGATGGCACGATAGCGGTTAATAAATCGACCCAGTCTAACGTCTATACCTCGTCGACAAAACACCTATAATAAACTGATAGCTTGTCTACTATTTTCTCTCCGTTCTTGTTCCCTTGACTTTTTTGCTTTCATTTCATTTCCTTTCACCTTTCTCTTCCCTATTCCCTTATACTATCCGCAAAGATGTTTACACAGCAACAAGTCGTTTATTTCGTTGTCCGTGTGGGCTAAGTCTTCTTTGTGTTATGTCGTTCCGGAGCGTAAAAGCAAGTTGCTGTAAGGTGGGTTTCTTCGAAGTCTGCGGTAGCCCTTAACCAGTCCCCTACAGGTCCCATTTCTCTTGTGCCAGATAAAGACACATAAACTCTACAGCGGCGAGTTAAAACTAGTCGTGACGACGGAGAGGTAAGAGGTTAGCAGGCGCGTAACGAATGTACGATGGCGGCAAATATGTCTGTGGAATTATAGGACAATGAATAAGTGATTTGATAGTTGATGCCAAATTCCACAGGTCAAATGAGTTATCTCTGAGTGGATGGCTGGCAAGTGACTGGTACGAAGATGATTGCTTAATCGGTGCTAAGCGATACATGTTAGTGGATGATGAAAAGACTCGGCCGGAGGATGATGAAATGATGAGTGGGTTATTAATGCCAACATTACCACTGAGAGCAATCGGTGACAGCTTAGTCGATGTCCAATAACCGATGTCTGGGCGGATGGTGAAAAGAAAGCAAAACTTTTTTGATGGCATAGACGGCGGATTAACCAGTGCCTTGAGAGGGAGAAGTATGAGCCCTATTTTAAGATCGCTTATTATTACTAAGAGGAAGAGTGGTAGGCTTATGTAAAATGAGGGAAAGTGGGTCTGCTCAGCCAAGATTTGAGGCACAAACCTTTAATCGACATTTTCAGTCGCAAAATGTTATTCCTAAAATAAATCATTATAAAATGTTTGAGAAGTTTGCACATTAGCTGTAGGCGATTGAATGAGATACATTCAAGTGTTGACAGTGTGCATCTTTCATTTGTTGCTGATCGCTTATCTGTAGTGGTAACTAGAAATGCGACTGCAGGTGATACCACCAGAACATTCACCCCACTACGGGTGTACTTACATCCTTTCAGTCTAGAGTGTAGTCAAACAAATAAGTGTGAATGGGAGGTCAGTCTTTCTGATTATAACTTGCTTATAAATAACAATAAATATATTTTTTTTTTCACAGAGGGTACGTCAGTCCGCATTACCCGTTTGCTACAAAGATCCAAGGCTTTTGTCGTATGTTACCTTTTGATATACAACAACAAAATTGTTTTTTTTTCAGTCAATTAAAACATAATTACTTAAGTGCTTTGATAACAAAAAAATAATTACTTACAATGAATAACTTTAATAAATACTACATACGTAACCAAGTTGAGTGAAGTCAATTGAAATCTGAATTGAAAATAAACAACAACAACCGTGATACAGTGCCAATTGCGAACAAAAAATTGAAATTTTACAAGTGTTACAATAATAAGCAAATGGATATATTTATGGACAACAAAAAAATTGTTATTGCTAAAATCACAGCTGCATATCAAATGACAACACAATTAGACAGGTTACTTGACAGTTTGTTGTTGTTGCTATTGTTAGTTTATCGCTTGAACACCATTTAAACAAAATTAGCAGTAAGCACAAAAGCATGCAGGCACTTAAAAGGTGCGAACAACAACAATAGCACGCTTATACTATCTGTAGAAAACAATAAGCAATTGATGCTAAGTGCGTGTGCAACCGAGGGTTATATACCCAGCTGTAAATTTTTCAGTTTTAAATTTTCTTCTCTTATAGTTTGTCCAAGTTTTTCCCTTTGAGGGGTATTTGTTATAAGTTATATATTTCGATATCGAATAAATGGGCGTTGTTGTAGGTCATTTGATTTCGCGTATTTTCAATACCAATATATTTTTGGTGAAGATATCTTAATTTTTTGCTGAAGTTATTGTGTTGACGGTCCAGCGAAAGAACGGGCGGCTGAGTATAAAAAGTGGGCATGGCTGCCAACCAATTTCGCCCACTTGCACAGAAAGCGGAAATCGTCATAAAAACAACATTCATGCCAAAACTCTTAAGGATTGGTAAATATTTTTTTTCGTCTTATTGCTTCAAGAGAGTGCTAGAGAGATTAAGTAAAATAAAGGGCGGAACACGCCCATTTTAATCTTTTTTACAATTCTTGCATACAGTTTTACCATAATACATTGAAATGGAATATCAGTATAATGTAGACAAGCCCCATAAACGTATTGGAAGTTTTGTTAAGGTAAAACCTTTAAACTATTTTTTTAGAAAGTGGGCGTGGTGGTAAACCAATCTCGCTTAGAATAAAATTAAACTCTTTTTATTTTTTTTTGTATACATTTTAGGAACAATCTTCTTTCTGCGAGTTTCGTATCTGAAACTATGCAAACTAATTTGAAAACCCTTTTCGATAATTTTAAGGAAGCTTCGTTTTTTTTAATTTTTTTTAGTATGCAGTTTTGTGTCTCAATAAATTTTAGTTTAACAAAGTATTAGTTATAGGTTTCTCAAAATTTGCATTGATTTTGGAAATTTTTTTCAGACTTCTTTTCATATAAAAAACACCCTCCGCAAAAGGATTTAAAAATCAATACGAAATCAAAGCTGCATACTCAAAAACATTCACAAAACCCTTAATAAAAACTGCAAAATATTTGTTAAATTTTGTAAAATTTTCTTGAATTTTCGAATAACATTTAGAAAACTTTAAGTAAGCAACTCGAGATTTTAAAAAAATTTTTTTTGAAAGTATCGAGAATATAAAAAGAGGAGTTTGATTGACGAAATTTGTTAAAAATTTCCACTGCTCTTTTCGTTTTCCCGGCTGAACTTATATCATGAAATATAATCTTTAGTCAAACTTTAACACTTTTTCAGTATTTGTTAATGAATAATTCCAAGTGAGCGTTCTTGACTGACTTTTTCTATTTTAAAAAACCCGAAAACAGAATGCGGCAAAGATATCTCAATTTTTATTGTGTTGCCGGACGGACATTGTTCAATCAATTTTTTTTTCGACCTTGCTAGTGTAAAGCTACAGCAGAGTATAAAAAACACCCAACGGCCACAAAGCCGATAGCCGTCAATGGAATGCACCGCCTTCACCGATCCTTACACCTTTTGTTCTCACTTATAAAATTTTAAATCAATATGGATTTACTAGGCTCAGCAGCGGCAAGCAAATGAGGTTACAAATTGATTGACAGCATCGTTTGACAGACAGCATTGTTGCATATGCCGCCTGCCTGCCAAATCAACTCAACTCAGTTCAACTGAGCTCTAGACATTATTAGCTTTAAGCATTTACATATTTCCGTTGAGGGTCACATAAACACATCGATTTAATTTGATTAGTTCGCAAATTTGCATACACAAGCTCACAATTGTTGCTGCAATTACAAAAAATTAACTAAAATAGGCAACACGCTTTATATTATCCCATTAAGCAATTCTTCTATTATTCTAATCTCTTACTTTTTTTATTGTCCTCTCATTGCAGATGCCAATCACGCTGCTAAATCGAGTGTTAAAAAGAAAAAACTTGCAGCTGCCGCCGTCAATGCTTCCGCATCTAATACCGCACTGCTGTTGGCTGGTGCCTCGACCGCTGTTGCGACACCACCTCCATCATCTACGTTGCCTGTGCCAGATGTTAGTCCTACTGGCAGCAGTGATAGTTTAGTGCGCGACAAAAATTTTTCCACAGTTGGTACACCACCTGCGTCTTCTTCGGGTGCTTTAGAGACGACGGAAGATGACTCAGATTCAGGTTCAACAGATGCTCGTCGCAAGAAAAAGGCGCGCACTACTTTTACTGGGCGGCAGATCTTCGAATTGGAAAAGCAGTTTGAGATCAAGAAATATCTTAGTTCGAGTGAACGCACAGACATGGCTAAATTGCTAAATGTGACTGAGACGCAGGTGAGTGCTAAAGAAATGTATTGCATATAAGTACTACTAGTTGTCTACGTAAGATTAAAGGAATGATACAATATTGAGTACACGCTTTGAAGCAAAAAGATCTAAATTTCCCCGTTGTAAGTTTTAGGGCTTATTTATGCATGTCGTAAGAGGCGACTAAAATGATTGAAGAGTCTGTATAACGCAACCCTTCAAGGGGATGCCTGCGCAATTAATAGTTTCCGCACATCCACGCCAAAACAAAATATTTGTATATCATTTTCTAATAGAAAAGTTTCATTTTGGTGTGAACCTCTACAATTGTCAACCGCACCTACACGGCGACAAAAACATCATGTATCGCAGCGACAGCATTGAACAAATCGCCATGAATGATAGTACAAAGCACGAATTAATTGTTTCGCACTGTTGACGATAATTGCTCTGATTGATATGATTTGTACAGTGATTTAGTTTAGCATTGTGATTATTGGGAAGCGTGATTGTGAACTGCAACTCTAATATTGTTCTTATATGTCATTTCAGTCATAGTGAGGTATAAATATTGCTGTGTTTGAGAAGTCACATTCATCAATCACACTATTACTTAAAAATCGAGGGAACGCTCATCTCTACAAGAAATACCACAGTACAAACTCGGTTCAAATTAAAGTTAACTCTATTATCTTCCTACCTTCCTTCAAACAAAGCAGCCGATATACTAAGCCTATTTTTCTAATTCAATCCGTCAAATGACATAGGTCTGTCCTAGATGTACATAGGGGTTTTTTTTAATAGTAATTTGAATTAAAAAAGTTTTTAATTAAATTGTTTAGTTTACAATAGCGGCATGCGTTACCTTAACTGCTTGCTTTACTTGGAGAAAATAAACAAAATATATTGCTCTCTAACCTTCTCTTCTTTTTATGCTCATACAACACGTTAACCAATGTCGCTGTTCACACTCGCATTCAAATTGTCGGCGACAAACTTTTCTTTGACCGATTTGTTTGCGAAAGAGCGAGATGAGCCGTTCTTTCTCAGATAGCTTCAACGAACCTTGTGTTAACGTAAGCTGCTTATTATTAATTGAAAACTTACATAATCGATCATTAAAATTATATATTTATCTATACAAATGTTACTTTCCTCAAGCAAAAATGTAATTAAGACTGTATGCCTTAATCCTTAAATATTTATTTAGGTATAAGGACAGGTTAACGCAAAATATCTTAAGATATTGAATAAGCATAACTTTAATAATCTGCGTATGTATAAGAAAGGAAAATAAACATATTTAATAAGCTGTGTATGTATGGGAATTTTTTCATACAGTTCATATTTTTCTATATTTACACACAGCGTGAGGAATAGTTGTTGGCACGTTCAACAGAACTGTTAGGTACTAATGGTTTGGCTAGGTTGCTTTACTTTATAACAAAATGTTTAGTACTATATCAAATCTAATTATTGAAAAAAAGTTTTTGTCGTCGATTTTAGAAAAAAACTTAAGCATAACTACAGTTAGTTAGGTTCGAATACCAATATCAGAAAACTATCTTATACGTACAGCATCACTATATTCATAAATTGGCGATTAACAGTCTAAGCTGTCTTGGCTGTCTCGTAACAATTCACGCCATCTATCAGTGTATCGTGCTAACCGAATTCAATCCAGAACACTACACAGAAAGAAATGGTGTTAGTAAAATCAACAAATATGTTCTGTTGTTCTTGACTTAACGGAGATTCGGTGAAATTGATCGAGTTATGGTTAATTCGACCGAGTTCTTTGTCAAGCGAACAAACTCTTTTAGTCATTTCAACAGAAGAGAAATTGTCGCTCTTAAGTTAACAAAATTTTGTAAAATTGACAGATTACTAATCAATCTAACTGATTTTTCTGTTAACACAGCTGATCTTACAGGTCATTTCAACAGCGAACAACAGTCAATGCATGAACAAATTTCAAAGAGAATTTTACGCTCACTGCGCTCTCTACTTTGTACTTATGACGATGGTGCTACTTGTTTACAAAAAAAAACACCAAAATAAGAAAACCACCAAATCGAAAAAACACACAAATTGGGAAAACAACAAAAAACTAATTTTTCAGTTATCAATACAAAACAAAGAAACCCTTTTTTGAATTTAATGTGCATAACACTGCAAAAAATTATGCGATACCGGGACACCTATTTATCGGGTACAATTTTGCAATTTCTCCTCCAAGGGAAATGCAAAATTGCGCCCTCTTGTTGCAAAAGTTTTGTTTGAACGAACAGGATTTTTCCAAAATTAGTAACATTTTGTTCAAGTTTTTACGAATTTTCACTGACGCGAGCGAATCTAGTAAGATAATAAAAAACATCCTGTTTTAATGTTGATGTTTCCGACAGCATAAAGTTTGAGTTGTTTTCGAATCGTTTCAAAATAAACTGTTACGATTATTAACTTGCCGAATTACATGTAAAGTTACTCCAGTGGTGAATTACCTTCCCGCGATTTGATTGTTTACTTTTCTATAATTTACATGTTCTCTTTTTAAAATGTTACGTCAACATTTATACAAGTTTTGTTCGAAACAATCAAGTGTGGCAACTACATGCAAGCGAAGAAATTGAAAATGAGCTGAACTGCACCTGAAAGAATTGAGAATCAGTTTTGTGACTACTATTTTCATTTCTATTTGCAAAGCGAAGTTTAAAACTATAAATTAAATAAATTTTAAATATAAAATTTGGTGAAAGTGTGTTTAATAAAACAAAGTAATAAAGTGTATAATGTTTAATTGTAAAGTTGGAATAAAGTTTTTCAAACCGACGCTAATGTGGTTTAACAAACGGTGCATGCCCTTATTTTCGCTAGAGCATGTACTAATGCGTGTGTGAATATGTATGTAGCATATATACATATAAATATGTATGTAGCAAGCATGTGTATTTATGTATTCATATATTTCCGTATATATATGGCAAAACACTTTCGTACAAAGCTGTCGATAGCAATTCGGAACAAATTTTGTTTTTTTGAATTCAGATTTAAGTTATTATTATTTTAATTAATATTACTAAATATAGCAATAAAATCATTAGAAATGAAATGTACTTATGTGTTATTTATACAAATAAAAAAAAACTACGTAAGTTTAAAAATATATTTATCCCACTTTTGTTTCTTCCACAGTCATAGGTATGCACAGAAAACTCAATTGATGTAAAAGTTTACGCTATTAATGTAGAAAAAACAGAAATATCTGTTATTTCAATAGATTTCACTCTCAGTGTCATTTCGACAATAAACACTATTAATTTAACAGTTTACGCTGGTTATTTCGAATGAACAGAAATCGATTTCATATTAACAAATTTGATTGGTATACTTAGAGCGACAGTAATATTGTTAATTTAACAAAACTATGGGTAAAGTATAATGAAACAACTTTTTTTGTTTAATTGACTACTAAAACGGTCAATTACGAATCAACAATTTCTGCGCAGTTGATTAAACATTTTGTTGCGATGGATAAGAATTTACAGAAATTTCAGTTAAATTGACCCGTATTTCGGTTGATTTTACCAGTCTTCTTCCACCTGCCTCTGCCAGCTCATTGGAGGTCTCCCACTTCTTCTACTTCTAAAGAGCGGTGTCGATTAGAATACTTTTTTGGCCAGCACATCTTTGACCACTCATATCTACGTAAATGCTCATAAAGTCCATAATTATTCCACCTTCGATACTCGTCAGCGGCATCACGAACAAGACTATCAATATTGCGGAGACCTTTTGTCTCGAATACTACAAGCGCCATCCTATCTTCTCTCGACACCGTCCATGATTCCAACACATACATCAGATTAGGTATGATTAACGGCTTGTAGGGTGTAGTTTATTGTCATCGAGAGAAGCCTTACTTTGCAATTGCCATCTCAGTAGCACTTGTTGGCAAAAGTTATTCTCGTTTTATGTTTAATCTGACACTTGACAGTCTCGTCAACAGTGACGTTGATGCCAATGCGCGGATGTTGCCATTCTTTCTTGAATGAAAGCATCTACTTCGTCTTGTCCTTATTTACGCAAGACTCGCTTCTTTGGTGCTTAATGTCATTTGGCGAACCCATGTACAGAATTGATAATTTGTTGTTCTGCAATTTTTCTAAAAAAAGCTAACCTTTCACATTGAGTGTGAAAAATACAATTCATCTCAAATCTCTGACTTCTGGGAACGTTTTTATGCTTTCTTGCAAGAAAGTGACTATCCGTAAGGAAACAAATTTTTATCTTCAACAATGAAATAAAATAAAAACCATCAGACAAACGAATTCAAAAAAATTTCGGAAATTGATGTACTGAATTTTCTAGACGAATAGGCCTTCCCCCGAAACGGTTACCGAAGGTGTGACCGAAGGAATATGTGCCATCGCAATCAAATAGTCTCTGTACAGCATACTTCTACGCCTAAAACTAGGCAATAAACTCTTTTGCACGCAATATTTATTACTGAACTGCCTTCATTTAGCATTTAATTGTGTTTTACAAGCTGATAATTATATGTAATTACAAGTTACATTAAAAAAAAACAGACGCATTTACCATACCTAAAAGCCATATACAAGCATAACTATGTATGTATGTAATAACAGCATGACATGAAAGTCATATTCAATTGCTTGTTGTAGAATTAACACAGCAAGTCTACGCACACACATTAAGTAGACATCATAAAAAATATGTTGTTGCAAATATTTAACTAATTAAACTAAGCAAATTTTCAATGGGTAATCATGTTCGCGAATATACATTTGTCTATATATAACAACAATTTGGCTTACATAATAGCCTTATCGACCTTCCTGTAAGCATTATACATTTAGACATCACTTAAGTAGACAAGCAAAATTGCTAGCTTGCAGGCAGCCTTCAACAGCAAAGCAACAAACAACCGATAACCGACACACATCAGAGCATTCATAGTTCACCGCAAGCGTTTGTTTGCCACCAACAGACTCAAAAGCCCTAAATATGCTTTGTTGATGTAATTTAATTGTTATTGCTGTAGAAATCTTTATATACATACATACACGCCTACCTTTATATGCAAGTGTACAACGCTACAAAATTTGAAACAATATGTCTGCTTATATTACATAAACACACATACACATACATTTGTGTCTTGAAAGTTCCGCTCATATGTATGTATATACTTAAGCTCACATTGTTGAAATTGTTGGCAACAGTTTTGTGCTCTAATATGCTGTTCGATATAATTAAGTGCAATGCTGGCATTAGCAATAAACATGCATATAAGTACATATACACACACATAGCTGTGTAAGCTTAAGCAATTGTTAGCGTGCTCTTAAAATATTTGAGTATTTGTAAATGCAATGCACATCCTGTGTGATAATACACAGAGTAGATGCAATTATGCATCCTGCTAGTAGAACTGGATTCGATTAGATTTTTTTAAGAATCGATTTTTTCGATTCGATGCTAGAAAAAAATCGATTTAATCGATTAAATCGAACCAATCAAAGTTTATTTAAATTTTGCTTATTCTTTGTAACAGTGTACTTGCTTACGTACTTAAGGGTCAATTAAACTTCCTTAACTCTAACGCCATAGCTGTAACCATACCTATATCCATAACCATCTCCAATGTGATCGATTAATGGTGCCTTAACCTAAAATCGTAAATCAAAAAATAAGTCTCTTAGTCATAACGTATCCAAAACAATGATTAAAATCTACAAAAAGTTATTAAATTCACCAACTCAAATATTTTTAGGTTATAGATATGGCGAGAAACTAAAAACCAATTGGTTGGATATGGTATGGTTATGGCGTTAGCGTTATGGTATGGCACCATTAATCGATTACATTGATTTCCATAAGGTAGGTTCGATCAGCTGTTTTATCTGGTTATGTTGTTATGGTTATAAGTCACCATTAATTGGCCCTTTAACCATTTACACGATTTTTCCCAACAAACAAAGCTGGACAGTTTCTCTCTGTTTCGTTGCCTGTCGACAAAATTGGAAGCATCAAGGAATGCCACATGGGTCTTCACTTGATTCTTTCATCAGAGTGAGATAATTAGTATAGTCTTTACTGAAATGTCATCCTTTTTGCACTTTTTTGAATCTTTTATTTCAAAATGTAGAGAAACCAATCTTGGGAACACCAACCAATACACTTTCTTCTTTTATACTTATTATTACAATATGTATAATGTTCTCTCTTCTTTTACGGCATTAGAATCGATCTATGTTCAGCGTCATATAAAGAGGAAGTATTTATTACATACTTAAGGTAACATGTTCTCAGTATATGTACGTTTGCAGCTTTTTAATCAATGAGGTATACGGAACTTTCAATTGACAACATATGGCAATTTGTGTCATGGTTTGCGTAGTTTCAGTTAAAAATTTTATGGAAGTATTTTCTTCGCTTTGGCGGCCACCGTGGTGTGATGGTAGCGTGCTCCGCCTATCACACCGTATGCCCTGGGTTCAACTCCCGGGCAGAGCAACATCAAAATTTTAGAAATAAGATTTTTCAATTAGAAGAAAATTTTTCTAAGCGGGGACGCCCCTCGGCAGTGTTTGGCAAGCACTCCGGGTGTATTTCTGCCATGAAAAGCTCTCAGTGAAAACTCATCTGCTTTGCAGATGCCGTTCGGAGTCGGCATAAAACATGTAGGTCCCGTCCGGCCAATTTGTAGGGAAAATCAAGAGGAGCACGACGCAAATTGGAAGAGAAGCTCGGCCTTAGATCTCTTCGGAGGTTATCGCGCCTTACATTTATTTTTTTTTATTTTCTTCGCTTATTGAAAATAAAAATGAATAAGGAATAGGAATTTAATTGATGAAATTTCATAAAAACTGCCACTTCTGTTTCTTAATATTACTCGTTAAGGCAAAATGTACCGAGGATCCAAGCATTGTGACAATCCTAAAGGGTTGCATATCTGTGGCAATCATTAAAACAATTTATAACAAGTAAGGAAGGCTAAGTTCGGGTGTAACCGAACATTACGTACTCAGTTGAGAGCTATGGAGACAAAATAAGGAAAATCACCATGTAGGAAAATGAACCTAGGGTAACCCTGGAATGTGGTTGTATGACATGTGTATCAAATGGAAGGTATTAAAGAGTATTTTAAGAGAGAGTAGGCCATAGTTCTATGGATGGACGCCATTTAGGGATATCGCCATAAAGGTGGACCAGGGCTGACTCTAGAATGTGTTTGTACGATATGGGTATCAAATGAAAGGTGATAATGAGTATTTTAAAAGGGAATGGGCTTTAGTTCTATAGGTGAACTCCTTTTCGAGAAATCCCCATAAAGGTGGACCAGGGGTGACTCTAGAATATGTTTGTACGATATGGGTATCACATGAAAGCTGTTAATGAGTATTTTGAAAAGGAGTGATCCTTAGTTCCCTAGGTGGACGCCGTTTCGAGATATCGCCATAAAGGTGCACCAGGGGTGTCTCTAGTTGTACGATATGGGAATCAAATGAAAGGTGTTACTGAGCGTTTTAAGAGGGAGTGGGCATTAGGTCTATAGGTGGACGCCTTTTCGAAATGTCGCCATTAGGGTGGGCCAGGGGTGACTCTAGAATGTGTTTGTACGATATGGGTATCAAACGAAAGGTGTTACTGAGCATTTTAAGAGGGAGTGGGCATTAGGTCCATAGGTGGACGCCTTTTCGAGATATCGCCATTAGGGTGGGCCAGGGGTGACTCTGGAATGTGTTTGTACGATATGGGTATCAAATGAAAGGTGGTAATGAGTATTTTAAAAGGGAGTAATCCTTAGTTCTATAGGTGGACGCCTTTTCGAGATATCGCCATAAAGGTGGACCAAGGGTGACTCTAGAATGTTTGTACGATATGGGTATCAAACGAAAGGTGTTACTGAGCATTTTAAGAGGGAGTGGGCACTAGGTCTATAGGTGGGCGCCTTTTCGAGATATCGCCATTAGGGTGGGCCAGGGTGACTCTAGAATGTGTTTGTACGATATGGGTATCAAATGAAAGGTGGTAATGAGTATTTTAAAAGGGAGTAATCCTCAGTTCTATAGGTGGACGCCTTTTCGAGATATCGCCATAAAGGTGGACCAAGGGTGACTCTAGAATGTTTGTACGATATGGGTATCAAACGAAAGGTGTTACTGAGCATTTTAAGAGGGAATGGGCATTAGGTCTATAGGTGGACGCCTTTTCGATATATCGCCATTAGGGTGTGCCAGGGGTGACTCTAGAATGTTTGTACGATATGGGTATCAAACGAAAGGTGTCACTGAGCATTTTAAGAGGGAGTGGGCATTAGGTCTATAGGTGAACGCCTTTTCGAGATATCGCCATTAGGGTGGGCCAGGGGTGACTCTAGAATGTTTGTACGATATGGGTATCAAAGGAAAGGTGTTACTGAGCATTTTAAGAGGGAGTGGACATTAGGTCTATAGGTGGACGCCTTTTCGAGATATCGCCATTAGGGTGGGCCAGGGGTGACTCTAGAATGTTTTTACGATATGGGTATCAAACGAAAGGTGTTACTGAGCATTTTAAGAGGGAGTGGGCATTAGGTCTATAGGTGCACGCCTTTTCGAGATATCGCCATTAGGGTGGGCCAGGGTTGACTCTAGAATGTGTTTGTACGATATGGATATCAAATTAAAGGTATTAATGAGGGTTTTAAAAGCGAGTGGCCCTTAGATGTATATGTGAAGGCGTTCTCGCGATATCGACCAAATGTGGATCAGGTGATCCAGAAAATCATCTGTCGGGTACTGCTAATTTATTTATATATTCAATAACACTAACAGTATTCCTGCCAAGATTCCAAGGCCTGTTGAATTCGCCTTGTAGAACTTTTTCATTTTCTTCTACTTAATATGGTAGGTGTCACACCCATTTTACAAAGTTTTTTCCAAAGTTATATTTTGCGTCAATAAACCAATCCAGTTACCATGTTTCATCCCTTTTTTGCGTATTTGGTATAGAATTATGGCATTTTTTTAATTTTTCGTAATTTTCGATATCGATAAAGTGGGCGTGGTTATGGTCGGATTTCGGCCATTTTTTATACCAAGATAAAGTGAGTTCAGATAAGTACGTGGGCTAAGTTTAGTAAAGACATATCGGTTTTTGCTCAAGTTATTGTGTTAACGGCCGAGCGGAAGGACAGACGGTGTGTATAAAAACTGGGCGTGGCTTCCACCGATTTCGACCATTTTCACAGAGAACAGTTAACGTCATAGAAGCTATGCTCCTACCAAATTTCAAAAGGATTGGTAAATTTTTGTTCGACTTATGGCATTAAAAAAATTCTAGACACACTAAATGAAAATGGGCGGAGCCACGCCCATTTTGAAATTTTCTTTTATTTTTGTATTTTGTTGCATCATATCATTACTGGAGTTGAATTTTGACTTAATTTACTTATATACAGTAAAGATATTAAATTTTTTGTTAAAATTTGAATTTAAAAAAAATTTTTTTGAAAAATTGGGCGTGTTCTTCATCCAATTTTGCTAATTTTTATTTAGCACATATATAGTAATAGTATTAACGTTCCTGCCAAATTTCATCATGATATCTTCAACGACTGCCAAATTACAGCTTGCAAAACTTTTAAATTACCTTCTTGTAAAAGTGGGCGGTGCCACGCCCATTGTCCAAAAGCTTACTAATTTTCTATTCTGCGTCATAACGTCAACCCATCTACCAAGTTTCATCGCTTTAACCGCATTTGGCAATGAATTATCGCATTTTTACGGTTTTTCGAAATTTTCGATATCGAAAAAGTGGGCGTGGTTATAGTCCGATATCGTTCATTTTAAATAGCGATCTGAGATGAGTGCTCAGGAACCTACATACCAAATTTCATCAAGATACCTCAAAATTTACTCAAGTTATCGTGTTAACGGACGGACGGACATGGTTCAATCAAATTTTTTTTGGATCCTGATTATTTTGATATATGGAAGTCTATATCTATCTCGATTCCTTTATATATGTACAACCAACCGTTATCCAATCAAACTTAATATACTCTGTGAGCTCTGCTCAACTGAGTATAAAATCAAAAATTACAGAATATGTATTCCCTCAAGCATCCGTAAAGTAGATAATGATGAAAACTTCGATGCCTAAAGAATCGAACGATTTAAAAAAAAAGAATCGATTCTACATTTCTAAAAAAAAAAAATATCGAGTAATCGATTAAGAATCGAATCGAAATCCAGCTCTATCTGCCAGGCTACTCAACCACTCAGCCAGTCAAGAAGTCAAGTATACAAGCATTCAAGCTTATAATAGCATTGCATCTCAATTCATTCATCGTTTATATGATTGTGTATGCATGTATTTGTAAGGTTAGGTGTATGCATGCAAGTGCATCTGTACACACGTATGATAAATTGCTCTCCGCCTTATAATATTAATAATAGACTAACACTTGGCTTTTAACACACACATTCATGCACAAATGGCAGCAACAAACAAATATAATCAACTCATTGTAAACACCCATAAAGTGAAGATTTCAATAGCCGTCCCAACTTAAAATAAAAGTGGACTTATGCGAGCACAGATTTGGTATTAATCGAAACAGTTCACAGTTGAGAGTAGTGACCAGGCACCTTTTATAGATTTTATACTCAGTTGAGCAGAGCTCACAGAGTATACTAACTTTGATTGGATAACTGTAGGTTGTACAGATATAAAGGAATCGAGATAGATATAGACTTCCATATATCAAAATAATCAGGATCGAAAAAAAATTTGATTGAGCCATATCCGTCCGTCCGTTAACACGATAACTTGAGTAAATTTTGACTTATCTTGATGAAATTTGGTATGTAGGGTCCTGGGCACTCATCTCAGATCGCTATTTAAAATGAACAATATCGGACTATAACCACGCCCACTTTTTCGATATCGAAAATTTCGAAAAACCGAAAAAGTGCGATAATTCATTAACAAAGACGGATAAAGCGATCAAACTTGGTAGGTGAGTTGAACTTATGACGCAGAATAGAAAACTAGTAAAATTTTGGACAATGGGCATGGAAACGCCCACTTTTAAAAGAAGGTAATTTAGAAGTTTGCAAGCTGTAATTTGGCAGTCGTTGAAGATATCATGATGAAATTTGGCACGAACGTTACTCCTATTACTATATGTATGCTTAATAAAACTTTGCAAAATCGGAATATGACCACGCCCACTTTAAACAAAAAAAAAAATTCAAGTCAAATTAAAAAAAAAAAAGTTAATATCTTTACAGTATATAAGTAAATTATGTCAACATTCAGCTCCAGTAATGATATGATGCAACAAAATACAAAAATAAAAGAAAATTTCAGAATGGGCGTGGCTCCGCCCTTTTTCATTTAATTTGTCTAGGATACTTTTAATGCCATAAGTCGGACAAAAATTTACCAATCCTTGTGAAATTTGGTAGGGGCTTAGATTCTAGGACGATACATTTTTTCTGTGAAAAAGGGCTAAACTGGTTGAAGCCACGCCCAGTTTTTATACACAGTCGACCGTCTGTCCTTCCGCTCGGCCGTTAACACGATAACTTGAGCAAAAATCGATATATCTTTACTAGACTCAGTTCACGTAATCGTCTGAACTCACTTTGTATTGGTATAAAAAATGGCCGAAATCCGAATATGACCACGCCCACTTTTCGTTATCGAAAATTACGAAAAATTAAAAAATGCCATAATTCTATACCAATTACGAAAAAAGAGATGAAACATGGTAATTGGATTGGTTTATTGACGCAAAATATAACTTTAGAAAAAAACTTTGTAAAATGGGTGTGACACGTACCATAATATTAAGTAGAAGAAAATGAAAAAGTTATGCAGGGCGAAATCAAAAGTCCTTGTGATCTTGGCAGGAATACTGTTCGTGGTATTACATATATAAATAAATTAGCGGTACCAGACAAATGATGATCTGGGTCACCCTGGTCCACATTTTGGTCGATATCCCGAAAACGCCTTCACATATACAACTATTACCACTCCCTTTTAAAGCCCTCATTAATACCTTTCATTTGATACCCATATCGTACAAACAAATTCTAGAGTCACCCCTAGTCCACCTTTATGGCGATATCTCGAAAAGGCGTCCACCCATAGAACTAAGGCCCACCCCCTTTTAAAATACTCATTAACACCTTTCATTTGATACCCATATCGTACAAACTAATTCTAGAGTCACCCCTGGTCCACCTTTATGGCGATATCTCGATAAGGCGTTCACCCATAGAACTAAGACCCACCCCCTTTTAAAATACTCATTAACACCTTTCATTTGATACCCATATCGTACAAACAAATTCTAGAGTCACCCCTAGTCCACCTTTATGTCGATATCTCGAAAAAGCATCCACCTATAAGACTATGGCCCACTCCCTCTTAAAATACTCTTTAATACCTATCTTTTGATCAGGCATGCTTAACCAACGAACCGATATCATTTCGTTACGATAATTAACGTTAATAAACGAAACAAAGTCATTTCGTTTCGTTTATTAACGTTAAGAACGTCAAATTAACGAAGTGATTTTGTTTCGTTTTCTGCCATATCAAAACGAAATCAAATCGTTTATGTTGATTATTAATTTCAAACTATGCTGGCAAAGCTGATTGATGGCGGAGTCATTAAAGGTGAAGGCATTAGCCAAGCTGATTGCAACTTTTCTCATGAATTTTGACAGTACGAACATTTCTCAGAGTATTTTGACATTACCACCAACGAATTACACAAACAAATTACATGGAGTTCGTGTGTATGTCCGCTCGCTGTTAGCACCTTACTGGCTTCACCATGGCTATAGCATTGCCAGCACAATTCAAACTTTAAGTATCACGTTTTTGTTAACGTTTTTACCGTTAACGAAAGCTTTTCGTTTCGGTTAAAAACGAGATACAATTTATCTTGATAATTTCTTTATCGATAATATTTCGAAGTGTTTCAACGGAAACGGCGGAAATTTTTTGATAAACGATTAGCTTAACGTTAAGGTGCATCCCTGCTTTTGATACACATGCCATTCAAACACATTCCAGGTTTACCCTAGGTTCATTTTCCTACATGGTGATTTTCAGTTATTTTGTCTCCATAGCATTCAACTGAGTATTTAATGTTCGGTTACGCCCGAACTTAGCCTTCCTTACTTGTTTAAATTGATTTCTTTTCTGCTGTATTCTGGACATGTATGAGTAAAAAAATCGAGGATTAGATCCCGGGTGGGCCCATTTCACGATTCTATCGATATCATCCTTAACATGAACCACCTCAAATGTGAATGAGGTGTATTATGGCTTGCAGTTTTCGATTTATATTTCGCCAGTGTTAGGTAAAATTGTTTTAATTTTATATCATGTCTGGTAAATTTAAATTGAAATTTTTCACGCGTTATGCCTAAAGTCCGAAAGGATACACTGGCTACTTTTTTCTGGTCCTACGTCGATCGTTTTGTAACTCAATAACGTCAGGACGAATGAACAGATTTGGCATTTTGTGATAGAGATCAAAAATAGTGTAAACAAATCTATTGACTATATTGTTTTGACAAAAAGGGGGTTTGGACCCTACAACCCTCGGGATGAGTAGTCTTTTAACTATTTTTAGCCGTTTTAACTCAAAGTATACTGACTTTGAAGAGTGATATTAATTCTACGGGTTTAAATAAGTACGGCAATTTTGGAAAAGATTGGAGGTACACCCGCCCCCTCCTCCCCCGCTATCCTTTTCTGGAACTATATTTTTAAACTTTTAAATGAATAATAATTAGGATCTGGGTCATATAGATAGAGTTTTTAACAACAGTGAGCAGCAGCGCAGTCCATCCAACGAAAAGAACGAAAAGAGGGCAATCTGACATCCGAGGTGATTTCACGATTTGGGCTGTTTTGGGACCATAGCGCGACTATTTTAGGGATCGCATCAGAAATTTCCCTGAATCTGAACTATTCCGGGATCAGCCTCGGGTAATTTCTGGTTTGTTTTCGGGATAATTTTGGGACTATTGTGAAACCGTGAATTCGATGCTTTAGGATTAAAGATATTTTTGGGACTTCTTGGTTACATTTTCGGGATTGTTTTTGTCATCACTACGGATTATTTTCTGGATCGATACAGAACTAATTCAAGAAGATTTCGATGATTTCGAGACTGTCTCCGGATCATTATGGTATTATTTTCAGAATAAATTTGAAATTATTTGAGTTATCTCAAGATGATTTTTGGGATAAATTCGGGACTATTTGGGTGCGCTCGGGACTATCTTCTTAATTATGTTGGGCCTATTTCTAACTTATTTCACAACTATTTCGAGATCGTTTCGGGCTTGTGAACATAATCGTTACGGGACTGTTTCCTTCAGGGCTCTTTAGGCACCATTTCAGGATGGTTTGGAGGACCTTTTCGGGGCGAATTATATTTTTTGGACTATTTCGGCACCGTGATCCAGATCTTCTTGGGACTGTTGCGGATCAGTTTCTTGGTTGTTTTGGTGGGGGGTAATTGGAGTAACATAAACCAAATGCTCTCTTGGAAGATTATTATTTTAGTATGAAACTGCGCTGATTCGTATTTTTTTAAAACTTGTGATATTTTCATGTCATTTCTATGTCGCCGATAAACGAATTTCATGATGTGCAATTAGAAATCTAATGTCCATAGAAGCGGAAATTGACTTAGAAGAGTTTCGCGAATACCTTTGGAAGCAATATATACAAGAGCATATACATATATATGCAGCTCAATTCTAATTGACAATACACTGAAAGAAATGGTGCCAGTAAAATCAACATATCGGCTCTCTTGTTCTTGACTTAACGAAGATTCGGTGAAATTGATCGAATTATGGTTAACTCGACCGAGTTCTTTGTCAAACGAACAATTTAGGTTAGTCATTTCAACAGAAGAGAAATTGCCGCTCTTAAGTTAACAAAATACAGATTCCTGGTCAATCTAACTGATTTTTTTGTCAACACAACTGATCTTACAGGTCATTTCAACGGCGATCAACTGTCAATACATGAGCAAATTTCAAAAAGAATTTTACGCTCAGTGCGCTCTGTACTTTGCACTTATGACGATGGTGCCACTTATTAAAAAAAAAAACACCAAAATAAGAAAACCATCAAATCGAAAAAACACAAGAAAAACACAAAACACACACAGATACCGGTGTATATATCGGGTACGATTTTGCAACTTCTCGTCCAAGCGAAATGCAAAATTGCGCCCTCTTGTTGCAAAAGTTTTGTTTGAACGAGCAGGATTTTTCCAAAGTTAGTAACATTTTGTTCAAGTTTTTACGAATTTTCACTCACGCGAAAGAATTTAATAAGATAATAAAAAACATCCTTTTTTAATGTTGATATTTCCGACAACATAAAAGTGTGAGTTGTTTGGAATCGTTTCAACTTAAATTGTTACGAAAATTAGACTTGCCGAATTACATGTAGTTACTCCAGTGGTGAATTACCTTCCCACGATTTGATTCTTTACTTTCCTATAACTTACAAGTTCTCTTTTTAAAATGTTACGTCAAACATTTATACTACAAGTTTTGTTCGAAACAATCAAGTGTGGCAACTACATGCGAGAGAAGAAATTGAAAATGAGCTGAACTGCACCTGAAAGAATTGAGAACCAGTTTTGTGACTACTATTTTCATTTCTATTTGCAAAGCGAAGTTTAAAACTATAAATTAAATAAATTATAAAATATAAAATTTGGCGAAAGTGTGTTTAATAAAACAAAATAATAAAGTGTATAATGTTTAATGTGTGCCAGCATATTTGATGTAAGCCGAATTGACGTTCGGTTAGTAAGTGTCACCGTATTGTGATGGTAGTATGCTCCGCCTGCCACACCGTACGCCCTGGGTTCGCACCCCGGGCAAAGCAACATCAACATTTTAGAAATAAGGTTTTTCAATTAGCAGAAAATTTTTCTAAGCGGGGCGCCCCTCGGCAGTGTTTGGCAAGCGCTCCGAGTGTATTTCTGCCATGAAAAGCTCTCATTGAAAACTCATCTGCCTTGCAGATGCCGTTCGGAGTCGGCATAAAACATGTAGGTCCCGTCCGGCCAATTTGTAGGGAATATCAAGAGGAGCACGACGCAAATTGGAAGAGAAGCTCGGCCTAAGATCTCTTCGGAAGTTATCGCGCCTTACATTTATTTACAACTGCGAACTTAAACCCAGAGCCGGCAATAAAACCAACACAACTGAAACTTTTTACTACTGGGCTTATAAGCTTAAAGTTGTATGTACAGAAACAACGTAGTTAAGTAGTTGCTTTGCAAGCATCGGAGCATATGAAGAGCTTATGTGCGACATTAATTGGCTCGATTTAATCGATTGGCATTAAATAAAAACATAAACTAAATATGTCTATATATGCAAATATGAACATACATGTACATTAGGGCGGCCATTCTTTGTATGGAGAAGAAAAGCAATTCAAAGCAACTTTTATTTTTTGAATCCTTTGCATTTTTAAAATAACTACAATCTTAGATATCGGAAAATTAATAACAAACTAAAATATAATATAAATCAAAACAGTTTTTCTTCATTCATTTTATAGAAAAAAACAACGAAAGCCCGTTACGAAAAAAATTTTCAAAATTAACCATAAGTCAGTAGTGTTTTGATACTTGCACAGCGCTGAAGTCAAATTGATTGAGCTACAAACCTGCGTACTCGAAAAATTTCTATGCATGCATAATAAAAAGTTAAAAATTTGCACGTGATTTAAATCTTGGCACCTCTTCTATTTTATAACTTTTTTATTATTTGACCAATTTTTGTAATTTTAACTGCTTTTGAAAGCAAAATCCGTTTTGATAACAATTGATAGACAATTCCACCCACAATAAATGAATTAGGGTGCACCAAATAAATGTAAAAATTTCGCGCTTTTTACGATTTTAAACTCGGAGAATCTGAACACTTTTAAAAATAAGAGGCACCATAATGAACATACTATTATGTTTTGCTAATAAATTTCCATGCGCATTAAAAGCCTTTAAGTATTTATTTATTTAGCAAATCGATACACAAAATTCCAATTAAATTTGTACAGTTGCCAATACTAATACCAACATAATTAAGTCGAAATATATATGTCTATAACGAAAACAACATATTAATGTATTAGATAAGAGGAATAATTTAATGGTAAATATGAGCATATGAGCAATAAATAATTGCATAGCAATAAATTATAATGAGAGCATAGTAATTCATAAATGAAAATAAATGAAGAATTACAATAGCACTAAATACTCTAATGCCCGTAGGTATGCTAATTAAATTGTGCATAACATATTTATATTTTAATTAAGCTAATAAACTACGCTATCGAATGTGTGCTCGATACAAATTAAATATTTAATTTGAGGTAAAAAAATTTTAATTGTGTAAAAATAGATTTTATTGAATTTGGAAATATTTCCACGTGTAGATTAGACTGAAGATAAAAAAAAAACTGGCCAGACGCAAAAAAAATAGTAAATATTTAAAACATAAACCTTTTTTAAACTATTCGATCTGTTAAAGTAATTGTTATTCGAAAATTATGGGGTCATCTTCGGAACTCTTGCTAGCACTTGGAACTGTTGACAACCGTTTGCCAGGTGGTATGGGCAACATTTTTATACTCAGTTGAGCAGAGCTCACAGAGTATATTAACTTTGATTGGATAACGGTTGGTTGTACAGGTATAAAGGAATCGAGATAGATATAGACTTCCATATATCAAAATCATCAGTATCGAAAAAAAATTCGATTGAGCCATGTCCGTCCGTCCGTCCGTCCGTCCGTCTATCCGTTAACTAGATAACTTGAGTAAATTTTGAGGTATCTTGTGAAATTTGGTATGTAGGTTCCTGGACACTCATCTCAGATCGCTATTTAAAATGAACGATATCGGACAATAACCACGCCCCCTTTTTCGATATCGAAAATTTCGAAAAATCGAAAAAGTGCGATAATTCATTACCAAATGTGGATTAAGCAATGAAACTTGGTAGGTGAGTTGAACTTATGACGCAGAATAGAAAACTAGTAAAATTTTGGACAATGGGCGTGGCACCGCCCACTTTTAAAAGAAGGTAATTTAGAAGTTTTGCAAGCTGTAATTTGGCAGTCGTTGAAGATATCATGATGAAATTTGGCAGGAACGTTACTCTTATTACTATATGTCTGCTTAATAAAAATTAGCAAAATCGGAGAGTATATAAGTAAATTATGTCAACATTCAACTCCAGTAATGATATGGTGCAACAAAATACAAAAATAAAAGAAAATTTCAAAATGGGCGTGGCTCCGCCCTTTTTCATTTAATTTGTCTAGGATACTTTTAATGCCATAAGTCGAACAAAAATTTACCAATCCTTGTGAAATTTGGTAGAGGTTTAGACTCTAGGACGATAACTGTTCTCTGTGAAAAAGGGCGAAATCGGTTGAAGCCACGCCCAGTTTTTATACACAGTCGACCGTCTGTCCTTCCGCTCGGCCGTTAACACGATAACTTGAGCAAAAATCAATATATCTTTACTAAACTCAGTTCACGTACTTACCTGAACTCACTTTGTATTGGTGTAAAAAATGGCCAAAATCCGACTATGACCACGCCCACTTTTTCGATATCGAAAATTACGAAAAATTAAAAAAATGCCATAATTATATACCAAATACGAAAAAAGGGATGAAACATGGCAATTGTATTGGTCTATTGACGCAAAATATAACTTTAGAAAAAAACTTTGTAAAATGGGTGTGACACCTGCCATATTAAGTAGAAGAAAATGAAAAAGTTTTGCAGGGCGAAATCAAAAGCACTTGGAACCTTGGAAGGAATACTGTTCGTGGTATTACATATATAAATAAATTAGCGGTATCCAACAGATGATGTTCTGGATCACCCTGGTCCACATTTTGGTCGATATCTCGAAAGCGCCTTCACATATACAACCAAGGGCCACTCCCTTTTAAAACCCTCATTAATACCTTTAATTTGATACCCATATCGTACAAAAACATTCTAGAGTCACCCCTGGCCCACGTTTATGGCGATATCTCAAAAAGGCGTTCACATATAGAAGTAAGGCCCACTCCTTTTTGAAATACTCATTAACACCTTTCATTTGATACCCATATCGTACAAAAAATTCTAGAGTCACCCCTGGTCCACCTTTATGGCGATATTTCGAAAAGGCGTCCACCTATAGAACTAAGGCCCACGCTCTTTTAAAATACTCATTAACACCTTTCATTTGATACCCATATAGTACAAACAAATTCTAGAGTCACCCCTGGTCCACTTTTATGACGATATCTCGAAAAGGCGTCCACATATAGAACTAAGGCCCGCTCCTTTTTAAAATACCCATTAACACCTTTCATTTGATACCCATATCGTACAAACAAATTCTAGAGTCACCCCTGGTCCACGTTTATGGCGATATTTCTAAATGGCGTTCACATATAGAATTAAGGCCCACTCCTTTTTGAAATACTCATTAACACCTTTCATTTGATACCCATATCGTACAAAAAATTGTAGAGTCACCCCTGGTCCACGTTTATGGTGATATCTCGAAAAGGCGTCCACCTATAGAACTAAGGCCCACGCTCTTTTAAAATACTCATTAACACCTTTCATTTGATACCCATATAGTACAAACAAATTCTAGAGTCACCCCTGGTCCACGTTTATGACGACTAAGGCCCACTCCTTTTTAAAATACCCATTAACACCTTTCATTTGATACCCATATCGTACAAAAAATTCTAGAGTCACCTCTGGCCCAGCTTTATGGCGATATTTCGAAAAGGCGTCCACCTATAGAACTAAGGCCCACGCTCTTTTAAAATACTCATTAACACCTTTCATTTGATACCCATACAGTACAAAAAATTCTAGAGTCACCTCTGGCCCACCTTTATGGTGATATTTCGAAAAGGCGTCCACCTATAGAACTAAGGCCCACGCTCTTTTAAAATACTCATTAACACCTTTCATTTGATACCCATATAGTACAAACAAATTCTAGAGTCACCCCTGGTCCACGTTTATGCTGAGCCACATCAAAACTTTGAAATAAATAAGTAACTGCAATAGTATGCAACGTATCATTTAACAGTAACAATACATAAACACAATACAAACAACAACAAGATCAAATGCCAATACAATCGCTGTCAACTCGAAATACCACAAATGTTTTCAACTGCCAACAGCAGAAATTAAATCGTCAACTGGTAAATAATCGTAAAGTTGAAAAGAGAAAATCATATAAAATAAATTGTAACTCGGTAAACTCGTTGTCGCATTTTAAATACTCGCCAATAGCCTTAAGTAAGATAGAAATCAATTAATACGAATTTCACATTTCATTTGGCATTTAAGGGAGTGAGGTTGCTGGCGATGGCGTGACAAGTGCATAAACGTTATGATACAAATGTAGCAGATTTAAATCATGTATATACATATAAACATACATACGTAAGTATATATGAATACAATAAGTATTTATGTACATACAACGATTTATAGCGCAAAACTAAAATGAGGATATGGAAAATCTGCTACTTTGATTCAATTTAATTGTGTTGCAATTAATTGTATAAGCATTACTTATATGTCACCACACACACATGCAAGCAAGCATTAATTGAGACGCCAAGTTGTACTTGCATATATGTAAATCAGTATTCGTATTTATATAGATAACATCTTTCTAGAAGCAGTAATGTGTAAGTTCTATAATTCGCATTCATTTGATGCACTGCCTTCACCACTAAAGATTTCACCAAAACTTGGTACTGATAGGAATTGACTGCGAAAATTTTGTGAATAAAGACAGATTTACTCATTTCATGAAAACAGTAAACAATTCAACTTTATATCCTCATATTCTTCTTTGTTCACATGTATGTTTTTGGCAAACGGACGACGACAATCGACACACGATAAACATATGTACGTTTAAAGTAGTGAGAGTTCTTAAAGCGGAATAAGTTTGAAAAATATATACTTTTGTATATACATAAATAAATTTGTGTCGAGTTTGATGAAATTGTTGTTGGAATTTAAAACACTCACCTAATTACGCTAAGACGAGAATTACTGGATGCATTGAAGTTATTATAATAATTATGATATTTAATTTATTTTATAATGTATAAGGGGTATTCCATCCCATTTCGACCAATTTTGAACCCGACCCCTTTAGAATTGGCTGAAAGTTTTTCTTCTTTTTCTAGCTTACGAAAGACGTTTTTCAGAATTTTTTCATCCATCTCAAAAAAAGTTATGAATTTTTAAAAAAAACACCGTTTATGTTTTCAAAATACTAAAACTTTTTCAAAGATTGGCCGTTTGGGATCTTTTTTTTTTTTTAATTTGTTTTTAAATGTACTTTTCGGAAAAAATACAAAAAAATTTTTAAAGTTTTTTTTTTTGTAATTTTTCAGTTTTTCGAGATTTTTCGAATTTCGCCATTTTTTTTTTTTTTTGTTTTTTTCTCATAAAAGACTTCAATCAATTCTGCAATCATCCCCACTAATCCCGGAGTGGGCCGATTATTATTATTTTTCTTTTTATTTAATTGAAAAAAAAAACTTTAAAAATTTTTTTGTATTTTTTCCGAAAAGTACATTTAAAAACAAATTTAAAAAAAAACAAGTAAGGAAGGTTAAGTTCGGGTGTAACCGAACATTACATACTCAGTTGAGAGCTATGGTGACAACACAAGGGAAAATAACCATGTAGGAAAATGAACCGAGGGAAACCCTGGAATGTGTTTATATGACATGTGTATCAAATGAAAGGCATTAAAGAGTATTTTATGAGGGAGTGGGCCATAGTTCTATAGGTGGACGCCATTAGGAATATAGCCATAAAGGTGGATCAGGGTTGACTCTAGAATGCGTTTGTACGATATGGGTATCAAATGAAAGGTGTTAATGAGTATTTTAAAAGGGAGTAATCCTTAGTTCCATAGGTGGACGCCGTTTCGAGATATCGCCATAAAGGTGGGCCAGGGGTGACTCTAGAATTCGTTTGTGCTATATGGGTATCAAACGAAAGGAGTTAATGAGTATTTTAAAAGGGAGTGGGCCTTAGTTCTATAGGTGGACGCCTTTTCGAGGTATCGCAATAAAGGTGGACCAGGGGTGACTGTAGACTTTGTTTGTATGATATGGATATCAAACTAAAGGGGCTAATGAGTATTTTTAAAAGGGAGTGGGCCTTCGTTCTATAGGTGTTCGCCTTTTCGAGATATCGGCATAAAGATGGACCAGGGGTGACTTTAGAATATGTTTGTTCGATATGGGTATCAAATGAAAGGTGTTAATGAATATTTTAAAAGGGCGTGGGGCTTAGTTCTATAGGTGGACGCCTTTACGAGATATCGCCATAAAGGTGGACCAGGGGTGACTCTAGAATGAGTTTGTACGATATGGGTATAAAATTAAAGGTATTAATGAGAGTTTTAAAAGGGAGTGGTGGTAGTTGTATATGTGAAGGCGTTTTCCAGATATCGACCAAAATGTGGACCAGGGTGACCCAGAACATCTTCTGTTGGATACTGCTAATTTATTTATATATGTAATATCTGCCAAGATTTTAATGGTTTTTTATTTCGCCCTGCAGAACTTTTTCATTTTCTTCTACTTAATATGGTAGGTGTTACAACCATTTTATAAAGTTTTTTCTTAAGTTATATTTCGCGTCAATAAAACAATCCAATTACCTTACCATGTTTCATCCTTTTTTTCGTATTTGGTATAGAATTATGGCATTTTTTTCATTTTTGGTAATTTTCGATATCGAAAAAGTGGGCGTGGTCATAGTCGGATTTCGGCCATTTTTTATACCAATACAAAGTGTGTTCAGATAAGTACGTGAACTGAGTTTAGTAAAGATATATTGATTTTTGCTCAAGTTATCGTGTTAACGGCCGAGCGGAAGGACAGACGAACGACTGTGTATAAAAACTGGGCGTGGCATCAACCGATTTCGCCCATTTTCACAGAAAACAGTTAACGTCATAAAATCTATGCCCCCACCAAATTTCAAAAGGATTGGTTAATTTTTGTTCGACTTATGGCGTTAAAAGTATCCTAGACAAATTAAATGAAAAAGGGCGGAGCCACGCCCATTTTGAAATTTTCTTTTATTTTTGTATTTTGTTGCACCATATCATTACTGGAGTTGAATGTTGACATAATTTACTTATATACTGTAAAGATATTACATTTTTTGTTAAAATATTACTTTAAAAAAAATTTTTTTTTAAAAGTGGGCGTGGTCCTTCTCCGATTTTGCTAATTTTTATTAAGCGTACATATAGTAATAGGAGTAACGTTCCTGCCAAATTTCATCATGATATCTTCAACGACTGCCAAATTACAGCTTGCAAAAGTTTTAAACTACCTTCTTTTAAAAGTGGGCGGTGCCACGCCCATTGTCCAAAATTTTACTAATTTTCTATTCTGCGTTATAAGTTCAACCCATCTACCAAGTTTCGTCGCTCTATCTGTCTTTTGTAATGAATTATCGCACTTTTTCGGTTTTTCGAAATTTTCGATATCGAAAAAGTGGGCGTGGTTATAGTCCGATATCGTTCATTTTAAATAGCGATCTGAGATGAGTGCTCAGGAACCTACATACCAAATTTCATCAAGATACCTCAAAATTTACTCAGGTTATCGTGTTAACGGACGGACGGACGGACGGACGGACATGGCTCAATCAAATTTTTTTTCGATCCTGATTATTTTGATATATGGAAGTCTATATCTATCTCGATTCCTTTATATATGTACAACCAACCGTTATCCAATCAAACTTAATATACTCTGTGAGCTCTGCTCAACTGAGTATAAAAAAGATCCCAAACGGTCAATTTTTGAAAAAGTTATAGCATTTTGAAAACAAAAACGGTGTTTTTTTTTAAATTCATAACTTTTTTTGAGTTGGAGGAAAAAATTCTGAAAAACGTCTTTCGTAAGCTAGAAAAAGAAGAAAAACTTTCAGCCTATTCTAAATGGGTCGGGTTCAAAATTGGTCGAAATGGGATCGAATACCCCATAAATATCTTTGCTTAAGGTATGGGACAGTTTAGAATGTAAGCGTAAGTTATGTGGAAGTGTAAGCAAAGTCTTTTGAAGTGGAATGTTATGTGTGGCGTGATGAAAGTGTAGGCGTAGTGTGTGGCATTATCTTTTTAAATTGCACACAGTAACACAGAATGCCATGAATGGCCTAAAAGGTTGTCATATTAAATATTTCCCGAGACGGTCAGGCCACTAGTAGTACCTTAATAGTACTAGTTACAGTCCATCTACATAGATAAGACTCCCCTAAATCTTCGGGCAGTGTCCTTATCGCTAAAAGAACAATAACAAAAGCTTCTCAGTGAAAATTCATCTGCCTTGCAGATACTGTCCGTAGTCGGCATGCAATATATATGGAGGTCTCGTTTCTCCAATTTGTAGGAAAAATCACACTATCATATAGGTGACATTTTATGAGTATTAAGTGTACATTTATTGTCAAGTATTCCATGCTTACATGCTTTTATCAAAGCTTTTCTGTAATAACTGCTACATATGTAATTGCATTCTGAATATTAAAGCGCCAATATTAGCCTACCCTACAGACAATGAGACGTCGTCCACTGCAGCAACTATTTAGTTTCCCTATTTGGTGGTCTGTCTGGCGACCACCCTACGTGCTTGCCTGTTGCCTTTCAGGCTTGTCTGCCTGTCATTGACACGTTGGACGCGCTACTTGTTTACATGCGTCTTATTGCGTTGCTCAAATATATGTTACAGTATTCATAGTATTTCGTTTGTTTATTGCAATTTTCTATTGTCATGCTGTTGCTTGCTCTCTGATCTAGACTTGGACATTTACAATTTGCGGACTGTCGGTTGTCGACCACCAATTGCAAATTCAACAACTGCCTGATGCACGTTTACATAAGCACACCTCAATTTGTCGCGTTGTTTGCGGTCGGTATTACAGGCGCGGGCATACATACATACTTACATATTCTTGTATGCAGTGCCAGCTATTCGAGCTTAGCGCATAGTCTGGGTCGGTTAGCATAAATATTGGCTGTGGGCTTAAATATGAAGTAAATCGTTGTACACGTATCATTATTTTAACGTTTGGTTAGAGGTGTCAATGCGATTTAGTTGTGCGTGCTGTTATGAGTATCAATATATGGTGCTTCGTTCCAAAGTTGCTTATATCAGAGGCATTCTTACAACTTTTCACAGCATCAAACGTGAACTCGGGTTTTAGAAAATTATCCCTTTAAATTTTTAAGTTCTTTTTTTGGAGCCGGCGACATGCTACCTAATAAATCTCGCTATGTATTCGAATTTTGAAACCTGGAGCATAGTGCATAGCCAAAATAGTAACTGAAGCAAAAAGTTTCCTAGGGGACGCATGGCTCAAGATATTTGAAAAAGATTTTGAAACCCCGATTGAAAATTGCGGTCGAATTTCAAGCACCTTCCGGCTGAATCGATACCAGAAACTAGAGCATGATCACAATGCAACATGATGTAGAAATCTTTCGCAGAAATAGAGACAGGTATGCCTGTCATAAGAGGCGACTAAAATACCCAAATGATTCAAGGGGTTGTGTAGCGTAACACTTTCAAGGGGTTGTCAATGACATTTAAAGCTTAATAATGGTATTTCCCTAGCAGTCGAGGCTTTGGCGACCCCAAGCTTCTCATGGAACTAGAGGGTGGGGACGGGTCATATTAGATCGGTCCCGAAATGGTAGGGCTTGTGCGTTAGTGGTTCTTTTTACCGGATCGCATTGGATCTGTATCCGGCAAAGAACCGTCAACATCTATATTACTTCCCAAAACTTTCAGGGATTGTCTATGTCGCTATATCAACAACGACAACAGATTTTTAGAAAATCTAAATAAGTTTTTAGTCTCGCAAACCATTTTTAGGTAACTTGTCGACGAGCTGTATTCCTCATAACTCAAAAGCTGATGACAGTAAAACACGGAAAAGAAATCTTCCGGCATATGGCGGATTGAGTTATCCGGAACATGTTTACAATGATTCATGTGCGAAAATCTTAGCTCACTTTAGAGGCGGGCACTCAGATTGACACTTCAATGCGTTCAAAACTGATGCAATTTTGCCGTCAAATTGTAAATTAAGATAAGAGCAGAGTTTAAAACTGAAACAATGCAACACGAAGACAAAGTAGATATTAGGCTCAATCCGCCAAAAAGAGCCAAACGGATAAAAAAAACTAGAATTAAATGATTATCTTTTGAATAATGAAACACATGAAGAAAAACTTTTATCTTCTAAGATTGCTATTTTATCAATTTTTTTCAATTTATCAAAGATATCTAAACTAAATATTTACAGGAAGCGTTTTGTGCTACCAATGCAACCTGTCCTACCCGCCACAAGCTAAAAAAATTGATTTTGCTTTGTTAAATATACATTAGGGCTGGTCGATTTAAAAATCGCTCATTGCTCTGTGAAAATCGTATTCTAGGGATCAAAATAAGAAACTTTGCCGAAGGAACCAAACCTCTAAAACGAATTCTGGTGTCCCCCAATTTGGGTCGAACTTTTGGGTAGGGGCAAATTTTGAAAAATTCCACTTTGACCCATTTAGAGTGCTCCAATCGAGTTTAAATGTATGACCGACCCCCACTAACTTTGGAGGCCCGATCCACCGATGCCAGTGGCACACCCCCTGGAACCCCCCTGGGGGTTCACCATACAAACATTTCAAAAAATCGCCGGTTTTGCACTTTACATGAAAAAATCAGCTAAATGGCTATGTTTTTTCTTTATTTTTATTTATTTATTTATAATAATATTTATAATTTATTTATAATAATATCTATTTTTTTGCTCCTTGCTCTTCAGTTTCCATCATAAATGCATCCATTGTTAGTCTTCTCTGATTATGTTGATCGTGCATGAACTCTTTGAGGCGTTCGGGAACCCAGCCGCATGCACATGGAGCTGCCTTCAAATCGGATTTACATGTTCCAATGTAAAAAATTGTTTCCAGAGATTTTACATACTCTGTAAATTGTTGGGTGTTGTTTCTTCTCTTTATTTGCTCTTGATACTTTGCAAGCAATTTATTCAATTTATTAAATACACTTTTTCAGCATAACTTCCATACCAAGTTTTTCCCAAATTCCAGTCAACTTATCTTGTACTTGAATAGTGAATGATTTATGGGAAAACTTTTTTTGTTCTGTTTTAGCACGTTCGCTTAAGTAAAAATAATATCTCAAGATATCCAGATGGGTTGGTAAATTAAGATCAGTTAAATCAGTAGACACACCAAAACAGTAACATCATGCTTGGGTATATGACTCATTGGGTTTTCGATAGTTGTTGATGCAGTTGCTTCATCTTGCGGTGTAGAGGATGGTTGATTCATTGTAAACTTTTTGATTTGGAATGGTCACTTCACTTATTTTTTTTTTTTTTAAATATTTTTTTAACTGAAATTAGCACTTCACACTTTGAGTTCTTCACAACGACTTAATGCATTCACAAAAACTGTTGCGTTATATATGGTCTACGAGACGAGGTAATAAGAATGAAATGGTAATTTTAATTATACCTGCTGTGTCTTGCGGTGGCTTAAAAAAAACAACACAAGCAATTTTACGATCTGCAATTGTGTCACAGTGATACCTTCATTTTTTAAAACGGTTGAATAAAAAACCCACACAACTATGTTTACGACATGCAAATGCATCACAGTGATGCCTTGGATTTAAAAGGGTTGTAAAAACGCTATTTTCTAATAATTTTTTTTTTTATTTCTTTTCTATTACTAAGTTAAATTCATTTTTTCATTTATATATGTTCTGACTAAATAAATTTCTAAAGAGAAAAATAAACTCCAAAAAGAAAAAACATAGGCATTTCGCTGATTTTTTCATGTAAAGTGCAAAACCGACGATTTTTTGAAATGTTTGTATGGTGGACCCCCAGGGGGTTCCAGGGGGTGTGCCACTGGCATCGGTGGGTCGGGCCTCCAAAGTTAGTGGGGGTCGGTCATACATTTGGACTCGATTGGAGCACTCTAAATGGGTCAAAGTGGGATTTTTCAAAATTTGCCCCTACCCAAAAGTTCGACCCAAATTGGGGGACACCAGAATTCGTTTTATAGGTATGGTTCCTTCGCAAAATTTCTTATTTTGATCCCTAGAATATGATTTTCACAGAGCAATGGGCGATATTTTGCCTCCCCACAAATCGTCCCGGCCTAATATACATGTTACGTTAGGTTAAAAATTTTCTCATTTAAAAGTATGGTATTTTGTCTTTTTAAACGGTTTTATTTAGCTTGAGTTGAGAGACTGGTTGGTTGGCTGGCTGGCACGAATTGTGTAATTGAAATTTAAGTAACTTCCCGATAAGCTACAAGCTTGAAACTTGGAATATAGTTCAAAACCCGATGACAATGCAATAATAAGAAAAAACTCCGGTAGGTGGCGCATGGATCGAAATATTTCAAAAAATCGTATTTGTGTTCCGATTTTGTTCATATTTGGAACACATAATACATACATGAATAGAAAGCCACCTGTGAAAAAATCGCCGCTAGGTGGCGCCAGTATCGAGATATTCAAAAAATATCGTATTTGTGGTCCGATTTGGCTCATATTTGGAACACATAATACATACAAGAATAGAAAGAGACCTATGAAAAAATCGCCGCTAGGTGGCGCAAGGATCGAAATATTCAAAACATCGTATTTGTGGTCCGCTTTGGCTCATATTTGGAACACATAATGCATACATGAATAGAAAGCGACCTATAAAAAATCGCCGCAAGGTGGCGCAAGGATCGAAATATTCAAAAAAATCGTATTTGTGGTCCGATTTGGCTCAAAGATATTCAAAAAATCGTATTTTTAGAACACATAATACATACATTAATAGAAAGCGACTTATGATGTCGGATTTGGCTCATATTTGGAACAAATATAACATATAGCCCGGAAGAAGTGACATCAAAATATTTTGGACTTCGGAGTGGGACAAGCACACGTGGCGCAGTGTCAAATAAAGTCTTTCGAAGGATTATGTATAGAGGACTTAGATTGTAACAAATTGTCAGGAAAGAGTCCGTGTAATAATGAGTGACTAAATGAACTAAATAGAATGAGAAATAATAGGCAATTAAATAAAGACTAAAAACTTGAAAAAAAAATTTTAGTTAAACGGTTTTATTGAAAACAATACTTACATGAAGTAGTAATAATACTGAAAGCTAGAAAATAATTAGGTAGGTGCTAGGTACTAGTCATCACACTCCTCATCAATCAAGGGCGTTGATCAGACAATTAAATAAAAGCGTTGGTCGCGTCAAATGTCTATTGATAGTCATATATAAGACCAACTGAACCTTACTAAGGTTATCCTACGCCTCACATTTTTAGAAATTTCACGCTCCCAACGCTTTTGTTTAATTGTCTGATCAACGCCCTAGATTGATGAGGAGTGTGATGACTAGTACCTAGACCTACGTAATTATTTTCTAGCTTTTAGTATTGTGACGAATACTAGCAACACTAAGGGGTACTATCATCTCTAAGCCGATACTGAGCAGTGACTTGTATGCACATAACCAAATTAATCATTATGTCTACACATATGTCCATACAGGCAGCGGAGAGCAACGCACAAACACATGCATATATCTGTGATACTCCCAAAAGTAGGCAATAATTTGTGCAAGTATCACTTACATATACACGCGCATATGAGAAGCTATACACGTGCATCTGTAGTTATAATTTTATAGCTAGTAACTAAGTAAATTCTGGAAATGCCTAGAAGTATGGAACGAGGAAATCGAAGAGTATAAAGGAGCGCAATCTGAGCAATCAGCAATGAGTTTGATTTAAGCATGCTATCTGTCGAGAAGTAGTAGTATTGTGAAGTACTTGAATAAAGGCCATTTTGCATTATTGAATAGTAGAGTTATTTATTCAACAATTTAGTCATTCCAATGTTAGCAGAAGATTTGAAATAAGAGGAATACCACTACAATTCGTTACAGTATTATTATTACTTCATGTAAGTATTGTTTTCAATAAAACCGTTTAACTTACAATTTTTTTTTTATTATTTTATTTAAGATTTATATTGATTGAATGAAATTGACTTCGCAGTCCCACCTGTCACTCTTAGAAACGAATTAGACACATAAATTTTATATTTTATTTGTATTAAGTGAGTATTCGCCTCTGAGCGATAAAATTTTAAATTTTCTAAATTTGCTAATTGAAAATAAATGACTAAAATTTTTTATCAAATTCCATTCAAAATGTCCCACCCGCCATTATGGATTCCCTCTTTTGGAAAGTTCGGGCGAAAATAGATAGAACTCTTTTTATAATTTTATCAAAAATCGGAGGATTTCCCGACGTTTTTCGGAAAATTTAACTTATGACTTTATAAAGTTCCATAAAGGACTTCTAATACAATACAGAACGATAGTGTTGGTCATATTTCCATGCAAAAAACATTTGTGTAATTTGTGCATTTTTCCTGGCTTAAGTCTGTTAGACTGCATACAGATTTCAGTTCAGTTCTGTTTCCAATTATGATTAAATAAATTTGTAAAACCCAATTACGATTAGCGTTCTGGTAAGCTCACTCCCTAATATCCCTACTACTACGCTGCTTATGTAGACGGGCACGTGGAAAAATTGTTTGCAATGAAAAATTGTATTTAAAAAGCTTAAAAAGTATCTCAAAAATCGCAGAGAAGCAGTAAATTTAAATTTTGTATTATTAGGGCCTTCATTAATGCTTGCAAACAATTTAATCCCAATGTCGCGGCAATGACAAATAAAATAAGTAGAGCGACATTATTATTATTGTAACAAAAAAATTGTATTCTCAGATGCATAAATCAAATGCAATTAATTTCGAATAAATACACAGTTTAGTAAGAATGGCAGCCACAACAAAAATGCGTTTTAACAACTAATAATGATGTAAGCTATGCGAGTGTGTATGTGTGTAAACTTTAACGCAAAATGCCATTTTAATGCAATTGAAACTCGAAAGCAAACAATTTAAATGTGGTGAAAAAAAACCAGTTTAAAGAAAAAACTATTATGAGTTTGTATGTACACTGAAAGAAAAAGACTAGTAAAATCAACCGAAATACGGGTCAATTCAACCGAAATTTCTGTCAATTTTTATCCATTGCAACAAGATGTTGAAACAACTACGCACAAATCGTTGATTCGTAATTGACCATTTTAGTAGTCAAATGAACAAAAAAAGCATTTGCAAGGCAGATGAGTTTTCACTGAGATCTTTTCATGGCAGAAATACACTCGGAATGCTTGTCGAACAGTGCCGAGGGGCGACCCCGCTTAGAAAATTTTCTTCTAATTGAAAAACCTTATTTCTAAAATGTGTATGTTACTTTGCCCGGAGTGTGAACCCAGGGTCTTCGGTGTGGTAGGCGGAGCACGCTACCATCACACCACGGCGACCGCCATATACATACGTAAATATATGCATACAAGTAGTACACAGTATACATAAGTTCAAAGTAGAGAGCGCAGTAAGCGTAAAATTCTCTTTGAAATTCGCTCATGTATTGACTGTTGATCGCTGCTGAAATGACCAGTGAGATCAGTTGTGTTAACAAAAACATCAGTTAGATTGGTTAGAAATCTGCCAATTTTACAGAATTTTGTTAAGTTAGGAGCGACAGTTTCTCTTCTGTTGAAATAACTAAACTAATTTGTTCGCTTTTTTTTTTTTTTTTAATTTGTTCGCTTGACAAAAAACTCGGTCGAATTAACCATAATTCGATAAATTTCACCGAATCTCCGTTAAGTCAAGAACAACAGAACCGATTTTTGATTTTACTAGCACCATTTCTTTCAGTGTATTTTTCATAAATGGATATATATAATAAATGTTGGGAATCAATTTTATGTTAACATAATTAATTTTTTTCCTATACATTTTAAAAAGCTTAGCTTTTTTGTTTCGTGAGCACTAAGACAACTTTATTTCTCACAAAGTACAAACTGTACAAACATATTATAGATAGTATGTTCATTGGGCTATAGGGGGTTTAATTGTTTTCATCTCTATTATTTATGCTCATTCATATTCACCAATTAAGTCAATATGAATTATTCAAAAATTTTATTCTGATATGTCTTATAGTGGATAATTATTTTTGTTTTTATTTATTGTATCAATATCGCGATGTCATTTCAATTATGAATAATTAAATCAATGAATATATTTTCAACCGCAGCTTAATTAAATTGAAACTCAACTTTTTTTGGTAAATGTGTGCATTTATGACATATGCGATTTTAATATTTCGTATTAAAATCATTGCATTTATGCTGCATTTTTACATGCGTTTGTATTATTCACTTGGATATTAGGGCGTTACCAAAAAACAGGCAGCCTTTTCTCGTAAACGCGCCCAAAAACTTTGTTTAGATGCAAAAATAGGCCTCTAAATATATAAGCTTCTTGTATCATATGGGGAAATTTAGTACACATCTTTTACATAAAAAATCTTGCATGAATAGGTATACATAGCCATTTTAACGATGGTCAAAGAAACTCAATGGAATATGCTTAGATTGTTAGATACCCGCGTTAACCTACCCACACTCAGAAAAAAAATTTTCCCGATTGAAAAAAAAAATGGGAATGAAATGGCAAAATGTGGAAAAATGTTTCAAATTGAGGAATTTTTCCTGTGACGCCAGAAGGCAGTGTCCAGATAGTATGTCCATCGTGAACCTTCAAATCTTCTCTGTTCAGAGATACGAGCCACTTTATGAGTCTTTAGTTCTATAGGTGGACGCCTTTTCGAGATATCGGCATAAAGGTGGACCAGGGGTGACTCTAGAATGTGTTTGTACGATATTGGTATCAAATTAAAAGTATTAATGAGAGCTTTAAAAGGGAGTGGTGGTAGTTGTATATGTGAAGGCGTTTTACAGATATCGACCAAAATGTGGACCAGGGTGACCCAGAATATCATCTGTTGGATACCGCTAATTTATTTATATATGTAATACCTGCCAAGATTTTAAGGGTTTTTTATTTCGCCCTGCAGAACTTTTTCATTTTCTTCTACTTAATATGGTAGGTGTCACAACCATTTTACAAAGTTTTTTTCTAAAGTTATATTTCGCGTCAATAAACCAATCCAATTACCATGTTTCATCCCTTTTTTCATATTTGGTATGGAATTATGGCATTTTTTTCATTTTTCGTAATTTTCGATATCGAAAAAGTGGGCGTGGTCATACTCGGATTTCGGCCATTTTTTATACGGAGATAAAGTGAGTTCAGACAAGTACGTGAACTAAGTTTTGTAAAGATATATCGATTTTTGCTCAAGTTATCGTGTTAACGGTCAAGCGGAAGGACAGACGGTCGACTGTGTATAACACCTGCGCGTGGCTTCAACCGATTTCGCCCGTTTTCACATAAAACAGTTTTCGTCATAGAAGCTATGTCCCTACCAAATTTCACAAGGATTGGTTAATTTTTGTTCGACTTATGGCATTAAAAGTATTCTAGAAAAATTAAATGAAAAAGGGCGTAGCCGCGGCCATTTTGAAATTTTCTTTTATTTTTGTATTTGGTTGCAGTAATGATATGACTGGAGTTGAATGTTGACATAATTTACTTATATACTGTAAAGATATTAAATTTTCAATTTTTTGTTATAATTTCACTTAAAAAAAATTTTTTTTAAAAAGTGGGCGTGTTCGTCATCCGATTTTGCAAATTTTTATTTAGAACACATACAGGAATAGGATTAACGCTTCTGCCAAATTTAATCATGATATGTCCAACGACTGCCAAATTACGGCTTGCAAAACTTTCCAATTACCTTCTTTCAAAAGTGGGCGGTGCCAAGCCCATTGTCCAAAATTTTGCGAATTTTCTATTTTACGTCATAAGATCAACCCACCTACCAAGTTTCATCGCTTTATCCGTCTTTGGTAATGAAGTATCGCACTTTTTTGGTTTTTCGAAATTTTTGATATCGAAAAAGTGCGCGTGGTTATAGTCCGATTTCATTCATTTTAAATAGCGAACTGAGATGAGCGGCCAGGAACCCACATACCAAATTTCATCAAGATACCTCAAAATTTACTCAAGCTATCGTGTTTACAGACGGACGGACGGACGGACATGGCTAAATAAATTTCTTTTTTCGCCCAGATCATTTTGATATATAGAAGTCTCTATCTATCTCGATTAGTTTATGCCATTACGGATTACCGTTATGCGAAAAAAGCTAATATACTCTGTGAGCTCTGCTCAGCTGAGTATATAAAATTTTATTAGATTACCCAGCAAGGTCATAAACAGCTAATAAGCATATTTATTTATACATATGTACGTAAATACCTACTTTGTCTTCATAAGTCCACCATCCCATTCTTAGGATTTGGCATACCCAGGAATATTGCTTACAGCAAAGCGTTGAATCGTCGTGCCATTTAATGCAATAAACTTTAATAAATAATTCTATGGAATGCCATAGAGGTAAAAGTAATAATAAAATCGACAGCAACAACAAAATATTTGAAACATTTTATAGTCAATAATAATTTGAAACATTTTTATAGAGATTTGGTGGCAGCAAAAATTAATTGACCATTATAAGTGAAACGGACTCATATGCGCATTAATGCAAATACAAATGTATGTGAAGTAAAATTTATATGCACATATGTATATATGTGTGTAGGAATGCAAAATGTTTCAATAAGTACCTGCATAAATAGATACGCATATCAATGAACAAATGTGAATGTGCATAACAACAACACTGCGTGCATCACTCTACAAATAAGTAAGCACACCTTGCATTAATAATTTTCCTTTTATATGCGTAATTATTTATAAATCAATTTATATGTTAGCATATAAGCCACAACGTTTTATTATTGGCCATACTAATAGCTGCAAACATACGCACACTCACGTACGTACATACATGTGTGGGTACTACCAAAAGTTCGATTAATTGTTATCTTAATACAGAATAGCTATGGATGGATTAAACGAAATGCTATAATTACAATGCAATCAGAAATGTGATAAGTATGTAATTTCTTTCGGCTTTCAGCACAAACTGAAACTATTAAAAATAATACCTAGGTGACCTAAAAATTCACACTTAAGTTTTAGCTCAAATTTGTCTTAAAATAAGCCGCCGTTTTCTTATTCGATCACAAATTTACCTGCAAATTATTTTGAATTTTTCCCCGCGGATGCACACTCGCCTCTGAATTCGCCTTTGTAATCACCTGCGAATTCCCCTTAATTCTAAAGTTCACCTTCAAATTTCCCAGCGAATGGGCGTTCCCCTTAAGACTCGACCAAACACTTTCAAGTTCTCCTATCAATTCGCATTCATTTATTAAACTCAATCAAACAAATTTCTTACGATCTGCCTTTTAGTTGTGATTCGAATTTGTCCAGGAATTCGTCTTGAAATTCACCCGCGAATGCGCTCCAAATTTTGTTTTAAACTTTACCTTCCATTAACTGTAAAATTCCTGTAGGGAGGGCGCGTTCACCTACCACACCGAAGATTTTGGGTTGAAGTCCCAGAAAAAGCAACATCAAAATTCTTTATAACAAATTATTCTAACCGGGCCATAGGAAATAATTTGGCAAACACACCGAGTGTATTTTACCCACGAAAAGCTTGTCAGCTAAAATTAGTCTGCTTTTCAATTGACGTTTAGAGTCGACATAAAATACGGAGGTCCTGTCTAGTTGTTTTGTAAACAAAACCAAAAATAGCACGACAAAAATCGGAGAAGAAGCTCGGCATAAATCTTGACGGAGGTCAAAAATCTCTCAGCGTCCAAAATATAATTATTATTTGCATTCGTCTTAAAATTCGATCGAAAAAATCTCCTTGTTTCCAGCTTCCTGCCACCTAAGAACTGTACTGTTCGCATTTTTATATGCCGGTTTTTTTCTTATTAGATCAACAATTTTTTTGGGATTTTTTTTTTTGTAAAGTTCGCCAGCAAATTCGCATCCGTTTAAAAAAGGTCATAAAACTCGACTATCAAATTCGCTGACCAATTTGACGCAAGATCGTCGGTTTGTATCGAGCTCAAGGCTTTAACAATAATTTTTTAGTCATTATTGAGCGAGTTTTTTTAATTTAGTTTTGCTGTTCAATAGAAATTTCTTTTAGTCGAGCAGAAAAAATGTTGCTCTAAAGATAACAGCTAAAAAGCGCCCTGTTATTGTAATTACATACTAATCGTTGTTTTTTTTTATAGGCTCTAAATATTTCAGGCTTAGAAAAATTTCAATTGATAAACAAAAACAAATAAGGCGAGCCACTTTTCCCTTTATTTACTAGTTTTCTTTTTGTCTCCTTCTCTTTTTCCGTTCACTCTATGTTTATTTTTGCTCTTATTTGGTTTACAATCGCTCTATGAGGCAGTTTCTTTCGCTTTACTTGGCTTTTTTCAACTTCACACTCAAAACTAACAATTTAAGTCGTTGAGTGTCCCCTAACCGAGAGCAAAGATAAGAGTACCACACTCCTATTATAATTCTCCTTTATTCTAATTTGGTGTATGTTCACTCCATTAGTCAATCTCTCCTTCTATTTGTCCTTTTTTGCTCATTTGTACTCCTTATCTCAGCCTTCCAACTAGCAATCTACATCACTGGCTTTTCCTTTACCAAGGCAAAGACAAATTTTAAGAAGAACTAACTCAATAACTTCTTTCTTTTTTATAAGCGAACATTTGTTAGTCTCCTCATACTCATTGTACACAGATGAAAACAACTTAACTTAAAATTAAATTTTTAAATTTATATGTATATACAAATGTACATACATACAAATTTATATATGAACGCTCACGTTGTAGTATCTACTGAAACATTTACACAAACTACGCCCATTGGCCACCAATGACCAGCCATTTGGCCACCACTTTGCGTCGCTCTAGCCATTGGTAGCCAATAAACTTGGTCGATCTCCGCTGCCAGCAAACGTGTGCACATGTATTGAATGGGTAATAAATTTAATAATATAAAATTTTCGTATTTGCTGTTGTTGATAGGCGGAGCAAAAATGCTTTTGGCAGCATATACACATTTATACATGCATCGGTCGTTAAAAATTTAAGTATCAACAGAAGCTATTAAAAATATATACATATTTGTTTTGAATGTATCTTGCGGCCTCCTTAAGAGCAGATTTGTTGTGTATTTGACAAAAATATATTACAAATGACAACGACACTTAGTGGGCGTGCGCTAATCACTACTAATATTTGTAAAACTAATGCATTAGTGTTGTCCACTAAACACACACCCACACTCACATTTACATGCACTGCAACTTGAATAGCTATTGACTAATGCGAAATTTGGTAGCTGTTAAATACTGTGATTTTCAATTAATTTTGATGTCTACACTAAAAAGCATGGAAATACCTTTAGCTTAGTCCGCATATTAGTATTAGGGTTGCCAGATTTTTATTTCGGGCTCCCGGGACAAACCTCAAATTTGAACCAAATTACCGGATATTTAAAAATTTTCCGGGAAATTTGAAAAATAAGAAACACCTATATATTTGTATGTGTTGCTCATTTCGGCGAAATAATTTTTAGATAGAATTAAACTTTTTAAACTCATTTATTTATAACAAATATGAAATTATGAAACGGGCTAATAATTAATACGTTTACTGTGTTTAATGCGAATTCAATACTCTATGGATTCATTTTGCTAACGTTATTTTAAAGCACAACACTTCCCAATGCAAAATGAATACTTAGGTGTGCGATATGTCAAAAATTGACAATAGGGGGACACGTGTAACCGCATAAATGCCTTATAAAGTGTGTAAACGTATAAATTTATCTAGTGCGTAAACGAGCTGTCAAATTTTGTATGAAAAATCATTTACACAATTTGTATAAATTTACGCGCACATTTCATTGTGTAAACGCGGTAAACTCAAAGGAATGCAACCTTGCAGCATTACAGCAGGCATTTTCATCAGAAATCTCCACCATCAGCAAGTAAAGGCGTTTTAGTTTTGATTTTTCACTTAATCTTGGCATTTTTAAATTTGTAAAACAACAAAAAAATTTTGTTTGGCAATAATACAGCTGATAAACAATCAAGTTTATCAAGAGTATTACTAGGTGCGTTCATATAACAGCGTGTGTAAATGGATATAATTTTACACCTTATAAGTTTATATGCTTTCATGAGTCCCCTTCTTTACAGAGTTGCATGCAATATGCTAATGACCTGAGTACAATCGAAGCCGCAAATACGGCCATGTTTTGTAGGAGATTATAATTTTTAGTTTTGATATCGTGAAAATGCCGGGACATAGCATTTCCCGACGGGACACGTTACAATTGTGAAAAATACGGGATGTCCCGGCCAATACGGGACATTTGGCAGCACTAATTAGTATACATATATATTTACTCATGAGCATATGTTGCATACATATGCAGATGTATATGTTTATATACGATACCAGTGTTGCCATTTTGATGCTTTTGAAGCCAGATCTAGCCCTTTTTTAAACGGTTTCATTTAGCTTGAGTTGACAGGCTGGTTGGCTGGCTGGCACGAATTTTGTAATTAAAATTTAAGTAACTTCCCGATAAGTTAGAAGCTTGAAACTTGGAATATATTTCAGAAATCGGTGACAATGCAATAATAAGAAAAAAATTCCGATAGGTGGCATATGGATATTTCGAACACATAATACATACATGAATAGTAAGCGACCTATTAAGAAAACTTACCGCTAGGTGGTGTAAGGATCGTGGTATCAAAAAAATCGTATTTTTGGTCCGATTTGGCTCATATTTGGAATACATAATACATACAAGAATAGAAGTAGACCTATGAAAAAATCTCCGCTAGGTGGCGCAAGGATCTAGGTATTCAAAAAAATCGTATTTGTGGTCCGATTTGGCTCATATTTGGACCACATAATATATACATGAATAGAAAGCGCCGCTAGGTGGCGCAAGAACCGATATATTCTAAAAAAATCGTATTTGTTGTCCTATTTGGCTCATATTTGGAACACATAATACATACATGAATAAAAAACGGCCTGTGAAAAAATCGCTGATAGGTGGCGGAAGGATCGAGATATTCAAAAAATCGTATTTTTGGAACACATAATACCTACATGAATAGAAAGCGACCTATGATGTCCGATTTGGCTCATATTTGGAACAAATATTACATATAGTCCGGTAGAATTGACATCAAAATATTTTGGAGTTCGAGGAGGGAAGGATTATGTATTGAGGACTTAGATTGTAACAAATTGTCAGGAAAGAGTACGCGTAATAATGAGTCACTAAATGAACTAAATAGACTGAGAAATAATAGGCAATTAAATAAAAACTATAAACTTGAAAATAAAATAATTATAAAAAAAATTTAGTTAAACGGTTTTATTGAAAACAATACTTACATGAAGTAATAATAATATTAAAGCTAGAAAATAATTAGGTAGGTCTTAGGTACTAGTCATCACACTCCTCAACAATCTAGAACGTTGATCAGACAATTAAATAAAAGCGTTAGACGGATCAAATTTCTATTGACAGTCATATATAAGACCAAATGAACCTTAATCAGGTTATGCTACGCCTCACATTTTTAGAAATTTCACGCGCCCAGCGCTTTTATTTAATGTGTGATCAACGTCCTAGATTGATGAGAAGTGTGATGACTAGTACCTAAGACCTACCTAATTATTTTCTAGCTTTTAGTATTATTATTACTTCATGTAAGTATTGTTTTCAATAAAACCGTTTAACTTAAACATTTTTTTTAATTATTTTATTTTGCGTTTAGCTCCAAAAATTCCGGTTTAGCCCCTAGCCCTTTTTTTTTTGCCATCATTTTGTTTGCCCCTTTTGGGCTCTAAATCTACTTCGGCAACTCGTATTTTGAAATTTGTAATGTGTTTTATGTGTGTTGAAATTTTATTTTATTTGTCTCGTTATGTATGATGTGGCAACTCGGTAATCAACTGATAACAAAAACTGTAATCAACAAACTATGTGAAGTACCATCCCTGTCATGACTTTGAAATAAGCAACGATCTCTTAAAATTAATGAACACAAAAAATATTTATGATTGTAGCAATAATAATAATTCATCTTCTTCTACATATACTTTTAGCTCTTTTTGCAACGGATTTTGGATTTTCCTGAAGAAATGTAGCTCTTTCTAGCCCTTTTTTTCTATATTTTAACCCCAAAAAATTTTTTCTTCTGGCTACACTGTACGACACTATTTATGTGGGTTTCTGTATAAGCGCAATAAAATCTCTATCTCTAGCTCCCTGTATTTGGTTATTGCATTGGCCGTCACTCATACGCACCGGTGCATGCACATAATTACGCCATTTGCCTACAGCTGAACGAGCTAATTAGCAACGTGCCAGCTGTATAATATCGGTTTATGCGGCTTCAGGCTTATGAAAGTGGCATTGATTAACAATAATGATTGATAGATACTTATGCGCATTGATAGCAAACAATTGAGTGTTAAGTAATAAATAGCTCATTAATATCTAACAAGTTTGACGGAGTCAACAAGCACTTCCTATTTAATGAAAACTTCAACTCAAGATGATATATATTGGGAACTGTGTATTATATAATATCATTCCCTAACTTGTCGAAGAGAAACTCTTTAAGTTCTGCAGCGGGTGCTATTGCTAATAGTTAACGGATCCTTGGCCACCAGCGGAAAAATTGGATCAAGTGCAGCGTCAGGGTGGCCACATTCTCCGTTGGTACCACACGATGACCTGGAGGATGTCGATAAGAGAAGCAAGACCCTAATAATGGGACGCGTTGAATTGCAGGAATCTTCGGCATTGGGGTTAGGTGTAAGTATACTGAAATTACCTCGGACGACGTTCTGGGCTTTCTCAAGGTGGAGGACATTAATATTTGCCTAAAACAGAAACCGTGTATGTAGCATTGGGCCTTCACACTAGAAGTTAAAACATTATCTACGCCCATTGAGAAGGTAAACCGAGAGACTGAATCCTAGTTAGAAATACTTTAAAGTCTTAATTCATATCTCATTTAAGTATTTATAACGTTGCGCTAACTGGGTCATGAAGCGGTCAAAGCTTAAAATTACCGCGGCGTGCATATATGACGACCCTCCCGAATAGGTAGAACAACTTATCAGAGGAACAACTAGCAACGCTCTAGAGGCTCTTCATGGGCTGTGACGCGAACCCCAGCCATTCTTTTGGAGCAGCACAGAGAAATAAAGAAGTATTTTATTAACTTCATTTTATCAAATGATCTCTGAGTATGCAACAATAATAATTCTTCCACTTTTATCTTTCCGAGTTGAAAGAGCATTGCAAGTTAGAATAATGTCATTGATATTATCAATGTCCCAGTTGTGTCACCGTATTTCTTTTCTGATGTAGACTAAGAGAGGGCAATAAATCCACCAGACAGAAGTCCAATAACAACATCTTTGAGTGAATTCGACTGGTAGTCAGTGATAGAATTTGTAGAATCTTCAAACAATTTGGAAGACCCAGTAAAAACTTTAGCAAAGAGCTTTGTGGTAATATGCAAATATTCCTGTACAATCTTGGAGATCGAAAAGACCTTTCCTTCATGGTGGAAAAAAACCCCAGATCTACCTTAGATCGAAGCTTACAAAGGTTTTTAACGACTGCTTCTCCAGGAGTGAATATAAGAAATCCGTTACGCAGACAAAACTTGGGAAAGAATATTTAAAGTCAATTGGATCAATAAAGAATTCAGCAAGGCTTGGAAGTATTCTTACTAGAAAATATTTAAATAAGAAATTTACGCAGCAAACTGACCGAACATGTGCAGAACCAGCAGCTAACACCCTGGAAATCCTCATGCGAAAGGTCTCAGAAGGAGCGCAAGAAAGAAAAAGGCACATCAGGAATTGCAAATTATCCAATATGCACGGTTCGTATAGGAGCGTGAACAAGGGAGTTGGCAGTTCTTCGCCACCGACCTCGCAAAGCCCTCCTTTGTCGCGGAAAAGCGTGGGTGCAAGCACTTACGTTCATCCCTTCTCGCCTTAGTTTTCGAGGTACCTGTCAATCTCGCGCCCGCTATACCAACCTGCTTAGGAATTTCGGTTAGAAAATGTATATACATTCCATTAGGTAGCAATAGGTTCTCAGACAGATGTGCGAATCGATATGAAAACGACTTGAAACGTATCGAAATCTATTCGAGCTAATATACATTGAGAGTATCATCAGGAGATCGGCACGGTATCAGCATCGTTTTACTTTTCAAATCGAGTTGGAATTCAAAGCAAGCCTGATAAATGCTAGGTGGCGCACGGCTCGAGATAGTTAAAAAATGCATACGAGATTCGGAACTTTCGAATCTGATTTTAAGTAATTTCTCTATGAGTTATATACTTGAAATTCAAAATGTAGCCAATGACAGTGTAATACATGTGTCAAAAGGCTTCATTACGGGGCGCAGAAGGTATAGTGTAGCCCAAAGCCCTCGGGGAGTGTCTTTTTCGTTAATACAACAAGAACAACAGAGGGGCGCACCAATCGAGATCTCTAGAGTTCTTTAGGAAATACATACAAGACAGAGGAATAATATGATCGGTTTTTAAGTAACTTTCCATTGAGCTAGAAACCTCACACTTAGTCCATAGCACCAAGCAATGGGACAGAAAGGGGAAAAAATATGCTTGGTGGCGTATGGAGCGACACAATTCGAAAGTGGATTCGATATTGAGAATCGTGAAATAAATTTTTAAGAAAGATTTTGAATTTTAAATGTTGAATATTTAAATAAAATTGTACCGAATGAAAGAATATTGTCCCTTCCCCCTAAAAGGTACAAAATTATGTGCTCTTCAGTAAGTTCGATGTAAGTTAGAGACTTGAAATTTGAAACATGGTTTAGAAGCAAATTGATGTGTAATAGCTGAGGGGGTGCTATAACCCAAACGGCAATAACCCAAATTTGTGTTATTGCTCAATCGAATGTGAAATAACACAAACTTCGGTTGTTGCATCATTTTTGGGAAATAAGCCAAACTTTCTTATTGGGACATTTGAGCAATAAAGCAAAACAGCGGACATGGTCGCTCAGTGACTGATGGAACATATTCAAAAACAGCGAAGCACGTGATCTTATATTTCAAATTTTAATTTTATTCTGTGATAACGTGCACTAATATCCACGGAATTAACGTAATTGACGCCAATTCGCATGCCAAAAGCGATTTTATAATCCAAACTTTTATTTATTTTTGTTATAACCTGAATTCAAAAAAACGTTATGTTATGTATGTGGAACTGTGAAAGAAAGCACCGCAGGCGAAAATTGGGAATATAAAATCGGGAACAAGTGCAGAATACATACATTTGTCAAAAAAATAAATAAAAAATCGGACTTTATAGAGATTTTTATACTGATTCCAATGGTTTATTTCTTTTTTGGTGCAAATGAAAGGTTTGGGGTAGTTCCATGTGAAAAGTGAAATTATTAATTTTTCAAATCAAAATATCTCCGAAACTAGTGGATGGATTTCAAAAATTAAAAAATCGAAAAATAACTTATAAAAATACCTTTCATCTGATGTATATATATCTTTAACTTTTCTAGCCTTTATTTACAAAAATTTGAAAAAGCTCTTTTTTGCATTCGTGAACGAGCTGATATTACCTTATAACTCTTATGTTTATTGTTATGTTAGCCGATCCAACACCGGCTGCGCCATGCACAGTAATTCTTCGTAGAACACCTTTCTGCATAGGCGGCCTTCGGCGCGATTATAAAAAATAACCCTGGGAGGTAGCCACGGTTATACCACACACCCGGATTTGGCATGGCGTAGCCCAGGGTTATTTTTTATAAGCGCGGCCGAAGGCCGCCTATGCAGAAAGGTGTTCTACGAAGAATTACTGTGCATGGCGCAGCCGGTGTTGGATCGGCTAACATAACAATAAACATAAGAGTTATAAGGTAATATCAGCTCGTTCACGAATGCAAAATTTTAAATAGTTTACCTTTGACGTATATTCTAGCAATAGAAAATTAGCAATGTTATACATTATGTATTTTTGCAATTAATTAATAATATTCTTTGCGTTATATGCTGCGAACGAGAACTGCAACTAATGCATAGAGGAGAAAGGTAAAAACTCTTGGTTTTTTCTTTATATATATCGACCGAAACAGCTCCAAAGCAGCAAAAAAACTTATGTTCATTAAAGTATTTTTTCTTAAATATGCATATTATTCTGCAATCTGTTATTCTAGCAAACGCCTAAAGCCAGTCAATTTGTAAGTAGAACATTGCTAGATACGACGTTTTCGAAGTAAGACCGCCCAGCGATGGCGATCTTCCACTCTGGTAACAAAATAATATATTTGAGCAATAACCACAAACCTCCAAATTTTGTGTTATTTCTCATTTGAATGGGAAATAACACAAATTTTGTGTTATTGCCGTTTGGGTTATAGCACCCCTCCGTAGTAGCTATTACAAAAACCGACGCTGGTCGCCGTGCGGATTCATGTACCTAAAAAATTCGTACCAAACGTAGGAACCTTGGGATAAGTTATTGAAAAACATCCTATTTATTTTCAAAGTTGAAACATATGACAAAGTTCTCAGCACAGAGGTAAATCAACAACCGCAGAGCCCGCATCATGTTGTGCGATCACGGATGAAAAAAACAATTTCACTCATTGTAATAATACATGGATCTAATGAAAATGAGTACATATGGTCACTAGTAAACAGATGCCAATCACAGGATTCACAATTCCAAAGGTATTTTCATTTAAAAAATGGCAGGGCCAGTAAGAACACATTCAGCCTATGTAAGGTCTTTTTTGAACGGTCAGTCAACCTAAGAAATAAAAATGTTCCTGTATGTTAATACGCATGTATTCTGTACTATGCAGTTGAATTGGTTTTGTATTATTAATTACGCTCACTTAATATCGAACATAGCATCAACTCTAATCACAAGACTTTTTGGAACTTTTTGAAGTCGAAAAAGTCCTGTTCTATAATACCATCAACCGTTTTTCTTAATTAATGACAAATCAGCTCATACTCCTGTAGATGTGGCAAATTTGTTTGCCGACTTCTTCAAGCCTAATTTTGATAACAATTATTCTGAGTCAGACCTTGATCTCAATTTTTCTTCTGATGCAAATTTATCGTCAGGTTTTGGGTTGCTTCTTCTCACATATGAAGATGTTGCTAATGGTATTTCGTAATGGAATATCTGCAGTGTTATTAAGGAATTGTCCAGCTTTGCTATTCCCTTTACTAGCTATCTTTAACAGATCGCTATCCACGGGTGTCTTATAGATGCTTGGAAATTGGCATCCATAACCCCCGTTTTTAAAAGTGGTAGCAAAAACAATGTAAGCAATTATAGACCAATTTCCAAACAATCTACTGTTTCAAAGCTACTTGAATGTATTATTAAGGACAAAATGTATTTTTCAGTCAAAAGTTGAATTGTTCCAAACCAGCATAGTTTTATTCCGGCGCGCTCTACTGTTTCAAATTTGGCAGTGTTTAGTGAGTATTTTCTATCGGGTTTTTCTAGCAGATGTCAGGTAGACTGTGTCTACCCGGACTTTTCGAAAGCCTTTGACAAAGTTTCTCATAGGATTCTGGTGGCGAAGCTTGAGTGTCTTGGCTTTCATTCTGGATTTTTGAATTGGCTTAAGTCGTACTTACGTGATAGAGCATGCGTGGTTATGGTTCATAATGCCTCCTCTTATTCGTATGTTGCGAAATCGGGTGTCCCACAGGGTAGCATTCTTGGTCCACTACTCTTTGTGTTGTTTATTAATGATATTTCCTCATGCTTTAAGTTCAGTTACTTTTTGCTATATGCCGATGACTTGAAGATTTTTTCGAGAGTTACCAATCTAACTGACGTGGCTAAAATTCAATTAGACCTTAATAATTTATACTTGTGGTGCCTGAAGTCGCACCTTTCGCTTAATATCAGCAAATGTTTTCACGTTTCTTTTTGAAAATCTAATAATCTTTTAGCATCATCTTACAGTATTTCAGCTCATACTCTGCAGATATCCAGTGAAATAAAGGATCTTGGTGTTATTTTTGATGCCAAGCTCTCTTTCAAAAGCCACATTGATTTTATAGTATCGAAGTCATATGCTATGCTAGGTTTTCTTAGAAGAAATAGTTCTGAGTTCTCTAATCCCTATACATTAAAGTTGCTGTACACCACTTTTGTACGTGCCTATCTGGAGAATGCAGCCTTTTTCTGGCGTCCATTTCATCAATTTAGGATAGACAGGATGGAACGTGTTCAAAAAGTGTTTCTTAAATACGCTTTGCTTTGCCTTCGCTTCCCGGAACCAGTTCCCTCCTACAGATCTCGATCATTGTTAATAAATATTAAATCTTTAGAAAAAAGGTCTGTCCTCTCGTTAACTTTTGTTTTTGGCATTATACAAGAAACTGTTGACTGTACTTACCTTCTGGACCGCATTTATCTTAATGTCCCGCAAAGGACACTGCAATTTTCAAAAATTTTTATTGCGAAAACTTTAGGACAAACTATCTTCGGAACGCCCCTTTGTCAAAGGCTGTTAATGAATTCAATATAATCTCTAATTCTATCGATATTGATTTTTCGGTCTCGAAATCATATTTTCTGTATACTTTAAATTTAATATAATCTATTAATTTGCTAAATTTTATTTACTCATAGTCTGTAAGAATATTTTTCATGTTCGTAGGTTAATTCAAACAAATAAATAATTGCACTACTATTTACACACATACATACACACACATGTGCTTTATGCATACACTTTCATGTAGTACAAAGCAATAAGTATCTGTCAGTTTGCCAATTCGCGAATGTACTCAACAGCTAAGGGAACGTACCCAAACTACGTGACCCATTTTCTACAACCCCTACAAACCCAACCCCCCAAAGGGGTCACGTAATTTGGGTACGTTCCCTAATCAAGTTAAATGTGCAAATAATATGTAATAGCTGTTTAGTAAGAAATAATATCCTAAGCTGTTACTTCAGTTTATGGTATGTTGTATCATTCGCTAATAAGAGCAACCTTTAACCTCTACTTACATCCATTTTAAAAACATAAATAGTTTGTAAATAACAGATTTCAACACATTCGAAGCACTTAATGGACATTTTAGCGTTTAAATTTATTGCCAATGTTTTTATGACGCTTTTCAAATCCAAATATTTTCGTTATCTCTAAACAAATAACTTCTCATGAATAATTTGCAAATGGCATTTTGTTGTCAACGTTAAGTATCCACTGTCATTTATGACTTCACTATTATGCAACTAATCTGTTGGTAGGATAAACAAACACGCTAATATGACAAAACATAAAATTGACATAAATTATGTTTTTGTGTTGGTGTAAACGCATTAGGGTAGTACATAAGTAGGTACTCGAATAAAACTTTGTTTCGCCGATTTAATAATTTGGATAACCATACGAATAGTTGTAAAATATTTTTTTAATCGAAATCTCTATGCTGTATGTTAGGTTTTTTTTTTGTTTTTGAATAATTAGGTCTTGTCTATTATTCGGGATTCGATCGTATCTATATCACATGGATCGGCGATAATTCAGTACGAGTCAAAGGCCAAAGACTACCATTAAGGACTAAAATATGTATCTCTCTATATACATATGTGTGATTCTCCGCGAACTTACAGTTTTGTGTCTTTTCGAAATTTGAAATATATTAAAGCATTTTGTATGAATTAAATTATTTAATTGAGATAAAATTATGTTTATTTTAAAGTTTCATGTTGAATTTTATTGACTGGTCACCATTTTTATGAAGTTATAGTACCCTCACAACCGTGTCACAACCGTGGCATGTCCACAACCACATTTCTCATAACATTTTAGGTGGTAACTTTTTTAATCTTTAATTACACGAGTAATAAACTGTCATTACATTAAATAATTGACTTAATCTGCAATATTAAATATTGTTTCAATGACAACATTTCTGTTTTCGCTTTGTAATTTGATTTTGAAAGTGTCCATGAGTTTTTGAGTAAAAAATATTATTAAAATCGTTAGGTTGGTACTGCACACTGGTTTTTGACATGTGAGTGTGAATTTTGATCAGCAAGTGACTGGAAAAACGGTACGTATCAAAAAATCGTGTCACAACAGTGGCACTTGTGTCTTTCTAGTTTTAAGTACGGTCTATTGTACCATTTTTCTTTAAAGTTTTCTGACATAACCTTAAAATTTTACGGAAAATCTTGCGAGTCATACTAGCTTTTTTAATGAGCAGTTTATTGTCAAAATGTCACAACCGTGGCAGGTTTCAGTATCAAGAACAGAAATTAATAGCTGTAGCTCGTCCACTTTGGGAATGTTCGTTAGCTATAAAAACTCATAGAAAAATGATTGAAAATATTTGAAAATCGAATATTTTTTTCCAAAATTTTGGGTTAGTAAAACTGAGAGCTCGCGGAGAATCGCCCATATATCTATCTATAGTTTCTATAGTATATCGTATAGTGATTTTGCAGTCAAAACACTCCAATTATAAATGGCCTGTTACTCCCTTTATCTTGAAACAAGCAACGTAGGTATTCTTACTCCTAGAATGAACATGCTTCACTATCATACTTCACCATTCTTCCGTTCATTAAAGTTACTTTTCGACGATCACGAAAGACTTTAACGGTCCGTAAACGTCAAAACATAGTTGTATGTAAACAAATAAGAAAACTAATTATCGCGATTTACTTCTGAGAGGTTTAGCCCGAGCTTCTCATCCAATTTGTGTGGTGCCGACTTTGTTTATGCCGACTCCCAACATCATCTACAAGATAGATGTTGTATTTTGTCCGAGAAGTTTTTCATCCCAGAAATATACTCTAAGTGTACGCCAAACCAATGCCGAGGGACGAAACCGCTTAGAAAACCCGTTTTCAAATCGATGCAACTTTTTTGAAATTTTTGATATTGCTTTGCCCATATTTGTACCCAAGATCTTCGATGTTGTAGGCCAAGCACGCTACCACCACATCATAGCGGCCGCCGTTCAATGCACTTTTTCATATATTCGCCTTAAAGTCAGGCTCTGACAAGTGATACAAGAGTTACTTTCAATGAGGTACAGTAACTTTGAACTTTCACAGCTGATAATTAGTAAATTGTGTGAATCAAAACATCCTACTTAAAGTTAAGTTATCCTCTTTAATAGCAGGCAGTGGTAGAGCAAAAACTTGGCCTTACAGTCGCATTGCAGCAGCGAAACAAGTGCTTAGGCAATAATCGATTAACTTTTTTAACTTCACAACAAAAAATACAATATATACACCCTCACTATCTTGTGCAGAAGTCAGCACATAACTAAAGCTACCGGCTATGCTTGTGGTGCTAGAGCTAACACTTACACTCATAGTAATGCAACTTACCGCGGAATTCATCCTTCTCAAGAGACACAACGAACATTGTTCTATAGACAGTGAAGTCTCGTCTCGATGCGCAGTGTATATAAGAACTAACCTTTCGTCCCGTTTTCGCCCAGAAGCTGACTCTCGGCGTGTGATCTTTTAAAATCTGAGTCCGCTGATTTTTACAGCTCGACATACATTTTGCACTTAATGCACCTCTGAAACCATTCTGCATCAGTGCTCTCTAGAGATGGTAACGGATTTTACCTTATTACCTTCTCTTGCCCCTATCCACTTCCACTACGGAACGAATCATGCCTTCGATGTTGATCTCATCTTAACGCATCAAAGATCTTCCGATGATATCTGCAAAACAGCCTGTCCATCCATCATGTGTGTTTAAACTCTTAGTGATTTGGGGCTACGCAATATTTTCCACGTCTTCACCTAATCTTCAGACTCCTTGTCCTCTCTTATTAGTGAGATGGCATATCTGCGAAGGCTGCAAGCTGGTGTACGCTTTTCATGATGATTGGTTGTTGTTGTTGTTGTTGTTGTTGTTGTTGTAGCAATGTTTCGCCCCACCTAATAGCTGCGACCGATCACAAATTGTCATCAATATCCTCTAACGGGAGTCCAAGGAAACTTGCTGTTTCGACAGGGGTTGACCATAATGAAAGGGGTGTTAGAGGCGTTGGTTCCACATTACAATTAAAGAGATGGTTGGTGTCATGTGGGGACACATTGCAAGCGGGGCATACATTTTGTATGTCGGGGTTGATTCTGGATATGTAAGAGTTTAACCTGTTACAGTATCCAGAACGAAGTTGAGCCAGAGTTTTTCAGGGAACAGTACCCAAAACTTGCGGAAGAGGAACGCATGCTCCCCAAGGAAACGCGAGTCACTTTGGCTCAACGTCGTTCTGGATACTGTAATAGGTTAAACTCTTACATATCTGCTTGGGAGAGGATGCAAGCAAGTACGAGACAATGTTTGGTTTGGATTGACGCTGGTGTGTGCATAAATAATTTCCTCAACCAATCTAATACGCATACACTTGCCTAGTTATATATGGGGTATTCCATCCCATTTCGACCAATTTTGAACCCGACCCCTTTAGAATTGGCTGAAAGTTTTTCTTCTTTTTCTAGCTTACGAAAGACGTTTTTCAGAATTTTTTCAAATTTTTTCATCCAACTCAAAAAAAGTTATGAATTTTTAAAAAAACACCGTTTTTGTTTTCAAAACTCTATAACTTTTTCGAAAATTGACCGTTTGGGATCTTTTTTTTTTAATTTGTTTTTAAATGTACTTTTCGGAAAAAATACAAAAAAATTTTTTAAATTTTTTTTTAATTTTTCAGTTTTTCGAGATTTTTTGAATTTCGCCATTTTTTTTTCTCATAAAAAACTTCAATCAATTCTGCAATCATCCCCACTAATCCCGGAGTGGGCTGATTTTTGTTTATATTTTTTTTTATTTAATTGAAAAAAAAAATTTCAAAAATAAAATTTTTTTTATCAATTTTATTTATATAACAAAAAAATGTAAGAAAATGATTTTTAAGTATTCTTTTCTTTATATATTATGGTAATCTACGATTAAAATAACCAGGATTAATGACTGACACAGTAAACACGTAAGTTTTACCATAATATATAAAGAAAAGAATACTTAAAAATCATTTTCTTACATTTTTTTGTTATATAAATAAAATTGATAAAAAAAAATTTTATTTTTGAAAATTTTTTTTCAATTAAATAAAAAAAAATATAAAAAAAATCGCCCCACTCCGGGATTAGTGGGGATGATTGCAGAATTGATTGAAGTTTTTTATGAGAAAAAAAATGGCGAAATTCGAAAAATCTCGAAAAACTGAAAAATTAAAAAAAAAACTTTAAAAATTTTTTTGTATTTTTTCCGAAAAGTACATTTAAAAACAAATTTAAAAAAAAAAGATCCCAAACGGTCAATTTTTGAAAAAGTTATAGCATTTTGAAAACAAAAACGGTGTTTTTTTAAAAATTCATAACTTTTTTTTGAGTTGGATGAAAAAATTTGAAAAAATTCTGAAAAACGTCTTTCGTAAGCTAGAAAAAGAAGAAAAACTTTCAGCCAATTCTAAAGAGGTCGGGTTCAAAATTGGTCGAAATGGGATGGAATACCCCATATACAAATTCCACATATTGCTCTAAACTATTAGCAAATGCAAGTGGCCGCAATAAATCACGAAATTCTGGCATATACAATATTGCTGCGCGACACAAATACATACATATGTATATATGTATATAGCGCATATGCATAAATATATAAAATAGTTTATGCAATTGGCAATCTGTAAATGTATCTGAGTATATGTATGTTTATAAATATTTAGAAGCTTTATAAATATGTAGTCTGCAATGCATTGTGGCTGAAAGTTAATTATGAATAGCCCCCGCATTCCTCTAGAATGCTGCATCATCCTCTTCCAACTCTGAAGGCATTTGAGTTATTTGTTTTATATAAAATTGAAAATTTTCAACTTTTAGTGGTACAAGGAAGAAAATTAAATTACAATTTTTGAAAACAATTCAAACATGAAATTAAAATGCGAACATTAAACAACTGTGTAGGCATTCTTGCAAAAGCATCAAACAACAATAACAAATCTAAAATAAATTTAAAATAAAAACAGTTCAAAAGTTGTTGCTACATTACAGCACTCAGGCGAAAAATGAAACGATTACGCATCGTTGGAACCAAAAGTGAAGTGACTCCGTATAGCCAAGAAGCCGAAATAGCTTGAGATAAAGCAAATTATGCCGACGTCAAAGTACTCATAGGGAAGCATTTAAAAAATTAAATATAAACGTAGAAAATTCTATAAGAAATTATATGAAGGCATGCACATTAAATGTCAAAAATGGCAAACGAAGTTATGTCTTAGGCAAATAGATGGAGTAATAATTTGTTGGCTGATAGTTTAACAAGTGGAGGAACTCTGGTAAGCAGAGATACATACGTGCAAAGCAAGAAAAATATTTTGAATGCAAAAATGGAATTCTGTATGTGAAGCAAATATATTTGGAGACGATTTGGAGTCGCAGCCACTACTAAGCATAAATCAACTGGGTGTTGTCATATAAACAACCGTCGACCTATTATGCCACACATGGGCGTATACATGAAGTGAGGGTAGAAAGGGCTAATAGTGCAGTTCAAACTCAACTAACGTTTATATTTCGTTCTATTCATTAAATCAGAACAGTTAAAGCCATTTTTTCTGGCTTCACTTTTCCTACGCTAGCTTAATTACTCTATTGTTCCTCAAAATGTTCATGATGGAGGTTTAGAAGTTAATGAGGTACCGAGTGACATCTGTTCAATAGAACTGCCGCAGCGGAGTCGGATAAGGCCAAAACCATAAGAAGGTGTGAAGCGCCGCTGTAGTCTGGGTTGTTCTTAGGCAACGGGGTTCTGGTCGAGCTAGGTAATCCTGCTCGATTTTTTCGACACCTATCTGATTGATTCAAGCTGATTGGTTGTGAAAAACGTAACTGTTCCCTCTTACGAGGAGATATAAGAACCCTGCTTTCAGAACTCCCTTAATCGGAGAGAACCGTCGGCACTTTTGAATAATTTTAAGGTAACGTATTTGGGGATTTTTTTTAGACATATAACTGTCTCTGAGGTCTTATTTGGAGGATAGTGCTAGGAAGATTTCAGTTGCCTTGTACTACAACGTAGGGACGCCATTGGTACGTGCTGGGCCGCGTGGCCGAGTTGGTGTGGTGGTAGCGTGCTCCGCCCACCACTCCGAGATTCAGGTTCTGGGCAAAGCAAATCGAAAATTTGGAGAAAAAAAAGTTTTTTTGAAACGAGGTGGCCCTTCGTTTCTATTTTGGCAAACATTCCTAGTGTATTTCTCCAATGCTTCACAGTGAAAATTGATTTGCCTTGCAGATGCCGTTCAGATCCCTCAAATTGTTAGAAAACATTAAAAATGAGAACGACGCAAACTGGAAGAGATGCTGGTCCTAATTCTTGTTGGAGGTGAATCACGCCAAGTATTTTTTTATTTTTCTGTTGTGCGAGCTGGGACTTTATCAAGGGTAGTTTTTAGTTTTTTGAGATGGCAGTTAAGCCGATGGGGTGCTGATCTGGTGGAATGCATTGGGTAAGCGAGGATTACCCAAAAATGTAAGTGCGTTACCATGCACAGGGCTGGTTGCTAGCTGCGATCTTAAGATAACATCTACCTTGACATTTAATGTCATGCCAAGCATATACGCAGTGGATATCGCGCCCATTCAGTGTGCTGACAACTGCCCTTTCCACAAGCTTCAACACAGTCATTCGCTCGAGGGAGGACTGTAGAGAGGATCCCATCTGGTGCCGTGCACTGTATAACTAATTTACAGATATAATAAAATTTAGAGACACTTTATCAGGAACTCAGTGTAAACCAGAGCTTTTCGATCACTCAGCTGATTCTAAGCTTAATTTGCTTCAATTAAGGCTGCGCTGGATGGGGTTATATTAGTTAATGTAAAATCTACTCCGATAGCCAACTGGCCTAAACTCGCTTGCGATTGCATCGAACTACTTTAAGAGCGGAATAATCTGTAACCCGGGCTATAGCGGTATCCCGAGCCACTGTCACGCAGACTTCTTCGCATGCTTTCGGTACACCTAAGCCGATCGTAGAGGTCTGTAGGCAGCTCGGTACTCTACTGACCACCTGTGTGGGCTGCTTCAGTACATATGGGCCTTGGATCAGCTAAGAAATGTTTGGACGAACTCTAGCTCTAGTAGAGTACCGAAATCCTTCTGGCGAATTTCGATAAACTGAAAAAGCTTTCCTGCTGCAGCTTCATAGACGCCGGTGAGATGGAATCATGGAATGACTTCATTTAAGACTGTCCACATTTTACTACAGCAGTGTTAAAATATCTCGGTTTCAGCACACTTCGTTCTCCGAAGGATTTATCTAGGGCCGATATCGGTGTTATTCGAAACTATACCGTTGCCATGCTTTGTCAGTAGCCTTAGCTTATGACTCTGTCATCTTATGTGGTATCACAGTGGGGCCCTCCTGCTGGCATATATCATCAACGCAAGTTAGAATGACCTTGAAACTTTTCAAGGACTGGTATATCGACAGCACTTCCTGAAGCCTTTTGAGGTGATTTTCCATTTCAACGCAACAACAATTGCAAGTAACTAATCGATAAACTTGTACATATTGCGAAGCCATAGCCAATCTAAAATAATAGTTAGCTTTCACAGTGCAACTTCACCGCAGCAAGCAAAACGTAATAAAAAATATTTTTTCTCATTTATAAATAACTCCTGCCCCTCTATCGTTCGTAGGCTGACTACGCCCCTGAACTGGAGCTCAACGCCTTTTTGCATAACACCTAAACGCTTTCACGAAGAAATTTTCTAAAAGAATACCGTCGATCGTCCCACAGTCGCCATCATAAAAATTGCTTTAATAAATATGCGGTGGCTGCAAAATGTTGGGACAGACAACAGCTACCGCCGACAAATGCAAGTACAAAAAATATACCAAAATTGTTACACAAATATATTTTTAATGAGAAAAACTTCCCTAGCTGTTGGTGCTGTATCTTCTGTGTGACAGGCTTATAATTGCTTCGACCTCTGACTATAAATGTGGCGACATTTATGCAGCCAAAGCACGGCTGCATCACCTTTATTTAATTTACTCCTTCACTTTTTTTAGCGGCCCAACATACGTCTTGTCATCCGTCTTTTCGTTTGTCTGTCTACGTTACCACCTCAACGGATTTTATTGTTCCTCCACGAGTGGGTGTTGTATTTCGGCATCAAGAGCCAAGTGTAATTAATGTACAATGGCACCAATATTTTAAATAGCTTCTCCCCTCCTCAAAGAAATTACAAATCTTAGAATGACGGCATTCGTTCTTGTGGCTTTGTAAATTGGATTTGCGTTTCTTTTCGAATCAAATTTAATATTTAATTGCTTTGTTTGTTTTTTTTGTCATTTTATGTGCATCATAAATCGTTAATTTGATAAATTTTGTTGTTACTGCATTGAGATTTATGTTTGTTTTTGCATATTTTGAATGCAGGTTGCGTTTTATGCCACAGATCATATTGCGGTTAATGAGGGTAAAAATTTGCTACTCATATTTGCTCAGACTTACTCTAAAGTAATTGCGTATGCATGTGATGAAATCCATATGTATGGAGTTATGTGCAATTGAAATATACTTAATTAAAAACAGGAAGTTCGCGAATATTTTGAATGTGCTGTCTAACCGTCCTTATATGAATGCCAGCCAGTCTCTCAGTTTTTGAAATATATTAATGAAACTTGCAGGAGAGGACACAAGGTCAACGGCGATAACGTCAGTTACATTTATGACCACTTTAAAGGCCACAAAGTCAATCGCAATCAGACTCTTTTCATGTGGCCAAAAGGTCAATTTATTCAGTGGAATTTTGTTTTGTTTTCAAGGAAAGCAAGGGTGCAATGAAAAGTCTTCGGCGACCATATTCACGAGGCGGATGACAGAAGTTTCGCAAATGTTGTACATCCACGTCGATGGCATTACACTACCTACTGTCCGACACCCAAAAATAATAAGGTAAGATGTTCGACAATTACGTGCATTTTGACGATCAAGTAGCCGTGATTGTACCTAAATTTAGGAGTCGTAATAAAATCATCAAGTCCATTGCTTGCAGTAATTGGGTCAAAAACAGATATTCTCATAGCTACTTATAAAGCAATGGGCCAACCGCTTGTATGCCACGCCTCCCCAAAATGGTCGACGAACTCACTGAAGGAAACTGCAGGCCTGCATTTTTCTGTCGCTAGAACATCATCTACATCGTGAGGCGGAATTTTTCTCTATAAGGAGAAAAACGAAATGTTGAGAAAATAGTTTATATTAAATACACAGAAATCTGGCTATCCTATGAGACATATGATTGAAGTGACTTCGCCTCACAGGGACATAACGAGGAAAAAAGTGGATGTCGAAATCGAGAGCGAGGGAGAGGAAGTGAAAGAAGGAGAGCAAGAAGGAAATGAAGAGAAGTGGTAACAAATAGGATTAAAGAGTGGAAGACTAATGGTAGCGGAAGAGAGTGAGGCAAAGGAAAGGAAGAAGGGCCACGAGCGGGGACAGGAAGCAGGAGAGCCAGATGAAGGAAGGAAAAAGCCTAAAGAAAGATGATGGAATAGGGAAATGAAAAGTAAATCATAAGAAGGGGTGAAATAAGTTCAAATTTAAAACGGCGAATAAGGGATAAAAAAAATGGGGAAACAGAGTGTAAAGCGCGAAGAGATTTTAGGCCGAGCTTGTGTCCCAATACAAATACAAATACAAATTGGCGGGACCTACTTGCTTTATACCGACTCCGAACGGCATCAGCAAGGCAGAAGAGTTTGCACTGAAAACTTTTCATTGCAGAAATACACTCGAAGTGCTTGCCAAACACTGCCGAGGGGCGACCACGCTAAGAAAAAATTTCTTCTAATTGAAAAAAACTTGATTCTAGCGGAGCACGCTACCATCACACCACGGCGGTAGAAACAGAGATTATGGGCAAAATAACGATAGGGAAGGGAAAACCGAGCTAAATAGACTTAAATTTTTGACATAATAGAATTTACGAGTGTGTTCGAGCCGGTTCTCCGGTATCTTAAGGATCGTAAGCCAAGAAGTTTTGTCCTACTATTGCAGGCCGACACAGCAGAGAGCAAGTTTAATTTATTATATTTTTTTAATACCTTCAATTTTACTACCATCAGATGAATATTAGAGATTCCACACAAAACAGCGATTGATTGATTCCTTAGTAGAGTGATAAGTGATAATGCCCTATCTCTGAAGTTTTTTCATAATTTCTGAGACACGACGTTTAAAAAAAAAAAAAAACAAATTCTGAAATAAGTCGTTCAAACATTTTCTGAGATAGGGTAATATTCTACTCAGCACTCAATATACAGACTTTATTAATTTTTCAACTAAAATTATTTCCATATTCATATGCATATATGTATGTAAGTGCTATATATATCTCTCAGGCCTCTAAATTAGCAGGACAACAAAAGCAAACGAAAGTTTTCTTCATGGTGGAATAACCAGGTGAAGTAAGCCGTTAAATGTCTCGCTCTAAATTCTTCTTTGTTCTGTCATTCGGCTATCTGAGAATTTTTCACCAATCTTGTTCCCAAAGAAGTGTTGCGTTTTGCATTTTTCTGGAGTAAAATATGCCATTTTTAGTACTTTTTCCACATAAACTATTAGGTGAATATCGATGGACCTTTAATTAAATCCAATTACAGAGATGTATTATTTGGTGTTGGTTTCCATTAGTAAGGCCGTGCTAAACTAATATGTCCATATTTTTTATGTTTTCATTATATATGTTTAATTTGTTCCCAAAAAAATGAAACAGGTCTTTGTTAAAACAAACTATTTGCATTCACGTCATATTCAACCAAGGATCTTCCCCTGTACAGTACTACTGAAGACATTCGAAGAATGTTTTGCTCATTCCTACAAGAACCCCAAAATTGCCGTATTATACTTTATTTTGAAAAAACTTCGCCTAAACTGTGGTATTCTAAATATACAAAAAATTGTAACTCACTGTTGCTGGTTTGCCCTAAAACTCAGACCACTAAGATGAGAGGAATGTTACACTTAAGGATTGTAATTAGAATATATAAATCCAGCTCGCTTCGGATCAGCATCTTCTGATCCTGGGATTCAAGGGATTGATAAGCGCAATACAAAGCTTTATAGCTTCAAAGCTTCCGCAACCCCTTTGTCAATCACACCTACGCGAGACAATATGAATGTATCATACACATATTTAGCAGGCGAGGCCCTGGCGACCTCAAGTTCCTTATGGTCGGTGGGGAGGCGGGATGGCCTTGAGGAACCCGAGACCCATTTAAGTTCTGCAAAAGGCAGAAAAGTTCAACCAAATAACTGACGTATATACCTACAATATATGACTAACACACGTTTCTTTTATGTCCGATTTTTCAATGAAAGTTTCAACTGTAGTTGAAGTTGAGGTCAGTTTACTTTGGCCGCATCCATCGAATTTTACTGCTCATCACAGCTAAAGTGGCCAAATTGAATTCTTTATTTTTATTCGATCCTAAAAGTAGTGTAAACTCGCACTGGTCCTTTGAATTCAATTTTAAATTTGCGGTAGGTGGCACTGATATGCTGAAAAAAGCAGTTTCTGTAATGGCTTTCGTAGCAAGGTATTTATTTTTCTACACCTGTTCTTGCAAAGTGGGTAAAAATTTTACCCTCTTCTCACCGTCGAAAATACATCCCTATCGTTTCAGATAGCGTAAATCTTCCGTCTTTTTTTTATTTACTTCACCTGGTGATTCCACCGTGGTTTTCTTCTTATATCTGGTTCAAAAAGACTAACCAAATAAATTAATGCTACCACTTCGTACCTACGCACATATTGCAATATGAATCTTCTTTCTAAATAACTAATTTCCCCCTTTTTAATTTTTCTCTAATACCCTCAGTAATTATCAATTTTCTACAACGAATTTTTTCTGACATTTCATTAATGTACTCCTTGCCCTACAAAGCATTTTCATTTCATTTCAAACAATGTAGAAAAATGTTAAATATTCAAATATTGTACCTACATTAATTTATTGCCATTTATTGTATTTACAAATACCAATTTTAGCATCATGGCGGCCACTGTGGTGTGATGGTAGCGTGCTCCGCCTGCCACACCGTATGCCCTGGGTTCGCACCCCGGGCAAAGCAACATCAAAATTTTAGAAATAAGGTTTTTCAATTAGAAGAAATTTTTTCTAAGCGGGGTTGCCCCTCGGCAGTGTTTGGCAAGCGCTCCGAGGGTATTTCTGCCATGAAAAGCTCTCAGTGAAAACTCATCTGCTTGCAGATGCCGTTCGGAGTCGGCATAAAACATGTAGGTCCCGTCCGGCCAATTTGTAGGGAAAATCAAGAGGACCACGACGCAAATTGGAAGAGAAGCTCGGCCTTAGATTTCTTCGGAGATTATCGCGCCTTACATTTATTTTATTTAATTTTAGCATTATAGCCAAAGACTAAAGAAAATATTCGACAAGCACAAACCCCAGAATCATATAAAAAATATGGATATTTGATGTTTATGACATATTAAAAATATATTTAAAATTATCTGAAGCACATTTTAGTGAGTATTTAAGACAGGCACTTAAGTTTGTGTGCAACCACAAAGCAACCAAAAACAAAGATTTTACAAAGAAAATGAATTTTAACAGGAAAATATTACAATGCCACCAACGCAGAGCATTTGGTAAACCATAAATATATCAAGAAGTACATACAGACATACATATTTGCAGTTATACGAATTAATTCAACGACACACAATAAAATGATGTACATTTTTAGTGAATCCAAAAATATATAAAAATATGTATGAATTTGTGGAATTATAGGGCATGATTTATGGTTACTATTTAAAAATACGGCAGAACGCAATACATTATAAGGATGTACTATAGGTATGTATATCAAAAGAATTGTCGGTGCATATTCCGTGTTGAGGTTGTATTCAACATATTCAGAACTGATCCTTTTGTCTTCTTATGATCTCTTATAGTTCTCACTCCTATTCTTGTCTCACTCTTCTTCTTCTGCCTCTCCTTGCTTTTACTCCTTCCCCCTAACCTCTTTTCTCTATACTTTTGAAAAATCTTTCTCATTTCCTGCCAATCTTCACTTTTCCATCTTCTTACTTTTCTGCCTCCCCATTCCCTATCCATATTCCTTTCCTTGTTTCTTGGACTTTGGGGAGCGCACTTCCATGGGATCGCCGTTAGGTATAACGTCACGAAGGGACGCTTCGCATTTCTTTGCGCTCTATTTCAGCGTGCATAAGTCACGTCATAACAAGAAATACCATTTTACTCACAGCAGTCAAGCAATCTGGAACAATAGAAGGTTACTCTCAAAAGTTGTGTGTACAGTGTCTTTCGCTGAGAAACCGGGGCAATGAAACATTACGTATTCTGTGTTTTCCAATGCGGTGGGACAGTGGGAACAGAAAGGTTTCTCCTCTATCTTTCGTTTGTCGAAATAGTCCTTGAAATCGCCGTGATTCTGCTCATACCATTCATCTATATTCCGAACTTAAGTGAAAGTCCAGCGCCGTTTCCTCGATTATTTCCGCCGTTTTCCCAGATAATTATTTTTCGTGACCGTGCGCCTTCCTTGGCATATTCACATTATCGCCAGATTTCAATGTCATACAGTTTGGCCATTTACTTTGACAGCAGATTAGCTGGGATTTTCCAAGATAATAATAATAATTGGAAGTTGTGGCAGCGGACTGCCCTCAAGTGGCCCAATGACACCAGGCGAATCCTGTCCATTATTTTTTTATTATTTATTAATTTTATTACATATTTATAATTTTTTTTTTTATATACTTGCTATTCGTTTAGCGTTAATTCGCTAAGCTACTGGTATATCTTGCTGATGGCTTATTTTAGATCCGTGCCACACTGGTGCTGCATATAATATTATCGTGCTGGTTGCGTTGGACCAAAATGACCAGAAGCTTCGCCTGGACCGCCAATGTTGGACATTCGCATTAGGACTGCACTAACTTTAGAAACTTTCTCTCGCACCGTAATGAAGTGCTCCTGAAAAGTTTGTTTTCAATCAATGTTTACTCCTAAGAATTTCAAATAGTGCTTTGAGTTTATTTTATAATCTCTTATGGTTGGGACTAACTCATCCACAATCCGCCTTGAGCTCACCAAAATCACTTCTGTCTTATTTCTAGCCATTTGAAGTGGCATTTTCTTAATCTTCCTAAGGCTTCATTACATAATGCTTGGAGTAGATTCAGCTTATTGGCCACTGCTTCGACGACGATATCATTTGCTTAGCAGACAGTTTGCGTGCCTCCGGGAAGGACGGTTTGTAGCACACCGTCATACATCGCATTTTACAGCGTTGGCCCTAGAAAAGTTCCCTATCCTTATCTTATCCCTACCAACACTCCCTATATTTAGGACATCAAATAAATTTAATTACCACTTTGCTATTATGATTTGTTTACCCAGAATTTCTCCTCAGGAATGTTCCATCGAGTTCATACAAATGTTGCATGCCAAATGTAATTAACTCAATTGCTTTTATATGGTACTCTGCACACATGCGCACAACCGCAACCGCCAGTTAAGCTATCATACACAAATTGAAGCACTCCATCTTAGCTATGATGACGCACATTAAACATTTTTATGGGCAATTGAAAATAATGTTTGAATATTCATAAATGTAAATAACAATGAAAATATGTATTTAACTAGCCTTTACCCGCGGCCCCGTCCGCAAGGAGAAAATGAAATATATGGGCTATTCACGTTATCTGTTTAAACAATTTTTTCTGTCTAATCCATATTTTTATAATTGAGTTAAAAAAGAACTGCATCAGCTGATAACCCAAACCTAAGATCCCAAATGATCCCGAAATTATCCAGAAAAAGCCACGAAATGACCCCGACGCTATCGCGGACGGATCTCGAAAACCATCCAGAAATGCCCCGGAAGGGTCTCCAAAATTTCCCGGAAGAGTCCCAAAAAAAAAACCCGAAATGATAACGACACTATTCTAGACTTACCCAGAGAACCACACAGAAATGATCCCTGAAGAGTATCAAAATTATCCCGAAATAGTCCCGAAAAAGTTCCGAAATCACCCTGACGGATCTCAAAAACCATCCAGAAAATATCCAGGAAGGGTCCCTAAATTATCCCGACATAGTCCAGAAAAAGTTCCGAATTGATCCCGAGGGCATCCACGACGGATCGCGAAAACCATACAGAAATGAATCCGGAAGGGTCCATAAAATGATTCCGAAATAGTCCGGAAATGATCCCGATGGGATCCCGCACTGATCCAGAAATTATCACGGAAGGGTCCTAAAACTATCCCGAAAAAGTAACAAAAAAATTCCGAAATTACTCCTACGGCATCCCGGACGGATCCAGAAATGATCTCGGAAGAGTCCCCAAATGATCACAAAATGGTCCCGAAATAACCCTCATGGATCCGGCAAACCATCAAGTAATTTATGCCGAAATAATACAGAAAATGTCACGAAATGACCCCTAAAGGGTCCCCAAATGTTCCCGAACTAGTCCGTACAGATCCCGAAATCCATCCAGAAATAATACCGGAAGGGTCCCCAAATGATCCCGTATTAGACCCGAAACAGTCCCGAAATGACCCCTACGGGATTCCGGACGGATCCGAAAACCATCCAGAAATGATCCCGAAATAGTCCCTAAGAAGTCGCGAAATGTCTCTGACGCGATCTCAATCAGATCCCTAAGTGAGCCCGACGGGATCCCGCACAAATCCCGAAATCCATCCACGAATGATCTTGGCCCAAAATGATCCCGAAATAGTTCCGGAAAAGTTCCCGAATTACCCTGACGGGATCCCGGACGAATCCCGAAATGACCCTGGCGGCATCCCTTACGGAAATGATCCCGAAAATCATCCAGAAATGATGCCGGAAAGGTTCCCCAATGATGCCCACATATTCCCGAAATGACCCTGAAGGGATCCGGGACTGATCCCGAAAACCATCCAGAAATGATAGCGAAAGGGTCCTCAAATTATCCCGTATTAGTGGCGAAAAAATCTCGAAATGACCCTGACGGGATCCCGGACGAAACCCGAAAACCATCCAGAATGCTTCCAAATGCCGGAAGGGAACCCAAATGATCCCGAAAAAGTCCCGAAATGACCCCGACGGGATCGCGAAAGGATACCGAAAACCATCCAGAAATGATGCCGGAAAGGTCCTCAAATGATCACTTAATAGTCCCGAAATTATCCCGGAATAGTCCGGAAAATGTTCCAAAATAACCCAACGGGATCCCGGATGGATCCCGAAAACTATGCAGAAATGATTCCGGAAGGGTCCCAAAACGATCCCGAAATGACCCCGGCGGGATTCCGGACGGATCCCGAAAACCATCCAGAAATGATGGCGGAAGGGACCCCAAATGATCCCGAAAAAGTCCCGAAATGACTCCGAGGGGATCCCGGACGGATACCGAAAACCATCCAGAAATGATGCCGCTAGGTACCCCAAATGATCCCGAAAGTCCCGAAATAACCCCAACGGGATTCCGGACGGATCCCGAAAACCATCTAGAAATGATGCCGGAAGGTACCCCAAATTAATACAAAAATACTATCTTCGTCGATATTTTTCGTCTTACCGCTTTAGCAGCTTCTATCGAAATAGCTTCCAAATGATGTGTAACATTCGCATCTAAATATTGTTTCGCTTTGGGGAACAGTTCTTCCCGAAAGCTTATAAGATGTCGTGTTGAATAAGTGACTTGCGCGACAGAAAATGCTTGCAGAGATTTCGTTATTCAGAAAATATGTAACGTCTAGCGGTCCTGGGTAAAAGGACTAAGATCATTGGTAATTACTCCCGAAACATGTTTATCTCACCCTATAAACTAAACAACTTTTTTAGTTGCTATTTGTTGTTGCTGTTGTTGTTGTAGCGATGACACTCCCGAAGGTCTTGGGGAGTGTTATGGAATGTTGATGATCCTTTGCCGGATGCAGATCAGGTACGTTCCCGTACCAAGTTCGACCATCTCTGGAACGATTTGGTATGACCACATGCGACCTTCTAGGCCATACCGTCCTCCCACCCGATAGATCCATGAGGAGTTCGGGCTCGCTAGAGCCTCGGCTGTTAATGAAACAGGATTCGCCACGGATAGGTGAGGTTGACAATTGGGTTTGAGACGCTATATATTGCGCTGGCAACCCCTTGAATCTATTTGGTATTTTAGTCGCCTCTTACTTGTTGAAAATGCATTGATTACACAGGCCGACAAGAAATTTGACCATAAACCAGACCATACTTTCCTAAAGGTTTTCGATGCACTGAAATCAAAACTGGACGCAGAATTGCTCTATCACGTCAGGATTTTGAGATATCCTCACCTAAATGTGCAAAAAACATCGTGTTTGCCTATTTTTGAGGTTATATATAAACGAGAGATTTTTTTTTTTTTAAAGCACACAGCATCTTAAAGAAGAAGTCTTCCTCTTACAAATGGCGTTGAGTTTGCTCAAATATCTTTTTTTCGCTAAGATAGAGCAATTTAAAGTTTATAAATTTGCTAATTTTCCTATAGCTGAAAAACCACTGCATTAACGAAGGTATGATGCAGTAGAACACATACCTCTTACGATAAGTCTTACGATAATTGCTCTATCTTAGCGAAAAAAAGATATTCGGGCAAACTCAACGCCATTCGTAAGAAAAAGACTTCTTCTTTAAGATGCTATGTGTGCTTTTAAAAAAAAAAAATCTCTCGTTTAAACATATATTACCTCAAAAATAGGCAAAAACGGTGTTTTTTGCACATTTAGGTTAGGATATCTCAAAATCCTGACGTGATAGAGCAATTCAGCGTCCAGATTTGAATTCAGCGCATCGAAAACCTTTGGGAAAGTATGGTCTGGTTTATGGTCAAAAAAAAAATCGGTCTCATTTTGTCGGCCTGCGTTATCTATGTGCAAAAGTTAAATTAACTAATTGGCTCACTAACAAAGTACAAAATTAATTCACATACATAACTGTACAATGAGGGCATATTTGGAGCTTCGTGCGTCTAAACCTTCAAATTTTTAAATTTAGCGTTTTTTATATTGCAGGAAATTAGGAAATTAATCATTATTTAGTGTAGGTGTGAAAGCGAATGGAAAGCTAATTTAAAGATATACATTTTCATTAAAAAATACGCTTACACACCTACACAATGTTTCTCCTACGCGTAATAAATCAGACAATCGATGAATCGCCCTATTAAAGGATTACAAACATTTATATGTACATCTGTACAATTGTGTGTAGAATTGAATACTGGCATACAAACATTTTAAAATAACAATCATAATTTATCTTCATCAATCGCGCAAGCCATCAAATAATTCATTATTGGTTCATCAAGTATGGCCATTAAGTGTGTTATACTTATTTTTACACACATAAAAAAACATTTATTGCATTAGGCTGTCCCTCATTTGTAGCATTAAAAAATACAAATTGACTGCTGTTTACAATAGAACCTTTACTCAGCGGCTGTATCGAAAACGGCCTATTTCAGAAGACTTTCGAAGAATTCCTTATTTGAGAATTTGTTACAAAAACGCCCTATCTTAAAATTTATTTCAAAAGCATCCTATTTCTAAGAGTTTTTCATAAACCTCTATCTAAATTCAAAATATATTGAAATTATGCTCACAGAGGACTTCATTTCCGCCGGCAAAGGGGAATATGGTGGCGAGTCAAGTCAAGAAACTACCTAACTTCAGAAAAACAGTGAAATGTTTATCATACGCCCTGTCAGACGAATTGAAATAGATCATTTAGCGCATTTTAGTACAGCATAATAAAGTATTTTGAACTGGCCGATAGGTACGTTACTAACTCATAAATGCTGAATGTGCCCTAAGTGTTACCAGGAGTTTGTTCAACGGCAAACTGAGGAACCGTATCAATAACCAGGACCTATGTTATAAAGTTACTGTGATTTTCCGTTGGTTTTCCGAGCTGACGTTGTTTTCGTTGTTAATGCACAGAGAAGCACTATTCTTCGCAGCTACGAATTTCAAAATTGAAAATCAAAGAAAACATTTTTTAGTACCTGCTTGGGCCAGCCTTAACTTGGCACAGGTGCGTATATATGTAAATGGATTTGTGCATGCATCGGTGTGCTATAGTTGGACAGCAGTGAACGTTAAATGTAAACAAAATAATTACTAGAAAATAAAACACAATCACTGTCTAACTAAAAGCTTTTGATGAGCCAAAAGATCTAATTATTTGGCATTCCTTTGGCACTACTTAAATAATATTACTCAACCGCAAAGCAACGCCAAAGTGATCTACACAAATTACCTAAGCATTAAATTAAAATGATGATGAGTTATTAATAAACATCAATGTGCCGAGGAGCATTTAATGAGAAATTTTCATTCTAAGTACACACAAAACAAAATAGATAATGAAGAAGAAAAATAAGAAATTGGAGCAAATTTTAAAATAATATGTGGGTCGAAATATGGATGTACAGATCCAGGAATTAAAACAAAAAAACATTTTTGTAAACGCTTTGCAATTAAATCTTGCTATTTAAGCTAAAGCAACAAAAGCTTTTTTGATTTCAATTAAAATTTAATTTTTTATTTACTTAATTATTTTGACCATTTTTCGTTATTTCTTTTGCTACGTGGTGAGCTACAAATAATTTCTAAATATATTCAAATTCTGAATAAATTCATCAGCTAATCATTCATGAGTATTCTTGTGTCAACACGAAATGCTCATCATTTTCAAACATAACATTTCACAAGTTTTTAAAATTAAATTTAATGATAACTCTAGGCTTTATTTATTTAATTTTGCTTTTCACACCTTACTACAAATATATGAGTTCATTTAGATTTATGCTTTTGTTTCTTAGTTTTCTAAAATCCATTCAAAAAAATTGGCAATGATTTGCAGATGACTAAATCGTTAAAAAAAATTTTAGAAAACAATTCTGGTTGGTTGTCAGTGAATTTGCTAAAATTAACAAGTAAGGAAGGCTAAGTTCGGGTGTAACCGAACATTACATACTCAGTTGAGAGCTTTGGAGACAAAATAAGGGAAAATCACCATGTAGGAAAATGGACCTAGGGTAACACTGAAATGTGTTTGTATGACAAGGGTATCTAATGGAAGGTATTAAAGATTATTTTAAGAGGGAGTGGGCCTTCGTCCTATGGGTGGACGCTTTTTCGAGATATCGACATAAAGGTGGAACAGGGGTGACTCTATAATGTGTTTGTACGATATGGGTATCAAATGAAAGGTGTTAATGAGTATTTTAAAAGGGAGTAGCCCTAAGTTGTATATGTGAAGACGTTTTCGACCAAAATGTGGACCAGGGTGACCGAGAACATCATCTGGCGGGTACCGCTAATTTATTTATATTTGTAATACCACGAAAAGTATTCCTGCCATGATTCCAAGGGCTTTTGATTTCACCCTGCATACCTTTTTCATTTTCTTCTACTTAATATGGTAGGTGTCACACCCATTTTACAAAGTTTTTTCTATGCTATGTACATTTTGCGTCAAAAAACCAATCCAATCACCATTTTGTATCCCCTTTTTCGTATTTGGTATGTAATTATGGCATTTTTTTCTTTTTTCGTAATTTTCGATATCGAAAAAGTGGGCGTAGTCATAGTAGGTTTTCACCCATTTTTAATACCAAAATAAAGTGAGTCCAGGAAAGCATGTGAACTAAGTTTAGTAAAAATATATCGATTTTTGCTCAAGTTATCGTGTTAACGGCCGAGCGGAAGGACAGACGGTCGACTGTGTATAAAAACTGGGCGTGGCTTCAACCGATTTCGCCCATTTTCACAGATAGTAGTAATAGTCCTAGAATCTAAGCCCCTACCACATTTCATAAGGATTGGTAAATTTTTGTTCGACTTATGGCATTAAAAGTATTCTAGACAAATTAAATGAAAAAGGGCGGAGCCACGCCCATTTTGAAATTTTCTTTTATTTTTGTATTTTCTTGCGCGATATTATTACTGGAGATTAATGTTGACATAATTTACTTATATACTGTAAAGATATTCAATTTTTTGCTAAAATTTTACTTAAATTTTTTTTTAAAGTGGGCGTGTTCGTCATACGATTTTGCAAATTTTTATTTAGCACACATATAGTAATAGGAGTAACGGTCCTGCCAAATGTTATCATGATATCTTCAACGACTGCCAAATTACAGCTTCTAAAACTTTTAAATTACCTTCTTTTAAAAGTGGGCGGGGGCACGCCCATTGTCGGGGATTTTACTAATTTTCTATTCTGCGTCATAAAGTCAAACCACCTACCAAGTTTCATCGCTTTATCCGTCTTTGGTAATGAATTATCGCACTTTTTCGGTTTTTCGAAATTTTCGATATCGAAAAACTGGGCGTGGTATAGTCCCATTTCGTACATTTTAAATAGCGATCTGAGATGAGTGCCCAGGAACCTGCATACCAAATTTCATCAAGATACCTCAAAATTTAATCAAGTTATCGTGTTCACGGACAGACAGACGGATGGACGGACGGACATGGCTAAATGAATTTCTTTTTTCGCCCAGATCATTTTGAAATATAGAAGTCTATATCTATCTCGATTAGTTTATGTCGTTACGGGGTACCGTTATGAGAACAAAGTTAATATACTCTGAGCTCTGCTCAGCTGAGTATAAAAGAAAAACAATGGTGTCTAAGTTCGGGTTTAACCGAAAGTATATACTCAGCGTGAGCGTCAATTGTACAGTTCATTTCAGATAAATTACTTTTCTACATAGCACGTGGCACCGCCCATTTAAAAAAAATGTTTCCCAATTTCCTGTTACAAATAAACTTGATAAGTGAAATTTCAATGATACAAAACAGTTTTTCGCTAATATATAGCCTATTATTCTAGTCAACGACCCTTTTAAACATCTCTTGTATAAAAGTGGCCGTGGTCTTTAACCGAACCCGTCCATTTTTACTAGAAATATTTCCTGCTATAAGGAAAATATGTGTACCCAATCTTATAACGATAAGAAAAAGGATCGTGATGAAAAGCGGATGAGCTAAGTAAGGAAGGCATGATCCTGTAGACCTCGCAATCAGATTTTGCTAAATAAAAGGAGATAAAAGTTGTAAACTGCTGAGTTGCGCGGGACTGAAGCTGGGTGGGTTTTTTAGCTTTGTTGGCGATCAATCTTTTGGTACAATTATGGACACAGTCGAGTCTGTGAGGGAGTTGCCTGTATGCTTAAATGTTCGAACTTTAGTTTCCTGCATAGCTTATGAGTATTTTCCAAATGACGTTGCCCAACGCCATTAGCTCCGTAAGCATTAGAAATGACTGCTTCAATCCATTCAAAGCAAGTTTTTGAAAGTAGTTATCCTTAATATTTATTTTTTATTTAATTTACAGGTCAAAATCTGGTTCCAAAATCGTCGCACAAAATGGAAGAAACAGGATAATGTCTCTAATAAAGAGGTCGCCGAGCACAAGACGACAAACACGACGAAACATGCAAATGAAAATGGCAAAAACCAAAGCAATGCAGCCGCATCCCCAAACACAAATCCAGCAGCAGCAGCAGTGACAACAGATATACCGAGTAAAAAATCGCATAACCACAATAATAACAATAACAACAATTCACAAAACAATAACGGCAGTAATAATGGCATTGAAAAGAATCGCTCTCCAGCCACAAACGAACTAAGTGCCAAAATATCGTCAAAACAAGCAAACAAAATCAAAAAACAGTTTAATGCGCTCTTGGAAAAAGCTGCAAAAAATGCAACAGCAAATGTCAATAACAATGCAACAACAAATCCCAATACGGAAAGAGCCAACAATGTTCCAGCAGCGACAAGAGCAAATGCCAGCGGGAAGGCGAATAGCGACAATATTGAAAATACTAAACAAGTACACAATCAACAACAACAACACCACAATCACCATCGTATGCAACATTCGCATAATCATCATCATAATAACCACCACCATCATAATCACCATCATCATCATAGACAACATGCCATACCGTTGACTGTTGAGCCAGCCGCACCATTAGAACAGACAGAAAAACTCGAAATCAAATTAGAGGAATCGCCGCAACATCGTGAATTGCAATTAAGCCTGTTGCGCGCTGCAAGCAATCACACCCCAATGCACTTTAGCGACATGGACTATGAAAGCAAATTAGCAGCATCGAAAATATCCAATGCACTAGTTAACGCTAAGTTGAATGCGGTTGATAACACAGAGGCAATGGATAAAAGACTTAATAACAGCTCGGAAAAAGAATTACCAAAGATAACAGAGGAAATAAGAACTAAGCAAGAAATGAAAGTGGAAACGGAAAATGTGGTAACTATGGATGAAAAGATGGAAATAATGCAGGAGGCAGATGTTAAATCGCCAGCCTTGAATGAGCATGAACTTGATGAGCAGGTTGAGGCGGAGGAGGAGGATGCAGAAATGCATGATGTGGAAAATTAAATGAAAGTTTAAGGAAATTAAGAAAATATACAATATGATGGTGCAATCTTCCAGTCAAAATGAACTGTGCCAAAAAATACATTTAAAATAAAAACAAAATTTAAGTTACTGTACTAAATATTAAATTGTAGTTATAAGAAAAAAGCTCACTTATATATTCTATATAGAAACAAATAATATTTAATTTATATATGTATGTGTGTATGTATATCTAAGTACGTTAGTAGTTATGTCAGAGTATTTAGATAAAGAGCAAAATAATGTATTTAACTGAAAAATAGTTGAACAAAAAAATCGAACAAATTATTGTTAAGGCTTCATATGTACATATATGTGAAGATACAACTTATAAAAGATCAATTACTGTTTAAGTGTTGCCATCAATTCATGGAAAATCTAGGAAGTTTAATTTCATGATTTCTGGCATATATGAGCATCATACAGTAAAAATGTAGTACATCACTAAAAGCAGTGAAAACGTAATATGTTGTCCACATGGTGTATTATTGAACCTCCCAATAAATGTCTACTCCATTCGCTGACTACCCTGTCCATACTGCACTGCCGTAATTCATTAGTATTTGTTTGGCAACATCAAACAAGCCTATGCGATTTTTGTCGTCATATCAGCTATTCCTATCTCGCGATATCTGACGCAAATTCGTAGCACCAAGGGAGTTCATGATTTTCTCCACCCGCCCTACCCAACTCAGCGGAGCCCACCCCATGTCCTTGGTTCCAAATGCGGTAGTCGGTAGCAAATTTTTATAGGCCGAAACGTTTTATTTAAGTCTCTTAACATGGCCTAGACAGCGGGGCCTTGTTTTTGTTGTTGTTGTTGTAGCATTGATATTTTATTATTGTACTATGCTCATGTCCGCACAAAGCTCATTTAACTCATTATTTAACTCGCTTCGTAAAACATCGTTTTCATCATGGACCATACCACAAGTCTTCCGGCCAGTTTTTCTCTCGATCACTCCGGGAGCCATCCGATATTCTCTCTACAACGTCCATGATTGCCATCTGTACACCACCAGGAGGAGTTACTATCGTTTCCTACGCCGATGACTGCACAATAACGGCCACAGGCCCAGGCCCACAAGTCGATGAGCTTTGCAACAGAATAAAAGGTTACGTCCCTGATCGCTCCAGTTTTTTCGCCTCGCTAAACCTGGCATTATCACCGACTAAATCCTCCGCGACCTTATTTACAACATGGGCGTCCCAAATGTCGACCATTTTGAACATCCACGTCGATGGCACTACGCTACCGACTATCCTACACCCCAAAATCTTGGGTGTGACGTTTGATCAGGATCTACATTTTGGTGAGCATGCAGCCGCAATTGTACCAAAAATCCAGAGCCGTAATAAAATCCTCAAATCTCCTGCTGGCAGTACTTGGGGGAAAAGACAAAGAAACGCTCATTACCACTTTCAAAGCAATTTGCCAACCGATTGCATGCTACGCGTCCCCTATATGGTCACCAAGCCTAAAAACTACTCACTGGAAGAAGCTACAGGCCTACCAAAATACTTCTCTCAGAACCGCCACGGGCTGTCTTCTTATGTCCCCAGAACACCATCTACATAATGAGGCGAGAATACTCCCCATCAGGAAGAGAAATGAGATGCTAACCAAACAGTTCCTGTTGAATACACAGAAACCTGGGCATCCCAACAGACATCTGATTGATGAGCCAACACCGCCCAGGGGCTTAAGGAGTCATCTCCGTAAGCATTATGAGGAAATACGGCTCCTGAGAACTCAGCCGTATGAAGCCAAAAAACATCCCCCAGCGGGTTAGGGGGTCAGAATATACCCGCGGTAGGTATGCCTGTCGTAAGAGGCGACTAAAATACCAGATTCAAGGGGCTGTGTAGAGCAACCCTTTCAGGTTGCCAATATATAGCTTGCCAAACCCAATTGTCGACCTCAGCTATTCGCGGCACTCCTGTTTCACTAGCAGACGAGGCTCTGGCGACCCCAAGCTCCTCATTGAACTTGTGGGTGGGGAGGGAGGGATGGCCTGAAGGCTTAATGTGGGCATATCAATCGTTCCCGAGATGGTCGGGCTAGCACCTTAATGGTGCTGTGTTACCGGAGCGTACCGGATCTGTATGCGGCAAAGGACCATCACATCGATAACACTCCTCAAAGTCTTCGGGGAGAAACCTTATCGGTACAACAACAACAAGCCAAAAAACACAAGCAGATCGTCAGTGAACTCCACAAACAGGCGTCGGTCCTTTATGCCAGGAATTGGCCGGTGAATCCAGTACTCAAAGAACAATACCCAAAACTTGCGGAAGAGGAACGCCCCAGGGAAACGCGAGTCACTCTAGCTCAACTTCGATCTGGATACTGTAACAGGTTAAACTTTTACCTATCCAGAATCAACCCTGACATACAAAATGTATGCCCTGCTTGCAATGTGTTCCCATATGACACCAATCATATCTTTAATTGTAATGTGGAACCAACGCCTCTAACACCTCTTTCATTATGGTCCACCCCTGTTGAAACAGCAAGTTTCGTTGGACTCCCGTTAGAGGATATTGATGACAATTTGTGATCGGTCGCACCTATTGGATGGGGCGAAGCACTGCTAGAACAACAACTACATGAGATATCATAGTGTGTGATTTCTGTTCGTAGAGCATGCGTCTCCAAAAATTAAAAGCGATTTCGCTTTCGCATAATTGTGCCACGAAATGCAGACCCCTGTCGTAGAGGTTTGTCGATTACCAAACATTGTGATACTCCTATTGATTTCTAACTGAAATGGTTTTCCCTGTTAATGTTCGCTCCCAGACAGCCGAAGTCCCTCACAGTATCGAATTTAAATCAGAGACTTAGCTGCCAAAGTGCCCTTGCTCCGATTCTTTCTTTGATGACAGCACGTACCTGGTCTCAGTATGAAATACTTGTTGTTATCAAAGAAAAAATCAGCGCAATCTCGGCAGCCAAGTGGTTACTATTGATTGATATGAATTCCAACCCATAAAAGATTTAGTCACCCAGAAAACAAGCATTAACAGCGAGAGCAATATTACACCAAAATAAAATTTCCTAAAACTGACGAAAATAGTTGGTGGTTACAGAAAAAAGAGTGGTTATACTGTTGTAGTACTTTTTCAACAAAATATTTAGCTATTAATTTGCTACGTCATAGCAAACAAGTAACATCAAGAAAGGTATATTTTTCAACACTCAATAGCAAATCAGCAGCCGTCGATACCAAGCAAAACGTGTAAAGGAAATATTCAAATGCAAAGTTATTTACGATCCGTGGCTTATATACGCTATAGCAACGTGTCCAATACCAGAACTCAACTCTTTTGTAATGGGAATGGGATAGCTTGTTGTTGCTTTTGTTGAAGCGATAAGGTTATTCTCCGAAGGCTTACTCCCCATCGATGTTATGGTTTTTTGCCGGATACAGATCTGGTACGCTCCGGTAACACAGCACCATTAAGGTGCTAGCCCGACCATCTCGGGGACGATTTATATGGCCACATTAAACCTTCAGGCCATCCCTCCCTCCCCACCCTCAAGTTCAATGAGGAGCTTGGGGTCGCCAGAACCTCGTCTGTTAGTGAAACAGGATTCGCCGCGGATAGGTGAGGTTGACAATTGGGTTTGGAGAAGCTATATATTGCGCTGGCAACCTGAAGGGTTGCGCTACACAGCCCCTTGAATCTGGTATTTTAGTCGCCTCTTACGACAGGCATACCTACCGCGGGTATATTCTGACCACCTATCCCGCTGAGGCGGAATGGGATAGCTCTTATCTTTCTCTCTGTGTAAGCTCTTATCTTTCTCTCAGTGTCTCTCTGTGTAAGCATGTCATTTTATATAGTCACATTTAGCATTATACTTCCTTGTGGGGATTTCCATACCAACTCATCCTACCAAGGCATACTTTGAAGTTTGTTATTTTCTGATGAGTTTTCTGAAAGAAATATAAAATTTTATTACTCATCGTTCACAAGATATTAAATTATTGTTCTTCTTTTGCACTACTGCAACAGCAGCATAAAATTTTAATAATTACCGTTATTCGTATATATAACGAATGTGAATATAAAGGTAGGTATGTATGTAAGTAAAAACAAAAAAGTAAGTTAATTTGTATGTAATGTGATAACTTATATTATTTAAAAAAATCGAAAGAACAAAACAAACTTGTATACGACAAAGCACGGACTTCGTAGGCAGTGGTCAAATACATACAAAATATGTACATTAACCGCATTTTCGTTTGTAATTAATTTACTAAGTAAAACATGCATACGTAGTTCGTTGTTGTTGTTGTTGTTGTTGTTGTAGCGATTAGTTACTCCCCGAAGGTTTTGGGGAGTGTTATCGATGTGATGGTCCTTTGTCGGATACAGATCCGATACGCTCCGGTAACACAGCACCATTAAGGTGCTGGCCCGACCATCTCGGGAACGATTTATATGGCCACATTAAACCTTCAGGCCATCCCTCCCTCCCCACCCCCAAGTTCCATGAGGAGCTTGGGGTCGCCAGAGCCTCGTCTGTTAGTGAAACGGGATTCGCCGCTCGAAGGTGAGGTTGACAATTGGGTTGGAGAAGCTATATATTGCGCTACACAACCCCTTGAATACGTAGTTCGTAATTATATTATTCAAACTTTAACTATTTATTGAATGTACAAAACAAAGAACATTGTAAGTTTAACAATAATTATATGCGTGGATAAAGAATTTAATGAACAAACATAAAAAAAACACAAATAAATATATGAATTAAACGCAAACTTTGTTGATTTCTTAAATCTATTTTGAAAATACCTTTGCTATACAGGCACATCAACCACACCACCTGAGGTGATTAAAAATTCAGCCATATCATTTGGTGTCTCAGGCGAGTATACGATTTCCAGACGTCGCACAGTAAACAAATCTCCATTGATTTTCACCTCCTTTGGTATTTTTGCAAGTTTGAGACGTGTACGTCCTAAGTGTGCCCAAGCTAAGCCTAGACAGGGTGTTTCTTGCGCTGTTTCACTTACAGTAGCTACCTACAAGTAAAAACGTTTAAAGCGTAAGGCACTTGCCAAAAGTTATAGTCAGTCAAAGTCATATTAGATTTGATAAAGAGGATGTCATAGGGCATGGGACATCATTACACGCTTGAAACAGGCCACATAGAAATTCTCAAGCCAAAGGAAATTCTTAATTACTTGTAGGAAATCGGCTTGGAAAAGCTGTTGTGCCAAGGGACATATAATACACCTAGATCAATAGGGAGCTAACATAAAAAAAATGCACTTTTGAAGCTATGCTTACTACCAGGTTGCCCCATTCAACACCTACCTATATGTATAATCCATTAAATATTAGTTCCATTAATTACCCAGATAGGGCTTGCTAAAAGCTAAAAATTGCATTGGCACATATGGAAAAGCCTGACAGTCTTTCTTGAACATTGCGATTTTTTGAGTTGTTTGCCGGTTTGATCTAGATGTTATATATTAGCAGCGCAATCCTCAATATACCGATATAAATTCTTACTCACACAAAGCCTGATCTTCTTAATGATGTCGTAAACGTTATGGGACCTACATTGAGGCTTGGATTTTCTCATCTAGGCGGCTTTTCCTACATAAATATATTTACAAAATCCCTTCGACAGACTAGTCTAAACACAAGAAGGACCGAAAATCATGTCAGGTTAAGAACTGTCATTCCGCCAGCAATACCAAAACATTTGCGGTAATGTTTTCAAGTTACTGCACCAGCATGCTTACCTGATTTACACAAACAATTCCACAGTTATATTTATCAGCATAATTCAGCAGATAGTTGGCCATTTTACGCATATCACGAGCACGCTTTATGTAATTGGTGTAAGTGCGAAAGATTGCAGCTACTGAGTCTATTATAATTAAGCCAATACTAACAGATTCCATCAATTTTTCCAAGCGCCCGCCGACGCATTTTAAAAGGTCGTCCTGACAAATAAATCATAAATCAGTGGATTTTTATTAAAACATAAGTTAAAGGAAAAGCGTACGGACTCAAGCACATTCTCAATATAAATGTTTGACATATAGTTGACTGTGGCCTCAGGAAAACTTTTCTCAAATACTTTTGACAATTGGAAGAGGCGTCTCGAAGGAAATGCGTCTTCAGTACAAATAAAAGCCACTGCTTTAGCTAAGCCACCCAACTCTTTTGGTAGCTGCACCGTCAACGAAAGCTGTAGCAGTAATTGCGTTTTGCCAACACCAGAAGCGCCACATATCTCTGTTATGCCACGCGTTACAACACCACCACGTAAGCAATTATCCAAAGCTGTGCAACCAGTTGTAATATGCGACCATTTTTCTGATGCTGGTGATTGAAGTAGAGCGGACGCTAGACAATAACAATGCAATTAACGTAAAACTGATTTTAAACAGAGAAGGACCTCACCTGGCTGCGCTATCACTTTTGCAGCTGCATCCTTTAGTATACGTATATCCGTTTCGGGGCAGTCCTGCAAAAGTTTTGATTTAGTGAAGGGGCCTGGCACTGCATATTGCACCGTTTGTATCGGCGTGGATGCATATCTATAGGTGCTTATTGTTTTGTAGGCATTAAAGTTGTGACTATTTGACATTATCTATTATCATATGTGGCAAAAATTATACTATATTTCACGGTTTTATTGATCCAACAATTCCACTATAGTAGAGCTGGGTTGTTTCGTTCTGAACTTGTTCAATTGACCGGGTCTCTCAACTGAACAAGTGAACTAGATCCATAGTGTACAAGTACAAGTGTGTTGACTTCTTTCTGACAGGCACTCGCTTAAGTGGGCTTAACGGGAAAATCTGGGTTGCCATTGTTGTTTCGGTTGAAAAAGGTCAATTAGGGTTCTGTGCTGAGAAGTAAAAGATTGAAACAGGGTTTATGTAGTCACAAAAGTGTTGCTCCTGTTCCACAGCATTTTAATTTTATATCATGGCGAAAAGTGTTCAGTTCAGAGTTATTGATTTTCATTAAAAGTTTAATTTATTACGGAGGGTTACTCCTTTAATTGTAAAAAGCACAGAAAACGTAGAGTTTTTCAAATTATTGTGAAAAACTTTTTAATTTGAATTTCTGTACCTAAGTTCACTATGAAAACTGAAAAATGTACACTTATTGAAAATTCATTTGCACACACAATTTACATTTTGAATTTAATTGTGTTTTTATGCACAAAATTTTGAAACTAAAAACAAAATTTTCATTTGTCAGAAAAAATAAAGAAAAAACTGCCTAATGTCAAAAAACCCTATCGAAATACAAACTGGCTTGTTTGTTTTTAATAATTACGTTGAATTTTTCTTGTATTTCGTTAGTTTTTTCAAATATAGTTCACATACTTTCACCAGTATTGAAACCTTATTGGCTCCCTCGACAAAAAATATAAGAGAAAATACAAGAAAAATACATAGAAAATAAAGTAGCGTCATATAGGAGTTTGATTTGTATGCAATTACAGCACCATTATATTTGCAGGAGGCTTTCACAGCTACAAAAATTAAGGCGGATTTAAACAGACGCTTTGATTGTGTTGCATACATTAATTCATCTGTCGGGCGAAGTATCGAAAAATTTACATAGATGCTTTGGTTGCGTGCATACGCTAAACTATATTTCAAACAACTAACGAAATACAAGAAAAATAAAACCTTTCATTAAAAACAAACGAGCCAGTTTGTTTTTCGATAGGTTTTTTTGACATTCGGCCGTTTTTTCTTTATTTTTTTCAGACAAATGAAAGTTTTTTTTTAGTTTGAAAATTTGGTGCATAAAAACACAATTAGAATCAAGTTTCTTGTGAAAAAAGTGAACCATTAGAGAAAGAAATAATTTGCGCGTGTTATTTGCATTGTTTTATTGTTAAAAATGTTAATGTAAAAATAAAATGTAAAACGTAAACAAAAACATGACAAACTCGCTAATTATGGGGGAATAGTGGCCTCGCTTTTTCATGATAGAAATTTTTTTTGTGTTTTGAAGTTCCGATAAAGTTTCGTTAGTTTTTTTAGCTTGAAATCCAAGCAAAAATAAAGTAGTGTCATATATGCTTTTGAAGTGAGCAAAGCATTTTATATAATTTTGCCTTTATGCATTTGTGTAAACAGCCTTAGAAGTGAAATTTTTCCATGTTACACGTGTGGCGCTTTATATTTTGACTCTAATTTAAATAAATTTTGCTTTCCGTATGTTTCCGCATTGTTGCAGGCTACAAATCTAGTATTCTTATTTCCGCGGAAATATATGCAACTATTACATCTGTAAATACTACAAAGTTTTATTTAACTATTAAATGCAACTCAGCTTGATGTACTCTTACGTACCAAAAATGCCACTCTAGACCTGAGATTTGCATCAGGTGAGCGAGGCTGTTTGTAGTTTTGACGTTTATCTCTTAGTTGACACACTTGGTATAGGTACACTATGACTAGATCTTCGATTTCAGTTCCATTAGTTCTTTTAGTTCATTTGTTCCATTGTAAATTTTACCAAGTAGCGCAACTAACAGCTGATCGGTGAAAATTCGCACATTCACACGCACAGTTCTCGACTCAATTTCAAACAAAAACTTTGGATTATTTAACTCAAATTTTAAAGTGAGATAATCCTTGCGAATTTATGTATATAGGATATATAAGGCGTTTTTGTTGTTATTAAAACAATAGTTTTATTCTTATTAAAGCTTTTATCATTTTTTTTTTTAACTTTGAAAAAACTCCGAACACCATTCCTTCATTATATGACATTCGACTGCCTAGTCCACTGCCTTCCACTCTATTCGCAACATAACTTCTATTTAAGCTGCCAAACTATATAGTAAACAATGATTTGTTCTTTTAGTTCGTTTTATCTAAAGTCATTCTTTCTCTCTTCTCGTTCGCGAACATTGTAAATTCCATGGTTCAACTATATACAGGTTGGCTCATCTGTAAAGCAACAAAATATGGCTGTTCAAATTGTCAAAATCTGTGTATTGGTGTTGGTGCGAATGGTATGGAATGGAAACATAAAACTTAGCAGTTTTTGTATGTGTAAGTAAAATGTTGCCAATGTGTTGGTTTTGTTTTGAGTTTGCCATCTCCTTTTGACAATCCCTTCGACCATGCAATGACATAAATAAAATCAGCTGATGAGATGAGCCAACCTGTACATAATTGAACCATGGTAAATTCATACACACATACGCTGAAATTCACAGTGAACAAGAATGTCGATGATGCCACTTACACTAAAGATTTGTGTGGTCATGTATGTGTGGCACTGCTACAACAATTATGTATGGACTATTTATGAAAAATATCTTTTGTAAGAAACTAATTATTACATTTATTAAACTTGAAAAGTTCATATTTACAATTTGTGTCTCTACTCTTTCAATTTCCTGGATCTTCCGAAATTTGTAACTTTTTTTGAAGTTAATTATACATATATATATTAACTTATTTATTCATAACACATTTAAATATACCTACACAAAGTATTGCTGCATACACACCCCCCTCTATACTTGCTGGCTTTTTTCGCAGGTGCGAGCAGCAGTGAACAAATTTGCTTGAAAAAAAAAAGAACAGATGAACAAAAAGAACAACTTGTTCGTTCATCAGAAAAAGAACGAAAGATTCGAATCTCTGAAATGAACGAAAAAGCACAACTCTACACTATAGTAATATTTTCGCGGGCTTTCAAATTACTTATTCGATTCTGTTGGTGCTGCCAGAGCTAAGATTTTGCATAATTTCCGTGTCTTAATCGATTTAATCGATCTTTTATTAGAAATGAAGAATCGATTTAGAAAAAAAGTCGTTCCATTCTTTAGGCATACAAATTTTCATCACTATCTACTTTACGGACGCTTGAGGAAGTACATATTCTGTAGTTTTTGTTTTTATAAATTTAGCTTTATTGTTTTGGTGGCTTCCAGGAGAGGAGAAATATGAAGAAACTTCTGCGCACTTCTAGTAAGCAATATATTGAACATGTGTTTATCTATTTTTTGGTATGATCATATACGTAATACTTGACCAGGACAAATATATACGCTTGGTATACAAAATTCTTCAGGATCAGGTGATGTGTAAAAAGGTCTGGAATATATTTTAGATTCTTTAAAAAGTACAATAAAAAAAAAGGAATTACATTATTTCTCAATTTGCAGCATTAGTGCGCCTAATTCATGGTGTTCTTTGTATATATGCAACCAAAACTTATACGGACTATGAATCTACAAAATAAATTATTTGATTAATAATTAAAAATATTTAAATAAAGATGTCACAGCTTTAAAGGATATATGCAAAAAAACAGGCTTAAATATATTCTTTTTTGTTTTTAAAGTCAATACTTTATTTGCAATATTGTTTTTATGACATAGACAGTAGCAAACACGAAAACATAAGTGTAAATTTTTATGAAATTTCGTCAATTAAATTCTTTATTCCTTTTTAGTTTCCATAAGGTTTTTAATTGAAACTCCGCAAACCATGACACAAATTGCCACTCCGATGAAAGGATCAAGTGAAGACCTATGTGGTATTCCTTGATGCTTTCTATTTTGCCGGCAGGCAACAAAACGAGGGAGAAACTGGCCAGCTTTATTTGTCGCGAAAAATCGAGTAAATGGTTAAGTACGTTAGTAAGTACACTTTTACAAAGAATAGCCGTGTTTTTTTTTACACGCGTATACATTTACGTTTGCGCGTGAAAAAAAAAACGCCTATCCTCGCTTAGATAATGCTTAGGAGACCAATCTAGCGGCAGTGGTTAAATAACTAGCCTCAGCCACAGGGTGTACCGAAAGCGGAGACACAACCCTCTGATGGCCATAGGGTATAACATATAGCTAAATAAGTTGCGATGAATACATAGAATTAGTGTAGACGGTGAAACAAAAACACATATTTCAGTTACATCTGAGTATAATGCGTATTGAAATTTAGTAGTACACATTTTATGCGCAGCATTTTCAGAGGTGCATTTAAAGTTTGACGCTTAGCAGTCCATATAAAGTGTAAAGCCGGAGTCATTGGTGCCGTATGTCGTATCGCTGTATCCGTATCCCTAACGTAATCAGCTGTTTATTGTTACGACGGTAAACCAAAACCCAATTGGTTGGATACGATACGGTTACGACCTTAGCGGCACCAATAATCGATTGCATTGATTCTCATAAGCTTGGTCAAATCAGCTGTTATAAGGTTACCGATACGGTTACCGATAAAGCACCAATGTCTCCAGCGTATGGACGTTTACGTGTAAAAAAAAACACGGCTAATAAGCAAAATTAAGATGAACTTTGTTCGGTTCGATTTAATCGATTAAATCGATTTTTTTTTTCTAGAATCGAATCGAAAAAATCGAATCGAATCCAGTTCTACGTGGATGTGGTAACTCAAATAAGTAATCCCACAAATCAGCTGTTTGAGCAAGTGACATGTTGAACAGGGGCCCTATTCGCTAACTGTGTTTTAACCTTTCTGTTACACACAAAAAAACTTACACATGTGATATTCAGGTCACGAAATGACCTTACCTGTGTTTTGCTTTGATATCAGCATAAAAGTTTATAATTTTAATAGAAGTTTTTAAAATTCATTAGTTTTATTGATTATTAAGCTGTTATATATACATATTTAAATACATTAGATACATTTTCTTAATTTGAATGCTCCAAACAATAGGTTTTTGAAACCGTAACCGTTGAACGATGTTGCGGACACACAGGTTTTTTGCAAACCGTGCAGCTTTCGTACGTTATGCGACGAATTGAGCTAGGGCAAACTGCACAGGTTGCTCGCTGACTAGGTTTTCTTTTTTTCGTAACAGCTCCTGCCGAAGTGCTTGGTTGCTCTGCGTCCGCTCTCATATTGTGTACAATATCTGCTGACGGTTGAGTTCTTGGTAGCGTTTTTCTAAATATTCGTCAGATTCAAATTGTTCTGATTCAAATTCTTCCACTATATAATCTTCATCCCCATCTTCACTACACTCATCAAAATCCTCATCATTGTCAATGATCTGCTCTATTTGGCTTTGAGTCAGACGATTTGGCCTCTAAACCAAATTTTCATAAATAAACACACCAATAATAATTAAATATTATAATAAAAATACTTACAGAAGCTTGGAATCATCTCATTTTTATAAGAATTTAACAAATACAAGCTTTTGCAGCAAAAACTTAACCACAAAAAAGGCGCGAAATATACACTTTATATGTAAAACAGCTGATGGTCACCGAATGACGTGAAGGTGCGCGCAAGTAAGTTTTGATGTTACCACCTGTTTATTAAATCAAAATCATTTCTTTTATGCTTTTTCTATTGGATTTATGTCAGTACACAAAGTCATGAAAGGAAATTGTGAAATGTTGTTAATATTAGCAGATATGATAAAATTCAACAAAAAAAGGTCATGAAATGACCGGAATGTAACAGAAGGGTTAAAGTGCACACAAGAAATTGTGTAAACTTTGAAATTCTGATTTTGTAAAGCAAAACTGTGAGCAAAAAAACCCACTGATAAAAACTTCGTGAGTTTTCTTGGCAGCCAGGGTACACTATTCTGACATTCAAAACTCATACGCACTATTGCAGAATAACTTTTTTGTTTTCATGGCGTTTAATGAATATTTTCTCACTGACATAAGACTTTTACATTCAGCGCTCACTCAGCAAAACAATGTACACAAAAATTTACAGAATCGCATGAAAATTTAAAGTGTAAATTGTGTGTGCAAATGAGTTTTCAATGTGTGTACATTTTTAGTTTTTCACAGTTACGGAATTGACCCCCAGTACTTTAGTGCTAAATTTTTTAAGGGTGAACCATGGTACAATGGGCTAATTAAACTTCTTTAAGGCCAAATTAAACTTCCCAATGTGATCGATTAATGGTGCCTTAACCTAAAAATCGTGAAAATTTCAAAAAATTAAGAAAACGCAAAAAAATTACAAACATATACCACAAAAAATAAGTCTCTTAGTCAAAACGTATCCAAAACAATAAATAAAATATACAAAAAGTTAATAAATTCACCAGGGATGCACCTTAACGTTAAGCTAATCGTTTATCAAAAAATTTCCACCGTTTCCGTTGAAACACTTCGAAATATTATCGATAAAGAAATTATCAAGATAAATTGTATCTCGTTTTTAACCGAAACGAAAAGCTTTCGTTAACGTTAAAATCGTTAACAAAAACGTGATACTTTATGTTTGAATTGTGCTGGCAATGATATAGCCATGGTGAAGCCGTAAGGTGGTAACAACGAGCGCACATACACACACAAACTCCATATAATTTGTTTGTGTAATTCGTTGGTGGTAATGTCAAAAACACTCTGAGAAATGTTCGTACTGTCAAAATTCATGAGAAAAGTTGCAATCAGCTTGGCTATTGCTTTCACCTTTAATGACTCCGCCATCAATCAGCTTTGCCAGCATAGTTTGAAATTAATAATGAACATAAACGATTTGATTCCGTTTTGATATGGCAGAAAACGAAACGAAATCATTTCGTTAATTTGACGTTTTTAACGTTAATAAACGAAACGAAATGACTTTGTTTCGTTTATTAACGTTAATTATCGTAACGAAATGATATCGGTTCGTTGGTTAAGCATGCCTGAAATTCACCAACTGAAATATTTTTAGGTTATGGATATGGCGAAAAACCAAAAACCAATTGGTTGGCTATGGTATGGCTGTGGCGTTAGCGTTATGGTATGGCACCATTAATCGATTACATTGATTTCCATAAGGTAGGTTCGATCAGCTGTTTTATCTGGTTATGGTTATAAATCACCATTAATTGACCCTTTAACCCTAACGCCATAGTATAGTCGTAACCATACCAATATCAATAACCATATACAATGTGATCGATTAATGGTGCCTTAACCTAAAAATCGTCAAAATTTCATAAAAATGAAAAAAACGCAAAAATTACAATCATACGCACAAAAAATAAGTCTCTTAGTCATAACGTATCCAAAACAATGATTAAAATCTACAAAAAGTTATTAAATTCACAACTCAAATATTTTTAGGCTATAGGGCGAATAAAGGGTGACTTATAACTATAAAGCCATAACCAGATAAAACAGCTGATCACACCTACCTAATGCAAATCAATGTAATCGAGTTTGCGTTATGGTATGGCACCATTAATCGATTACATTGATTTCCATAAGATAGGTTCGATCAGCTGTTTTATCTGGTTATGGCAAAGAGGATAAATACAATAAGAGCCGTCACTCGTTATTTTGTGGCGAGTATCTCGCTGGAATTTGAAAAAAATTGATGCCGAATGTTTTCTGAGAGGGAAATTTTTAATTGTCTCGCATTTGTCCATGCCGTGTATGCCCCTTGTGCAACTGTGATTTTTGGAAAGAGAATTAAATAAATTAATTAAATACAGTCGAAAAATAAACACAAATACCCCACGAAAATGTATAGAAGAAATTTATAACCATCTCGCCTAAAGAAAAGTAGCGACTACCTCTCAGTATACATCGAGTAAATGCCAAAAAAATAACGAGTGACGGCTCTTATTGTATTTATCCTCTTCGGTTATGGTTTTATGGTTATAAGTCACCATTAATTGGCTCTTTAGTGATGAGCTATTTGAGCTTTTCGAAAACATCAACGTAACCATATATGTAATACTCCTAATATTTCTCATTGAAAATGCTCGCAATGTGTTTTGAATTCGAAATCAAAACAAGACAGCCCATAAAATGTTTGTGATTGTAGCAGCATAAGTGTGAAAAGAAAAAATTTAAATTTAGGTACATTCCATTATTGAATACAAAAACAAAAATGTTTAAACAGCAATATATCGGCACTCTGATGTTTGGGAATGTACCTAGCTTTTTGTAGCAATATAGAAATATTACATATATGAACGTAACATAAAACCCACAACTCACAATCATAAGATTGTTCATTCACGAGTTCAAAATTGCTTCGTTCTGGGCATCTACGTCACACTTGACTTCTTCAGCGAATGAAAGAAAGAGAGAAAAAACAAGAGCTAAAGGAAAATTACGTAAAAATTACATTTAAAATAATGTGTACATGCGCAATGCGCCACCTTCTATAATTCCATCATGAATAAAAGCCGTTGTTGGATTAACGATAAAGACACACCCTGAAGGTTGTGGGTAGTGTTATCGATGTTGATGGTTCTTTGCCGGATATAGATCCAGTACGTTCCGGTAACAATGCACCATTAAGACATTGGCCCAATGAACCTTCTAGGCCATAACTTCACATGAAACCTTCTAGGCCATAACTTCAGATATAGCAAAAAAGTAGTGGCCAGCGGGACTTTTATCGCCCGCTAAAAATCCCCTAGGCTGTTAAGCGCCAATAATAATGAATAATGAATGATCTTATTTGGCAGATGTTGTTGCTGCTTTAGCGATAAGGACACGCCCCTAAGGCCTTGGGGAGTGTTATCGATATTTATGGTCCTTTGCTGGATGCAGATCCGGTACGTTCCGGTAATAAGCATTATTTTAGGAACTTGGAGTCGTCAAAGCCTCGACTGTTAAAGTAATAGGATTCGCCACGGGTAGGTGAAGTCAACACTTGGGTCGGAGAAGCTATATAGTAAAAGTCTACTTGAGGGGTCGACTGCTAATACGCGTCAAAAAGTATTGAGAAGTGTCATAAGATACGTATTAATCTCGAAAACAATAATATGAAGGGGGAAAAGAAAAATTGTATCTCTGTCCGGAGATATTTGCAGTAGTAGTTGGCGATTTTCATGTATGTGGTTGTTGTAATGTTGTTGTACAAACAAAAAAAAATTGTGAACATAAGTGTTTTGTGCGGATATAGGTTTAGTCTCCAAACCGGTGTTGGACCCACCCAGGGTAATTTTTTATAAGCGCTGCCGAAGGCCGCTAACACAGAAAGGTGTTCTGCGCAAAAATACTATAGATACCACCCCTGGTTTCGGAGGTAGCCGCGAGTATTTTTTCAGTTTTTCGTTAATATCTTTTGAACGAGTTAAAATTTTTTTTCCGCCTTCGGATTATTAATACTGATGTCAAGACGCGTCGTTTGATACCTCTCTCGATATTTTTGGTAACGTATTAGCAGTCGACCCCTCAACTAGACTTTTACCAAGCTATATTTTGCGCTGGCAACACCTTGAAAGGGTTGCGCTACACAACCGCTTAAATAAATTTGGTATTTTAGACGCCTCTTACGAAAAGCATACCTGGCACGGGTATATTCTAAGCCCCATAGCTGGGGTTGGTTTTCCATGGGTCGAAGGGGTACAACAATTTGAATGGGGTTGAAATGCGTCTTTCGACGGGAAAACAAGTTCCAAGTTGTTCTGGTACATAGAACGGGCTAACGTGGGAAGCGAGGGTGTTCATAAAATCGGTTATCTCTGTGATATGTACGGTTAAGCCTTGACCCTTGGTATTTCCCATTTTGGTCCTGCTATGTCGAGGCACGAACGACTGACCTTTTTTTTAAGCCAGAGACAGTCAGTCCAATCACGCAATCCATCGTAGACTGCTTTTTCGGGAAAGTTACGAAATTGCTATCATACAATTCGACCGTGTTTCCGAACGTCTCCGAAAGTAATAAGTAAATTCGAAATTCGTACATTGGCTTCACTGAATTCACTCGGAACGTAAACTTTTGACGCTTATTTCAAATTTTCTACGCCAAGTTCTTGTCAGCGGAGAAAATTTACGAAACGCGAAAAATATTTAAAACAAGTAAGGAAGGCTAAGTTCGGGTGTAATCCAACATTACATACTCAGTTGAGAGCTATGGTGACATAAGGGAAAATAACCATGTAGGAAAATCAACCGAGGGTAACACTGGAATGTGTTTGTATGACATGTGTATCAAATGAAAGGGGTTAATGAGTATTTTAAGAGGGAGTGGACCATAGTTCTATAGGTGGACGCCATTTAGGTATATCGCCATAAAGGTTGACCAGGGCTGACTCTAGAATTTGTTTGTACGATATGGGTATCAAATGAAAGGTGTTAATGAGTATTTTAAAAGGGAGTGGGCCTTAGTTCTATAGGTTTCGAGATGTCGCCATAAAGGACCAGGGGTGACTAGAATTTGTTTGTACGTTATGGGTATCAAATGAAAGGTGGTAATGAGTATTTTAAAAGGGCGAGGGCCTTAGTTCTATAGGTGGACGCCTTTTCGAGATATCGCCATAAAGGTGGACCAGGGTGACTCAAGAATTGGTTTGTACGATATGGGTATCAAATTAACGGTATTAATGGGGGTTTTAAAAGGGAGTGGTGGTAGTTGTATATGTGAAGGCGTTTTCCAGATATCGCCATAAGGTGGACCAGGGGTGACCCTAGAATGTGTTTGTACGATATTGGTATCAAATTAAAGTTATTAATGAGGGTTTTAAAAGGGGGTGGTGGTTGTTGTATAGGTGGTCGCCTTTTCGAGATATCGCCATAAAGGTGGGCCAGGGGTGACTCTATAATGCGTTTGTACGATATGGGTATCAAATGAAAGGTGTTAATGAGTATTTTAAGAGGGAGTAATCCTTAGTTCCATAGGTGGACGCCGTTTCGAGATATCGCCATAAAGGTGGACCAGGGGTGACCCTAGAATTTGTTTGTACAATATGGGTATCAAATGAAAGGTGTTAATGAGTATTTTAAAAGGGAGAGGGCCTTAGTTCTATAGGTTTCGAGATGTCGCCATAAAGGTGGACCAGGGGTGACTCTAGAATTTGTTTGTACGTTATGGGTATCAAATGAAAGGTGGTAATGAGTATTTTAAAAGGGCGAGGGCCTTAGTTCTATAAGTGGACGCCTTTTCGAGATATCGCCATAAAGGTGGACCAGGGGTGACTAAAGAATTGGTTTGTACGATATGGGTATCAAATTAAAGGTATTAATGGGGGTTTTAAAAGGGAGTGGTGGTAGTTGTATATGTGAAGGCGTTTTCCAGATATCGACCAAAATGTGGACCAGGGTGACCCAGAACATCATCTGTTGGATACCGCTAATTTATTTATATATGAAATACCACGAACAGTATTCCTGCGAAGATTTCAAGGGTATTTTATTTCGCCCTGCAGAACTTTTTCATTTTCTTCTACTTAATATGGTAGGTGTCACACCCATTTTACAAAGTTTTTTTCTAAAGTTATATTTTGCGTCAATTAACCAATCCAATTACCATGTTTCATCCCTTTTTTCGTATTTGGTAGAGAATTATGGAATTTTTTTTCATTTTTCGTAATTTTCTATATCAAAAAAATGGGCGTGGTCATAGTCGGATTTCGGCCATTTTTTATACCAATACAAAGTGAGTTCATATTTGTACGTGAACTGAGTTTAGTAAAGATATATCGATTTTTGCTCAAGTTATCGTGTTAACGGCCGAGCGGAAGGACAGACGGTCGACTGTGTATAAAAACTGGGCGTGGCTTCAACCGATTTCGCCCTTTTTCACAGAAATAAGTTATCGTCCTAGAATCTAAGCCTCTACAAAATTTCACAAGGATTGGTGAATTTTTGTGAGACTTATTGCATTACAAGTATCCTAGACAAATTAAATGAAAAAGGGCGGAGCCACACCCATTTTGAAATTTTGCTTTTATTTTTGTATTTTGAGCACCATATCATTACTGGAGTTGAATGTTGACATAATTTACTTATATACTGTAAAGATATTAAATTTTTTGTTAAAATTTGACTTAAAATTTTTTTTTTCAAAAGTGGGCGTGGTCGTTCTCCGATTTTGCTAATTTTTATTAAGCTCACATATAGTAATAGGAGTAACGTTCCTGCCAAATTTCATCATGATATCTTCAACGACTGCCAAATTACAGCTTGCAAAAATTTTTAATTACCTTCTTTTAAAAGTGGGCGGTGTCACGCCCATTGTCCAAAATTTTACTAATTTTCTATTATGCGTCATAAGTTCAACTCACCCACCAAGTTCCATCGGTTTATCCGTCTTTGGTAATGAATTATCGCACTTTTTCGGTTTTTCGAAATTTTCGTTATCGAAAAAGTGGGCGTGGTTATAGTCCGATATCTTTCATTTTAAATAGCAATCTGAGATGAGTGCTCAGGAACCTACATACTAAATTTCATCAAGATACCTCAAAATTTACTCAAGTTATCGTGTTAACGGGCGGACGGACAGCCGGTCATGGCTCAATCAATTTTTTTTTTCGATCCTGATGATTTTGATATATGGAAGTCTCTATGTTGTTGTTGTTGTTGTAGCAATAAGGTTGCTCCCCGAAGGCTTTGGGGAGTGTTATCGATGTGATGGTCCTTTGCCGGATACAAATCCGGTACCCTCCGGTACCATAGCACCATTAAGGTGCTAGCCCGACCATCTCGGGAACGATTTATGTGGTCACATTAAACCTTCAGGCCATTCCCTCCCTCCCTACCCCCAAGTTCCATAAGGAGCTTGGGGTCGCCAGAGCCTCGGCTGTTAGTGAAACAGGATTCGCCGCGGATAGGTGAGGTTGACAATTGGGTTTGGAGAAGCTATATATTGCGCTGGCAACCTGAAAGGTTGCGCTACACAGCCCCTTGAATCTGGTATTTTTGTCGCCTCTTACGACAGGCATACCTACCGCGGGTATATTCTGATCCCCTAACCCGCTGGGGTGGGTGTTCTGGAAGTCTCTATCTATCTCGATTCCTTTATACATGTACAACCAACCGTTATCCAATCAAAGTTAATATACTCTGTGAGCTCTGCTCAATTATATAATTGCTCAAATTTCAATCAGTTTCTCCAACCCTTCTGTAATTTCAGACTTTCTAACCCAGCGGGTCAGGGGGTTAGAATATACCCGCGGTAGGTATGCCTGTCGTAAGAGGCGACTAAAATACCGGATTGGCCTGAAGGTTTAATGTGGCCATATAAATCGTTCCCGAGATGGTCGGGCCAGCTCCTTAATGATGCTGTGTTACCGGAGCGTACCGGATCTGTAAACGGCAAAGGACCATCACATCGATCACTCCCTAAACCTTCGGGGAGCAACCGTATCGCTACAACAACAACAACAACAACAGCTCTGCTCAACCGAGTATAACAGCCCAATCACGCAATCCGTCGTAGCAATGTAACGAATTCGAATATTAGGAATCCCGAAAAAACAGTCTGCGATGGATTGCGTGATTGGGCTGAGTATCACACAGCAGCACCAGTTGAAGTATATGCTGCAGAGGCACCACTGTTCAAACCATTTATAGGACCTAATGTAGGTATTCAAGAAAAGGAGCTTCAAACTAAACGTGATGGAGTTAGATGAGATGTAATGGATTTGGATGTGTCCAACAAACATTATACTAATACCTGTGCGTATTAAATTGTGAGAGTTTTATCTAAAATAAATTTTCACCACAGAAGTTCAAATTAATTGAGATTTAGAAGATACCTCTGCATATTAATGGGTGCCACTTATGATTGATCGATATTCAAAAGACTTTTATAATTTAAAAGCAAATTTTTTCTACAGCTCTTCATTACATGGTTACTTAATACCACAAAAACTAATATAAACAAAGCACAGATTCTGCACTGGGGACACACACTTCCGTTTCCCAAATTTCTGAAGTATGGAAATGCTCAAACAATATATGTTATTGCAATTCAGTTAGTTCTTGGCTTTATTGCATTAACGTCACTGCGATCGGGGTGAACTTAATCGAAAATATAAATCCTACGGAATTCAGTTGTCTAATTTTTCACTGTTGGCTTTGATAATTCCGCTAAGGCTCGAGCTTCTGCCTCTGCTGCCCGTTTCTTCTCTTCAGCCAATTTCGCATCACGGACTATTTTTTGTTGCGCTTCGATTGCGCGTACTTTTTCTTCCTTCTTGGATAATCTGTTTTGATGGAAAGCGCCATAGCCAATGCCGACAAGTAGCAAAGACCAGCGGCCAAATTTGATTAAAGGCGAAACACGTACAGGAGACTGCGACATTGTTGTAGTGTTATGTAAGTTGTGTATGGATAACAAGAAATTCTAAAAGAAACAGAAAAAGACTGATTAACCAATAAACTGCTTAATAGTCTTTGCCAATACTATTAGCTTTGAAAATAAAGCACCAAATAATATAAATTGTAGAAATATTAACAAAAATTTACCAAGCTCACGCAACTCGCGAAATTGTTCAAGGGCCAACAGTTCCAGTGGAAAATCGTAACCTCAAACTTGACAACCAATGACAATTGGAATTGTCAAATATTCAGCTCTCTTCGAAATTTTGTTACAAGCAAAGCCTAAGAAGAATTTGACATTTGATTTGGCCATTGTGAATTCATACTGATTTTTTGTTTATAATCAAAACTTTTAATGACAATAACCATGTGTTTTTACACACGTATACGTTTACGTTTCCGCGTCAAAAAAACGCTTATCCTCGCTTAGATAATCACCCCTATTCAGCATTACGATTACGTTCCCGTTCTACGCTCCGCTTAATTCGAAGTTGGGTATTCTGCATTACGACGGAATCGTAACGAAAAGAGGAAGAGCAAATGATTTTTCGAAATCAGCTGTCTGTACGGAATGTGTGAACACTGGAACAAAATAAATTGAGGAAAATTTGTAAAAAACACGGAAAAACGTTTATATTTTATTATCAAAGCCATTTTGTACAAACAAAAGCAATAGAATATATTGCCGCAGGGTTATATTTTTTGAATGAAGTGCTTTCATAATTGTGTGTTTTTGTCGTTCTTTTGGCCAATTCCCTGCCGCGGCCACCAAGTTTTGTTAAAACGGATTCCTGCATGAATATAGTTGACATTTTCTGAATTTTATGGATGCTAATTTCATTACACTGGCCTAAAATACTTTATAAAGATTTACTTATTCTTTCCGCAAGGATTGTTTACGTTTTCGCTTCACTTTCCTCTACTCCGGCAGCTTGCTTTGGCATGTCCTCCAAGAACGCCAAAAATTGTAATGCTCAATAGATTAAACTGGCTTAGTATTAAACAGTCAGTTAGTTATTTCACATTGAAATTTATACACCAACTTAGGTTAGGAATGTTACCGAATTACCTGAGTAGTAAAATACATTATAATCATGAAATCCACAATTATGGAACAAGAAATTGCAATAATATAAGACTGCCTAGAATAAGAACTGAGTTCGCCAAAAGGTCTCTTGAATATTTAGGGTATAAAATGTATAATGAGTTACCTTCTGATTTGAAAGACTGTGAAAATATTAGTAAGTTCAAAGAAAAATTGTTTTTATATTGTACGTCACTAAATGTGACATGAGTATTTATGTTTAATTTCTTATTTTAACCTAAACTAGGTCTTAAAGACCGTAATAATAAATAAATAAAATAAAATAATAAAATAAAATATAACTGGACCCAACGAACAGGCACAAATTATAGTTGTCTAACGCAAACGAAAATGGACAGGCGAGAATGGAAAGGCAAATATTGCGAGATTTGTGTAATCCATTTGATATGAGTGCCGAATTGTAAGAAAATTAACTTAAAAGTGATAAAGTTTAATATCTTATTTTCTTATTTAGGTTAACAAAAACTTTCGACTTAATAAGGATCCTTTCAAGTATGTGTTAGATACTTTTGCGGGGAAAATACGTCCAAGGACTTCGACACACATTGGGGATAAGCACTAATTTCATTCAAAACCACTTACAGGTGCGAAAAATCAACCGATTGCAACAATGTTTACACAGAAATTTTCGTAATTGAATTCTGAAGAGACTCACATCGCTTGATTCTTCAAATTAATTTGTTTATTAAACAATTTGTTGCAAAATATCCTATTATTTGCAGAACTTTATATTATAATACGTATTTATGTATCATTTTCGTGACATACAATTTTTGCTCAACACTTAAGAGAATGATAAACACTTTAAGAGACAGTAGGTATTGCTAATTGACATACGTTTTGCAAAATTGTTTTATTTTTTTATTTTCTAATTAATTTTAAAAATCAGGCGATGTAAGTCTCTTCAGAATTCAATTACAAAAATTTCTGTACAAAAATTATCAAAATCGGTTAATATTTGTGTGTAAGTTCGTCCCCAATGTGCGACATCGACATGTTGTTTTTGACCTGGAAACATATAAAAAACAGTCATCATCAATCCTTTTACGTTTCTTAACAAGGTTTACTTACATTTTTGTTAAAATTCTGTTATAAATTAATAAAAAAATAAAAAAAAAATATTTTTCCGCCAACTAATTTGCAACTTAGAAAAACGGAACTACGATCGAAATGCAGAATACACAAAATTGAACGATTCGAAGTTGGATCGAAAGAGATTGGAACACAGAATACCAAAATTGCCAAATCGAAAAAATTCCAATCCAAGTTGAAATGCAGAATAGGGGTGAATGCTTAGGAGATCCATCTAGCTCATTGTTTACTATATAGTTTGGCAGCTTAAGTAGAGGTTATGTTGCGAATTGAGTGGAAGGCAGTGGACTAGGCAGTCGAATGTCATATAATGAAGGAATGGTGTTCGGAGATTTTTCAAAGTTAAAAAAAAAATGACAAAAGCTTTAATATAAATAAAAATATTGTTTTAATAACAACAAAAATGCCATATATATTCTGTATACATATTTTTGTAAGTATTATCTCACTTGAAAATTAGAATTAAATAATCTAAAGTTTTGTTTTGAAACTGAGTCGAGAACTGTGCGTGTGAATGTGCGAATTTTCACCGATCAGCTGTTAGTTGCGCTACTTGGTAAAATTTACAATGATCTAGCTGCAGTGGTTAAATAACTAGCTACAGCACATGGTGTACCGAAAAGCGGAGACACAACCCTCTTGATGGCATAGTGTATAACATATAGCTGAATCAGTTGCGATGAATTGTGGACACGCGCCATTTTAAGAGGTGATACATAGAATTAGTGTAGAGGTGAAACAGAGACACATATTTCAGTTACATCTGAGTATAATGCGTATTGAAATCAGCCCTGTTAAATAATGATTACTAATGGTAATGATTAACCGTTGCAATGATTTTGCTCCCCTACTTCAAAGCAAATTTGCAGCTAAGCTGTCATCAGCATGGCTGCAGAAAACTCCATTACACCACCACCGCGGTAAATGCCACTAACACCCAGATAAATTGCGGTTTAAATCAAAACCCCCACCATACAGAGTACTCGTTGCGCTAGACCTATCAAAAGCTTTTGATACGGTCAAACGCGGCATGTTACTGCAAGAACTGGAAGGGTATACCCTTCCCCCATGTCTTAAAAGGTGGACCGCAAATTATCTGGGTGGTTGGCAGGCATCTGTGTAATTTAGAAACGAAACATCAAAACCAAGAAGGATTAAACAACGGGTGCCACAGGGTGGTGTCCTATCCCCACTTTTGTTTAATTTCTACATATCTAAGCTACCTCCGCCACCAGAAGGAGTCACTATCGATTCCTACGCCGATGACTGTACAATAATGGCCACAGGCCCAGGCCCACAGATCGCTGAGTTCTGCAACAGAATAAACGGCTACCTCCCTGATCTCTCCAGTTTTTTCGCCTCGCGAAACCTGGCATTATCACCGACAAAATCCTCCGCGACCTTATATACAACATGGACGTCACAAATGTCGACCATTTTGAACATCCACGTCTATAGCACTACGCTACCGACTGTCATACTGTCGTAATAAAATCCTCAAATCCCTTGCTGGCAGTACTTGGGGAAAAGACAAAGAAACGCTCATTACCACATACAAAGCAATTGGACAGCCGATTGAATGCTACACTTCCCCTATATGGTCGACAAGCCTAAAAACTACTCACTGGAAGAAGCTACAGACCTGCCAAAATACTGCTCTAAGAGCCGCCACGGGCTGTCTTCTTATGTCCTCAGAACACCATCTACATAATGAGGCGATAATACTCCCCATCAGGGAGAGAAATGAGATGCTAACCAAACAGTTCCAGTTGAATACCCAGAAACCTGGGCATCCCAACAGACATTTGATTGATGAGCCAACACCGCCCAGGGGCTTAAGGAGTCACCTCCGTAAGCATTATGAGGAAATACGGCACCTGAGAACTCCGTATGAAGCAAAAAAAACACAAGCTCAACTTCGTTCTGGATCTTGTAACAGGCTAAACTCTTATCTATCCAGAATCAACCACGACATACAAAATGTATGCCCTGCTTGCAATGTGTCCCCACATGACACCAACCATCTCTTTAATTGTAATATGGAACCAACGCCTCTAACACCCCTTTCATTATGGTACACGCCTGTCGAAACAGCAAGTTTCCTTGGACTCCCATTAGAGGACATTGATGAGGGATTCAAGGGGTTGTGTAGCGCAACATATAGCTTCTCCAACCCAATTGTCAACCTCACCTTCGAGCGGCGAATCCCGTTTCACTAACAGACGAGGCTCTGGCGACCCCAAGCTCCTCATGGAACTTGGGGGTGGGGAGGGAGGGATGGCGTGAAGGTTCAGTGTGGCCATGTAAATCGTTCCCGAGATGGTCGGGCCGGCGCCTTAATGGTGCTGTGTTACCGGAGCGTATCGGATCTGTATCCGACAAAGGACCATCACATCGATAGCACTCCCCAAGGCCTTCGGGGAGTAGCCTAATCGCTACAACAACAACAACAGGACTTTGATGACAATTTGTGATCGGTCACAGCTATTAGGTGAGGCGAAACATTGCTACAACAACAACAACAACAACAACAACAACATATGTTTTCGTTTGTTTAATTGCAATTAATTGCTCATCTTAATTAGTGTCCATGCCTTCATCATCATCAACGGCCTCATCATTATCACTTTCGCTATCACTTGTCGTGCTGTTGCCGCTTCCACTTTCGTCAGAATTGCTACTTTCACTTTCAATCCATTCATGCGCGTCCATATTGTTGGGAATTATAACTTCCCACTCATTTAACCTATGCAAATCCAGTGCATAGAAATCATTGAAAGTATATTGCTTATTGTCTTCTTCATATAAACCGCCATATACGTATAGGGTGCCTTTGCAAACACATAGACCAGAATTCATGCGAGGTGATGGTACATTTTTTGGACGCCTATTGGGAAACAAACTAGGCACTTTTGAGAAAGATGTGTTGCCCCCGCTACCAGTAGGTGCACCACCAACTGTTACAGTAAATACACCATCCGTGTGAACCGTTTTAGTTGAGCTTGATGCTGTTTCCATTTTAATGTCTTGCACGGCAGTTTCGTCTTTCTTTTCCACTTTGTTTTCTTTTTTCGTTATTTCTAATAAACGCCATGTTAGGCTTGTTAGATCTAATGCTAATAGGTCTTCGCCAAATTGACCTTTGATATCTTCCTCATCTTCATCGATGTCCATAACACCGCCAAAGCAATAAGCTTTACCATTAGGGGCCATTGTACAGCTTACACTACTACGCGGTAATGGTTTGTAACCTCCTGGTTTAACTATTATCCATTTGAATTTTTCATTTGGATTAGCTTCTGCAAAGAGCCAACAATAAATGGTAATACAACATATATTTTATACTTATAACTACTTTCCACTTACTATCAGGCACAAGACTAAACATATCCGTATGTACTACACCGCGATCTGCATCCTTTTTAATTGCTGCTTTTGAGTAACCGCCCCAAACAAGCACTTTTCCATCAGGACAAACCGCCATGCAACAACCAGATCGTGGTGCAGGTATAATGGCGTCACTAACATTAATCTTCAACCAATCATATGATTCCATGGAAAATATGTGTATATCATTAAAATACCGATAAGTCTGGTTGTTATCATGAAAGCCGCCAAATACATAAATACGTTTCTTGTTAACCACCATTCTGTGTCCACTACGTGCACTTGGTGCATTCGGCGCGTTGATTTTCTCCCATGTTCGTGTTTTCATACGCATTACCCATAGATCTTTATAATGGAAGAACTGCATCTGGGACGGACTGGCATGCTCACCACCGAAAATCTTTAAACGAAAAAATGATTTTGATGATTAGAAACCTTAATTTCGTACAACTGATTTACACGAGAGTGATTTTGGTACAAAATAAGTAAAATAAACATTGGCAATAGTGTAGAACAGGGTTCGACTGCTAACACGAGCCCTGAAATTAGTATTAATAATCTTAACATCATTATTATTTGCCGCGTATTAGCAATCGACCCCTGTTCTAGACTTTTACCGTAACATTTTCCTACCCATAATTGTCCACCATCAGTAGCGACTGCTACCATTTGATGCCCACTACGTGGAGCTGGTCCAGCTGGAGATTTCACTTGCCTCCATAATTTTTTGGGTATATTGTAGATAAACAAGTCGTTGTAAATGCAAACACGTTGTCCATTATAGAATTCGCCACCAAATAGTATGAGCTCCTCTTTTTCAGGATATGCGACAAATGTGAAATTAGAACGGGGCGTTGGCGGTGCGCAAACTTCTTCCGTGACCGTTTTACGACGTGCTTCTTCAGCTTCTAATTGAGCTACAAATTCTGCTATATCTGTCTACATAAATAGTTTGTACATAAATGGTTATTTCAACTCTTCGTTATTTCTAAATACCTCGCCTAATTTTTCCAGCATTCGCTTTTGCTTGGCAGCCAATTTTTTGTCTGTTTTCATAGCAGTCTTTTCAGCACCTTTGCCTTTCTTTTTATTTTTGTCATTTTTCCCCATATTTGAAGTAGCAAAAGTTCTTTGGGTGCAATTTAATTTAATTTTTATTAAATTGATAAGAACTTACTTCTTTGATTAGATTGATACGAATCTTTTGGTTACGCTCTCATATTTTCGCTCTCACGAGGGATTTGTCTTCTAGTTGTTGCTGGCAACAATCACAGATAAATCCCTCGCGCCAGCTGAAGCGGGTGCCAGAACAAAAAATGTGCCAGTCAAAACGAAAAACGGCCCAAAAATTTCGGTAAACTTTAGTTTGACCTAAAACTGTAGAATAGCGTTCAAAAATTATGGGAAAAAGGATAAAAATACTTAATTTAGTCTATATATTATTAGTTCGAAGGCGGGGGGTAAATATTATTTCCCATTCAAAAGTTATCACTAAAAAGAGGTTTTGTAAATATGAACTCCCGATGCAACCAGTCCATTTTGATCACAGAACCTGGAACGCCAGACATGTAGGATAAGCCCTATCCATTAGATAATGTTAACTGTTATATCATAGGTCCGATTTACTGAAATTTCAAAAGAATATATGGTTTTCACTGCGAGTTAAATGCGTTACAATATTTGACTAAGTAATTTAATTGAAATGTAAATTTTACTTAGATTTGTTTATATTTAACTCTAACTAGTCGTATTATTGTAAAATAAGTTTAAAGAAATAAATATTTTACAACTATTATTTTATTAGATGATTGAAACTATAATCGCCGAAATTTATGTCAAAAATCCCCATTTTCAGATCTATTAATTCTTGTTTGGGGTGGCATCATTGATAAATGTTATAAAAAATGTGCATTTTGACAGCGCTCTCTCGAAACAAAGAGTAGCAAATCCATTCATCTATGACTTACTTAATCCACAAACACCGGTTGCTCACCTCATAGTAAGGCTGAGTAACACAGCACTGCGCTGTGTTAACACTCAGTAATGTGCGGCACGCACACGCACACTTATCGATTAAATTATAACACAGTGGCACACTCGATGGCACAAAGCTGTTTCTATAGCACAGAGAATGACACTCAGATCGTAAGCATTGTTTACTATATAGTTTGGCAGCTTAAGTAGAGGTTATGTTGCGAATAGAGTGGAAGGCAGTGGACTAGGCAGTCGAATGTCATATAATGAAGGAATGGTGTTCGGAGTTTTTTCAAAGTTAAAAAAAATGATAAAAGCTTTAATATAAATAAAAGTATTGTTTTAATAACAACAAACACGCCATATATATTCTGTATACATAAATTTGTAAGGGTTATTTCACTTTAAAATTTGAATTAAATAATCTAAAGTTTTTTTTTTGAAACTGAGTCGAGAACTGTGCGTGTGAATGTGCGAATTTTCACCGATCAGCTGTTAGTTGCGCTACTTGGTACAATTTACAATGATCGTAAGTGCACATTCATACATACATAGTCCATTGTGCCTGTTTTGTTTGTACTAGTAATCTTGCCTGTGTATTACGTTTAAAAGATGTGGGAACAAAATGTATACTCTAAGTTGAAAATGTTCTATTTAAGCAAAAGTTGTGGTTATATAACGTAGATTCACTAAACATGGGAGTACGAAAGAAGATAAATGTTGCCATGATTTACTTTTCTAAACGTGGCGTTAGAGGTAAGTAACACAGTACTGTGCTCTGATATTGTGCTAACACATATCGACTTTCGATAATCAGTTATAACACAATTGTGTCAACACAATGTGTTAACACTACAAAGTGTGCCTGTGCTACTGTGTTAACACTCAAAAAATAGTGTCATTACCCACCACTACCTCATAGTGTACCTATACAAGTGTGTCAATTAAGCGATAAACGTCAAAACTACAAACCTCCTCGCTCACCTGATGCAAATCTCAGGTCTAGAGTTGCATTTTTCGTACGCAAGAGTACTTCCAGCTGAGTTGCATTTAATAGTTTAACAAAACTTTGTATTATTTACAGATGAAATAGTTGCATATATTTCCGCGGAAGTAAGAATACTAGAAGATTTGTGGCCTGCAACAATGCGGAAACATACGGAAAGCAAAATTTATTTAAATTAAAGTCGAAATACAAAGCGCCAGACGTGTAACATGGAATATTTTCATTTCTAAGGCTGTTTACACAAATGCATAAGGGCAAAATTATATAAACGCTTTGGTCGCTTCAAAGCAATGATACCGTACGGCGCTTCATTATTTTTCGTACGGCGTTGTCAAAGCGTAGGCACGCAACCAAAGCATTTATGTAAATTTTTCGATACTTCGCCCGACAAATGAATTACCCTTCAAAAAACGCGAGTACTCCATAAATAATGTAAGGAATAGTCCTTTGGGAATATAGGAGTGTTCCAAAACTAATCTGTATTCATACAAAAAATGTGCTCCAATTAACATTGCGATGTCCTAGGAGAGGAGTAGGTGATCCCACTCTCGCTTTGTTTGTGAGTATTCCATAGAGTACATAAGTGAGAGTACTTTCTAAAGTACTTTCACTGTAGTACTCCATGGAGCATCCACAGAGGATCATATGCCAAAGTACTAAAGAGAAATTGTGTCGGAAAGAATTATCGGAGTGAATTTAATTTAAAATGAAAGTAAATGAAGAGGGGCAATATAACTTTTATATTTTTTACTACGAATATTCTTATGTTGTTTAGCATTTGCGTGAATAAAGAAACTAATATTTCTCTATACTATAGTATGTATACATAAAACCAGTGCGCGGTTGCATTTTATCAGAGTTGCCATAGTAAAATTTTATTATCAGTAATTTGTATGCAATATTTTACTTTTGGAAACTCTGTTCGATCATCATCGTGTCGTGAACACGGTCGTTAAAAAACGAGCAATGATCGGCTGATGGTGTTCCGCAAACGCATTGCAAAGGAGTATTGTTAGAGTACTCCAACATGAAGAAAATGGAACACGTAATCCAACAATTTTTGCAGGGTAATGAATGCAACACAGCCAAAGCGTCTATGTAAATCCGCCTTAATTTTTGTAGCTGTGAAAGTCTCCTGCAAATAAAATGGTGCTGTAAGTGCAAACAAATCAAACTCCTATATGACACTACTTTATCTCCAGCTCACCGGGAAGTTACTATAAAATCGATTGCAAGATTCCCCTCGTTTTGCATGGATTTGTAGTTATCTCACTTAGCGCGCTACCTAGTGAAATTTTGAAATCTGTAGATTGTATTGTAACAAAGCCTCGAACTGTGTGCCAAGTTTCAAGTCTCTAGGTCACCGGGAAGTTAGTTAAAAATGGATTGAAAGATTCCCAAATCAAAACTAATTTTCTTAACATCCCGATCCATGCGCCATCTAGCGAAATTTTTTTGATCAAATATTGCATTGCCACCGGATTCTGACTCACGCCCAAGTTCCAAGTCTCTAGCTGACAGGGAAGTTACCTAAAAATCGATCGCAAAATTCCTTGCGTTTCTTCAGGGATTTTCGTTTATCTCGGTTCGTCTGCCACCTGGCGGCATTCTGTTTTCCACGAATTGTAGTGCCATCGACTCGCAAACTATGTGCTAAGTTTCGTTTGCCAAGTATGGTGCTGAAGCGGTACCGAAAGTTACTGTTGTTAACTTATATTCAGTAACTTCACCATCTGCATTGCGCCAAAATATTCGTTGCTATTCAGAATCTTCTTCCTGCGTATCTATACAACGAAACATTTTTTCAATATCGGCCGTAATTACATAAACATGCAGACGCCAGTTCAATAAAACAGCTGGTAGTTCATTCAAAAGGCGAGGCCCACTACACAGAATGTTGTTTAATGATTTCCCACTAGAAGACCTGGCTGACGCATCAAAAACAACCCGACACTTTGTTGTCAAACTATCTTCCTTCATCATGGCGTGATGGGGCAATGTACAACACGAGTAAGATGGTTGATTGTTGTAAAGTTGCAAATGTTGTTCTTCGTTAGTCTGAACAGGCGTTATTTGATTGAGGTCGAAATATTCTTTAATTGTTGCAGTGTATTGGTCTTGGACCTTGATGTTATTGTTAAACTTACGCTCGAGTAAATAAAAACGATTAAGTGCATTTTGCCGAGTCTTGCCTAACGTCAAATTCGAGTCAAAATGCGTTTTCAATGGTAAGCGTACCAAGTATTTTCCGTTTGCCTGACGAATTGTAGTCCTGCAATAGTATTCTTGACACCATATCTCTTCTGGAGTATGTTGTTCTTCAGTTGGAATACTTTCAAGTGCGTAGAACTTCTTCACAAGCACATCCAAATCTTCCAAGCAAATGTGCGAACAGTTTGTTGTACTGCTGTATTTATAAGGGGTTGAAATTGATATCGCCTTACCCGATATAGTCCAACCAAATGCTGTTTGATGGGCGATGGGCTCGTCGCTGCGGCCCTTTCGTAGTTCTTCCATTATCAAATCCGAAAAAAGGTCTGAACCAATAAGTAAATCAACAGGTAGTGATCGATAAAATTCCGGGTCTGCCAATTTGAGATCACGTAAGTGAGGCCAATCATGATATGATATGGTTGTAACTGGTAAATTCTCCGTAACGTTTTTAACGACTGAAGCTGTGACGTCTAGCTGGAAGTTTGCAGCAATTCGTGATTTTATTGTAAATTGTGTGATATATCTTCCAGATGTTTGCTGACCATTTGTTAGTTTTATGCTAGTTTTGGTGGGCCAGCCTTCCAATTTAAGGGTGTCTGCAGCTCGCTCACTGACTAGAGCTCCGGTGGAGCCTTGCTCGATTAACGTGCGCAATAAAACTGTTGAGCTGTCGTGACGGGTAACCTTAACCACTGCTGTGGGTAAAAGTACATTTGTTTTAGAAGTGAACTTGATTGCGTTGAACAGTAGTGGACCGATTTCGGAGCCAATATTATTGGTACTAATAGTACGCCTATGTGATGGCGTGGTAGACGACGTTGCTGCAGTATGTGAAAAAGATGATGGATTGTTTATGGTTTGAGGAAAATGCAATAATGTGTGGGCTCGTTTGCCACATTGTTGGCAGTTCCGATTGCTTGGACATGTGGAAACCAAGTGTGTGGAACTAAGGCAATTGATGCAAAGCCTGTTGGTGTCAACGATAGTTTTGCGTGCAAAACAATCCATGGCTAGAAATTTGTGACAACGTCGAGTTATATGACTTTCTTTACACAAGATGCAACTAATGCCTTTGCTATCAATAGAGCTAGAAATGTGGTTAACCCTTGAATCACGACGAAATTTTAATCTTTGAGTTGGTTGTGAAGGTGAACTCAACCTTTGCTGCGCCGCCGATTTTGAATCACTATTATTTGATTTTAGCTCAAGGGATTCGAGCGTCCGATAGCGAACCTCAATAAAATCGCAAAACCTTTTGAATGTTGGAATCTCTTTGGAATTCCCCAATTCCTGTTCCCAAAATTGATGGGTTTCCATGGATAGTTTACTAATAAGAAAGTGTACAAAGACTTGATCGCAGGCATCGACATCGACCTTTAAATTGCGTAGTGTACTAAAACACGACCCGGACGTGTCGATTAAATGCTTTAACTTAGTCGAATCTTCCTTGGCCACGATGGGTTGGGAATAAAACAGTTGCATACAATGTGTAAACAAAACTCGGGGATTGTTGTAACGACCCAGCAGAGTTTCCCATGTAAGGTTGTAGTTATCATTTGTCAACGGAAACTTCATAATGTCGTCATCAAAACCAATAGGTCAAGCAAGTCGGAGATAATTGAACTTTTCTATGCTAGCGATTTGAATGTTATTATGAATCAAGCGGAGGTATGCAACGTGGAATGCAGGCCAGTCCGTGTAGGAACCACTAAAGCTTGGGACTGTTAACTTTGGTAATCGAACGGCCGGTGCTATTGTATCGTTGCGTGCAATCTGTTGGTTATTCGATTTGGATTGTTCCGCAGTAGGCATCAATGTAGTGGGGTATTTGGTTTTGAATGCTTCAACTATGTCACTTTGAGCCGATACATAGAGCTCCTCAAAATTAGTGGCGAATTCATTGGCATAATAATCATGCTCAGTATCGAGGTCCGATCGAAGAAGTTTTACGTGATTATTCTTGAATTTGTGGTAGCACTCAGTCAAGGTGGCAATTCTAATTTCAAAGTACGTAATGGTTTTTCTCGATTCGGGATCCTTTTTAAAGTTTTTGAGGGCACTTTCGACTTGGCGTTGCAGGTCCAGCTGCATAGCAGAAACTTCTTCTGGTGACATCTCGTTCCCCATTTTTAGAAAAAACAGAAACCCTCAAGCACTCAAGCAACAATAAGCACACACTTACCTCACAGCGGTCACTTGAAAGTCAACGAGTTCAGCACGTAAAAGACGCCAATTTGTTCTCGATGTATCACTATTGTTGTTTCCAGGTAAAACACCCAACCCTGTTGTTATGGAATGGATTATGGCTTCAATGCCCTTCGCGAAAGCCAATGTCAAACGTATGATGATATGTTTGTAAAATGCCTCACCCGGGGCACCAAAATGTTTGTGCGCAACTCGCAAAGATAAAACAACAACAAGTTTGAAGTCCAATGGTTGGTTTATTAAATTTATTAAATTTGGTACAGAGTAAACTCATTTATTTGCCTACTGTAGAATGACGACTGATTTTTACTGTTTTTCAACCATCTCCGCTAGCTGTGCAAAATGAGCTAATGATTATCCAAAGTATTTGTACATAAGCACACACATATAGCATGTTATTAAGAGAGGTGCATTTATCTGCGATGAGAACTCTATCCCCGCTCCGTTTTACGTGTTGTTGCTGCATGGTGCTCAATCCTATTTTGGTTAATTTGGCAAGTTAGGGTACGCTCACACACTCTGGATCACCGAGAAGTTAGTTAAAATTCGATGGTAAAATTTCCATTTTAAAATAAACTTTCTGTATATCTCGACCCGTGCGCCACCTATCGGATTTTTTTTCACTTGCATTGTAATTTCTCCCAGATCTGAACTATGCTCTAAGTATCAAGTGTCTAGCTCAACGGGAGGTTACCGAAAAATACTTTTCCGTGGGTCAAAAATTCGTATGAAAATAAGGGGACCAACATGAATGTGACTTAATATAAAGGTATAATATAAAAACCCACGAAATACAAGAAAAATACAAAGTAGTTCATTAAAAACAAACAAGACAGTTTGTATTTCGATAGGGTTTTTTGACATTAGGCCGTTTTTTCTTTATTTTTTCTGACAAATGAAAATTTTGTTTTTAGTTTCAAAATTTTGTGCATAAAAACACAACTAAATTCAAAGTGTTAATTGTGTGTGCAAATGAGTTTTCAATAAGTGTACATTTTTCAGTTTTTCATAGTTAAGGAATTGACCTCCAGATTCCTGTGTTACACAAATATAGTAAACTTGGGTACAGAAATTCAAATAAAGAAATTTTTCACAATAATTAGAAAAACTCTATGTTTTCTCTGCTTTTTACACTTAAAGGAGTAACCCTCAGTAATAAAATAAACTTTTAATGAAATTAAATAACTCTGAACTGAACACTTTTCGCCATGATCTAAAATTAAAATGTTTGGAACAGGAGCAACACTTTTGTGACTACATAAACCCTGTTAAATCTTTTACGTCTCTGCACAGAACCATAATTGGCCGTTTTCAACCGAAACAACAATGGCAACCCAGATTTTCCCGTTGGCTCACTTAAGCGAGTGCCTGTCAGAAAGAAGTCAACACACTTGTACTTGTACACTATGGCACACCTATCGGATAGCGATACCAAAGATTACACTAGATTATATCTGTCAAACTTTCACGTTTATATTATATTTTGCGCTTCCAACTAGAGATTACTTACTTACTTACTAGAGATTACACTCTGAAAAAATTCCGCATCTCTAAAATTTGTTCATAACTAACGATTAGCGATTGGAAAAATTTATTTTGGAAATCTAGTTATATAATTAACTATTACCTAGGGTAATCCTCGAATGTGTTTGTATGACATGGGTATCAAATGGAAGGTATTAAAGAGTATTTTAAAAGGAAGTGGGGTAATTCTATACGACAGCATGACACTGCTAATACGCGTCCAAAAATATCGAGAGAGGTGTGAAACGACGCGTATTGACATCAGTATTAATAATCCGAAACCGGAATAGAAAAATTGTAAGTAGTTCAAAAGATATTAATGAAAAACTGAAAAATGACCCACGGGTTCTTCCGAAACCGGGTGGGATCCATGGTATTTTTGCGCAGAACACCTTCTGCATTGGCGGCCTTCGGCCGCGCTTATCAAAAATTACCCTGGGTGGGTCCATCACCGGTTTGGAGACCAAAACTATATCCGCGCAAAACACTTATGTTCACAATTTTTTTTGTGGGTAGCCACCATTACAACAACCACATGAAAATCGCCAACTTCAACTAGGTGTATATGTGAAGACATTTCGAGATATCGACCAAAATGTGGACCAGGGTGACCCAGAAAATCTCTTGTGGGCTACCGCTAATTTATTTATATATGTAATACCACGGCCACCGTGGTGTGATGGTAGCGTGCTCCGCCTATCACACCGTATGCCCTGGGTTCAACTCCCGGGCAAACCAACATCAAAATTTTAGAAATAAGATTTTTCAATTAGAAGAAAATTTTTCTAAGCGGGGTCGCCCCTCGGCAGTGTCTGGCAAGCGCTCCGATTGTATTTCTGCCATGAAAAGCTCTCAGTGAAAACTCATCTGCCTTGCAAATGCCGTTCGGAGTCGGCATAAAACATGTAGGTCCGTCCGGCCAATTTGTAGGGAAAAATCAAGAGGAGCACGACGCAAATTGGAAAAGAAGCTCGGCCTTAGATCTCTTCGGAGGTTATCGCGCCTTACATCTATTTTTATTTTTTTTTTATAATACCACGAACAGTATTCCTGCCAAGATTGCAAGGGCTTTTGATTTCTCCCTGCAGAAATTTTTCATTCTCCTACTTAATAGGTGTCACACCCATTTAACAAAGTTTTTTCTAAAGTTATATTTTGCGTCAATAAACCAATCCAATTACCATGTTTCATACCTTTTTTCGTATTTGGTATAGAATTATGGCATTTTTTTTTCATATTTCGTAATTTTCCATATCGAAAAAGTGGGCGTGGTCATAGTCGGATTTCGGCCATTTTTATCATACCAAGATAAAGTGAGTTCAGATAAGTACGTGAACTAAGTTTAGTAAAGATATATCGATTTTTGCTCAAGTTATCGTGTTAACGGCCGAGCGGAAGGACCGGTGGACTGTGTATAAAAACTGGGCGTGGCTTCAACCGATTTCGCCAATTTTCACAGAAAACAGTTATCGTCATAGAATCTGTGCCCCTACCAAATTTCACAAGGGTTGGTAAATTTTTGTTCGACTTATGGCATTAAAAGTATTCTAGACAAATTAAATGAAAAAGGGCGGAGCTACGCCCATTTTGAAATTTTCTTTTATTTTTGTATTTCGTTGCACCATATCATTTATGCATTTCTTTGACAAGAGTAGTTTTTAAATCGCTAATCTTACTAATCTGTTTTTGCCGTTTAGCCGATTCCAAAATTGACCACAAATTTTCAATGGCATTTAAGGCAAAAGATTGTGGAAGTGGATTCATGAGGTGTGAACAGTTCCATATTACCCATGCCTGCACAATCCAGGCACAATCCTGGATATGTGTTAAGGGTATTTGTCTTGGTTATTGCGAAATCGATCCCGTACACCTAAATTAGGGACAATTTGCAACAAATTGTCTTCTCGTGAAGTTAAATAAAAATTTTTGTCCATTGTACCATCAAAGAAAGTTATTTTGCCAACTCCAGAGGCAGCCAAGTAGGCCCAAACCCATCACATTTCCACCGCCATACCATACAGGTGCCTTCAATTTTTTTATTTTTGAGCTCTATATTTGCTTTATACCTCACTTTAATCATGCCATATAAGCATAATATATAAAAATATTGATTCAGAGATGATACGTGCTGTATTAAACAATTTCAAAGCTCAAAAATAAAATTTTGAAGGCAACTGTATGGTATGGTGGTGGAAGTATGATGGGTTTGGGCCTACTTGGCTGCTTCTGGATTTGGCAAAATAACTTTCTTTGATGGTACAATGGACACAATTTTTTATTTAACCTTACGAGAAGACAATTTGTTGCAAATTGTCGTTATATTAGGTGTACGTCATCGATTTCGCAATAACCAAGACAAATACCCTTAACACATATCCAGGATTGTGCCGGTGTTGTGCAGGCATGGGTAATATAGAACTGTCCACACCTCAAGAACCCACTTCCACAATCTCTCGCCTTAAATGCCATTGAAAATTTGTGGTCAATCTTGGAATCGGCTACACGACAAAAACATATTAGTAAGATTAGCGTTTTAAAAACTACTCTTGTCGAAGAAAGGCATAAAGTACCACCCGAAGCCGCTCAAAAACTAATTGCTTCTATGGAAAATCATCGACGCACAGGGCCTCGAGATATAGGCCAAAACGTGGACCCGGGAACCCCTAATATGTGTTTATGGAATATGGATATCAAATGAAAGCTGTTGATGAGTGCTTTAGTAGAGGGTAATTTCCATACCCCTGCGTGACTAGGGTCTCGAGATATAGGCCAAAACGTGGACCCGGGTACCCCTAGAATGCGTTTATACAATATGGGTATCAAATGAAAGCTGCTGATGAGAGCTTTAAAGTAATTTTCATTGTGATATTCGATATAGTCGTATCAACCTGGCAAAACTGATAAATAGGCATGCAAAGCCGAAATAAAGACATGAATTAATAATACCCACATACCTATTTACATACGTCCTATTCGATTTGCCTGCAATTTGGTATATAAATTTGCCTATATTAGTATTTACGATGCTTTTTTCCGGGAAGTAGACCAGAGGTGGACTGGGACTGGGATTAGGACTAGGACTGGGACTGAGACTGAGACTCTGAGTGGGACTGGGACTGAGACTCGGAATAATCCGCCATCTTGAACTCCCACTCTGAAATTCAATTTGCCTCTTTGTGAAACTACTTTTTCATTCAGGTGAAAAATCGTAGTAAAATCCACACAAATAGATTTTCCTGGAAAATTATTTTTATAATTATTCGAAGTTGTGACAATTTTTATAAAATAATTTTGTTTTCGATACAAAATGAAGGTATTTTGTTTAAAATAATAATTATAAGACATATTTAAATGATTATATTAATTTGGGTCATTTTCTTTTCCAGGTGTTTTTTCCTGTTTTCGCCGTTCTAAAATTTCTCATGTTCATGAGTTTTGAAACAAGAGCGAACATCGTCACAATCCCTCAAGATGTTGCGTTTGTAAATATAACATAACTTCGGATCTAGGCTTCAGACCTTCGCCTTGCCCATTCACATCCAAAATTTCGCGGAGCACTGTTTTAGACATTCTCCCTATACAACAAAAATACTTGCTAACATATTTTGTGTCGTATTTATTTTTTATATTGCAGTTTTTAATTGCCAACACCCTTAGCCGAAGTCTGTGTTGCCAATAGATTTAATGGCCAAGCAATGTGCGGCCTTTTCTGCTCTGCGGCTGGGAGAGTTCTCCGGCTGAAGAGACAATGTGCAAAATGCAGCCACCCTTAAGAATCTGGATTCGCCTTCGTCGGACTATTGCGCTCCAACTATCTTTTTCGATATGAAGTACGAGGTTGTTATCCCGGACAGGGATTATTGGTTGAGGGAGCCGCAGGACCTGAGCGATAGGCTGGAGATATAAACTGACGGCTTCAAACTGGATAATAAGGTGGGTAGCGGTGTCTTTGCACCTCAACTAGGGTGGAATCTATCCTTTAGCCTACCCGATTATTGCAGCGTCTTTCAGGCGGAGGTGGCTGCTATTAACGAGGCCGCCGAGCACCTGAGAAATGCTGTTCACGGCTATAACCAAATTTGTATTTACTCTGACAGCCAGGCTGCACTAAAAGCACTTGGATCGCTCTCATGTAAGTCCAGGACAGTAGAGAAGTGTCGCAAATCTCTCAACGAGATCGCTGAGCAAACTTCCCTTAGTCTGGTATGGGTGCCTGAAAACTCCGAGTAGATGGCTGACGAACTTGCAAGAGAGGGCACATCCGTTCCGCTTTCGTCGTCTTGGAAGCGATTGAGCATGCCGCTCACTACCTATAAGCTCACTTTGAAAGGGATTTTCTTTAGGGAAGCGGGTGTGAGATGGAGCAATCTTGAATGCTGCTACCACACTAAGCTCGTGTAGCCTGAATGGGACGCGAGACGAACGAGACGTCTCCTTCTTCTGGAAAGGGGGGACGTATCTCTGGTGGTTGGACTCATAACCGGCCACATAGCAATCGGGAGGAATTTACAACGGCTGGGTGCTCCCTATAATTATTAATGCAGAAGCTGCAAAGACGAAGAGGAGATAGAAACAGTGAAGCATTTTCGGTGCGATTATCCGGCGCTTTGGCACAAGAGGAAGAAATCTCTGGGATCTTCTTTCTTTGACGATCGTTGTGATCTGATTAACTTGAAACCTAAGAAATTCCTGACATTTGCTAAATCGACGTGTGGGTTTGAGTAGGGGAGATATCCACGTGGTATCACAACGGGACCTTTATGGGCCTAAGTGCACTGGTGCTCGCACGGGTGGCCCCTCTAACCTAACCTAACCTAGCCGAAGTCAGCACACGGTTAGGGTCATCTTTATTCAGAAAGCCGGCAGAAGATCTCAAGTATTACCTAAGGACTTCAGGCCAATCAGTCTCTCGTCGTTTCTTCTTAAGACGTTTGAGCGGTTGATTGACATGTACCTACGGGAAAGGATTCCCCGGGGGTTAATGTCGGCTTCACAGCATGACTATTGTAAGGACAGATCGACGGAAACGGCTCTCCATTCGATTGTAAATCAAATAGAGGGGTCCCTATAACAAAGAGTTTGCTCTAGGTGCCTTCCTAGACAACCAGGGGGCTTTTAATAATGTCTTACCGGGGGAAATCAAAAGAGCTCTGGTGGGTTTAGGAGTCGAGGCGACTCTGGTTGAATTTATTAGCACACTTCTATGCAGCAGTATTGACGCAGCGGAGTGGGGAGGGGCAAACATTGAGAGTAAGGTGTGCAGGGGCACGCCACAGGGGGATGTCCTATCTCCTCTGCTCTGGGTTGTGGTCAACGAGCTTCTTGTGGAGATGTAAGTCAATGACTGTCGGGTGGTTGCCTATGCAGATGGCCTCGCTATCCTAGTCAGAGGCAAATTTCTGGGTACCCTGCGCGATGTTCTGCAGGGCTACCTGGATACTGTGGCTAGGTGGGCTGAGTCATGTGGATAGGCACTCAACCCGGGAAAAATGGAATTTGTTCTAAGATATAAGATGCCCGATTTCAGAACTCTCTTGATTGAAGGGGTACCGTTGGTACTTTCTGTTAGGGTTAAATCTTTGGGGATTGTTTTGGACAAGAAACTGTCCTGGAGACCCAATGTGGAAGATAGGGCCAGGAATGCTGCGGTTGCCCTGTACTGCTGCAGGCGGGCTATCGGAAAGAGATGGGGACTTTCGATATGAGTAGTACACAGGCTTTATCAGATGGTGGTCCGTTTCTGCTCTATGGGGTTCTGGTCTGGTGGAAAGCACTGGACACGGCGAGCATCTCCAAAATTTTAGTGTCAGTGCAGCGAACGACGCTGATCGGTATCAGTGGCGCTCTCAGTACAACACCAACCTTGGCACTGAATGTCATGTTGTTCACGGATGGGTCGAAGTTGAAAGGAAAGGTAGGAGGTCGGGGGGTCTTCTGTAAGAGCTAAATGTAAGCCGCAAGTTGAAGGTGGCTGATCACTGCAGTGTATTCCAAGTGAAAGCTCCTGTAATTAAGTATGCGGTTGATGAAATGCTATTTTATAATTAAGATTATCTGGGTCCCGGGCCATAGTGATATCCCGAGCAACTGTCAAGCGGATCTCTTAGCCCGCATCGGTACAACTGAACTGGATGAAGATGGCTGTAGGGATTTCGGGACCCCGCTGGCCACCTATGGTTTACTCCTCCATAGCTGGGTCTCTAGTCATCTCAGCAAACGTTGAGCGGACACCACCTCCTTCAGGGTTGCAAGATCTTTCTGGCCGAAAGTGGATGGCAGCAGGTCTGCCGAAATAATTGGGTCCACTAAAGCTCACCTATCAATGTTTATTGGGGTTTTGACAGGCCACTGTCCCATGGGTCCATGCGGTAGGTCTCTATATACTGGAAACTCCTTCCTGCTGTAGCTGTATGGACGATGATGAGGTGGAATCATCAAATCACCAGAATTAGGAGAAAGTACTTAGGTCGCGACTCACTTGGATCTCCAGAGGATTTGTCCAAGATTGAGATCGGTATTATTCGGAACTTAATGGTTGCTAAGTAGCTATATCTACGTCATCGTTATTTTATTGTGTGTGGTATCAAAACGGACTTTCATGTTGTCCAAGTGAGCTTCCCCTATCAGGGTAGCTACCACCAAACCTAACCTAACTCTAACATAGCCAAAACAAATGTAAAATTCTTCTTCTTAATCTTATAAGATTGAGTAAAACGCATCTATATGAAAAACTGCTTATGTGTCGGCCTCCTTGGCAATCGCGAAAAACGAGTCAATCGTCGACCTCTGAAAGCAATGACTTCTACCAGCATCATATGGCCACCGATATATGTACATTAGTTTGTGATAAACTGAAAAAAAAAATACAGAAAAATTGTGATCTCTTCAAAAAAAAAAAAAAAAAAAATTAAAGCTATGTTTGTGCGAATGATTGCTGTTATTGTTAATAGTAATTGCGACAGAGACGCAGATGACTCCACCGTAAATCAGTAACAGCGATTTTCTCCAAGCTGCTACTGCGATTTACTATGATCATTCACTCGATGTGAAAAATCACATGGTCTTGAATACTAAGCAACTATAATAGCGAGGTGCAAATTGCCTTCCCTGTATATCGAATTCTTTGCACAGCACATATGTATATTTCGTGTATGTTTTTTCGTTTCATGTGCCAAGGTTATGCTCTTTGTTTTAGGCGGTTTCAAAGAATCTAATATTTGCTTTGTTAGGAATACAAATAATTCAACAATGTTGTCTAATTGTATGGACATTTATTTGAGTTTTTAATTCTTGGTATTTCTCTAATTAGTACAAAGCAAATATTAGATTCCCTGAAACCGCCTAAAACAAAGAGTATAACTTTGACACATGATATTATAAGAAATATTCATATTGTAACGAATTTACTTGCAAATCCTTTTATTTGCAACCCTCTGCTAAGTTCGTATCGCTAAACTGTTGAATAAATAACTCCAATATTGAATAATTGAAAAATGGCCTTTATTACAGTACTTCAAAATAACACTTATACTTTGCAACGAATAGCAAGGTTAATAACCAAACTGATTGATAGCTCAAATGAAACTCTACTATTCAAAATAATTCTGCTATAGCTCGCTAGATAGCGCTTAATCGAAATCTCAAATCAAACTGAATTACTTCTTACTCGCCTTCCCCGCTTTTATAGTTTACGCTGCATACTTCTAGGCTCTTCGATTTCCAGAAGTTACTAGTTAGTTTCGGCTACAAAATCGCCAGCCACAACTACGTGCACAAATTATTGCTCTCTCTTGTGACAACTCAGATAAGATATATGCATGTGTTTGTGCATTGCCGCTCCGCTGCTCGTATACGTACATATGTATAGACGCAATTTGATTGAATTATTTATGTGAATGTTTGTAGTTTACAGTCTCTCGCGCATGCATAGGCGTATAAGTAATTGCATCTGTGTGTGACATATTTCGGCTGCCTTATATATGTTGTATACATGTTTTGATTATTGACGTAAATACTGCTTATCGTGGCCTTGGCATTGCCTTAGTGATGGTATAACTTAGTGATGTTAATATCCGTGACAATATGAACTGTGCAAATAATTCGATATGCAGGGAAGGCTATTGGGATAAGTTTACAACAACTAAGGCAGGAAGTGGCTGAATGCGTCTGTAGCAGTTCACTTCTGGGAGAAAAGTCTTTGAAATACTTACAAGGTATAGCTGTATAAACAGCTGTCCGTCCTGATGTCTCGTTCTGCAAATTTTTCCTATACCAAAATGTTGTGTGAGTTTGTTACAGGCTTCAAAAATCCAGAACCCCTTAACCGATTTAAATTATTCCTTTTACGTATTGTTCCCCGTAGTACCACGATCATTTCTAGCAAAAAAAAAAAAATAGAGTTGCCACCGTCTTAAAAAATTTACACTGTGTAAATTAATAAAATAAACGTATTATAGAATAACGTCAATTTCTTCAAAGATATGTATTAGCCCTAATTGCAAACCCTTTTTAGGGTTGCCACCTGCTTGAAAATTTTCAGATCAAGAAAATTTGTGAAAATCAATTATTGAAATATATGTACGGGTATCAAATTAAAGAAGCTTAGGAAAGCTGACCCGATAAAATATTTTTGTTAGGATTGACACCGAGTCAAAAATTTTAAACTAAGTTTATTTGATTGTAAAATACGTAGAATACAAAATATGCTTTACAATGTAGTAGGAGAAGATACAAAACCAAACAGTACATTTACATACATATTATAAAACGAATTGAAACAGATATACAAATATCACAACGAAAAAAAAAATTATTCGAGCAAGTAAATGTGATATTTCAAATTTAATAAAGAAAAGTTAAAACGTAGGCCATGTCCTTTTCTTTTATATATATACTAGCCTTTACCCGCGGCCCCGTCCGCAAGGAGAAATTTAAATATATGGGCTATTCAAGATACGAAATTACCCCCACGCTATTGCGGACGGATCCCGAAAACCATCCAGAAAAGCCCAGAAAGGGTCTCCAAAAGTTCCTGGAATAGTCCCAAAAAGCCCGAAATGACAACGACACGATTCTAGACGTATCCAGAGAACCACACAGAAATGATCCCTGAAGGTGTTCCAAAATGATCCCGAAAAGGTTCCGAAATGACCCTGACGGGCTCCCGGGCGGATCTCAAAAACCATCCAGAAAATATCCAGGAAGGGTCCCTAAATTATCCCGACATACTCCAGAAAAAGTTTCGAAGTGGTTCCGAGGGGATCCACGACGGATCGCGAAAATTATACAGAAATGATTCCGGAAGGGTCCCAAAATGATCCCGAAATAGTCCGGAAATGACCCAGATGGGATCCCGCACAGATGCAGAAATGATCCCGGAAGGGTCCAAAAACTATCCCGGAAAAGTAACAAAAATCACGAAATGGCTCCTACGGCATCCCGGACGGATCCAGAAATGATCTCGGAAGGGTCCCCAAATGATCCCAAAATGGTCCCGAAATGACCCTGATGGATCCGGCAAACCATCAAGACATTATGCCGGAAGGGTCCCCAAATGATCCCGAAATAAAACAGAAAAAGTCACGAAACGACCCCTAGAGGATCCCCAAATGATCCCGTATTAGCCCCGAAAAGGTCCCGAAATAACCCCGACAGGATCCCGGACAAATCCCGAAAACCATCCAGAAATGATGCCGGAAGGAATCCCAAATGATTCCGAAAAAGTCCGGCAATGATTCCAACGGGATCCCGAACGGATACCGAAAATCATCCAGGAGTGATGCCGGAAAGGTCCTCAAATGATCACCTAATAGTCCCGAAATGACCCTTAAGGGATCCTGGACGGATCCCGTAAACCATCCAGAAATGACACCGATATAGTACCGAAGAAGTCCCGAAATGACCCTGACGAGATCTCGAACTCATCCGTAAATGACCCTGACGGGATCCCGGACAGATCCCGAAATCCATCCAGAAAGGATCTTGGGAGGGACCCCAAATGATCCCGAAAAAGGCCCGCAATGATTCCGACGGGATCTTGAACGGATACCGAAAACCATCCAGAAGTGATGCCGGAAAGGTCCTCAAATGATCACCGAACTCCATCCCGAAATCCATCCAGAAATGATCTTGGGAAGGTCCCAAAATGATCCCGAAATAGTCTCGGAAAAGTCCAGAAATTACCCTGACGGGTTCCCGGACGAATCCTGAAAGCCATCCTTAAATGATCCTGAAAAAGTCCCGAAACCACCCTGACGGGACCCCGAAAGGATCCCGAAAACTATCCAGAAATGATGCCGGAAAGGTCTTCAAATGATCTCCTAATAGTTCCGAAAAGACCCTGACGGGATCCCGATCGGATCCCGACAACTATCCAGAAATGATGCCGAAAGGGTCCGCAAATGATCCCGTATTAGTCGAGAAAAATTTCCGAAATGACCTCGACGGGATCCCGGACGAATCCCAAAAGCCATCCAGAAAAGATGCCGGTAGGTATTCCAAATGATCCCGAAATAGTCCCGAAATGACTTCGTCGGCATCCCGGACGGATCTCGAAAATTATCCAGAAATGATGCCGGAAAGGTCCCCAAATGATACCCTAATAGTCCCGAAATTACCCTGATGGGATCCCAGACGGATCCCGAAAACCATCCAGAAATGATGCCGAAAGCGTTCCCAAATGATCCCGTGTTGGTCGCGAAAAAGTCCCGAAATGACCACGACGGGATCCCGGACGGATCCCGAAAACCATCCAGAAACGATGCCGAAAGGGTTCCCAAATGATCCCGTATTAGTCGCGAAAAAGTCCCGAAATGACCCCGACGAGATCCCGGACGGATCCCGAAAACCATCCGGAAATGATGCCTGAAGAGCCCCCAAATGATCCCGAAAAAGTCCCCAAATGACCCCTACGAGATCCCGGACGGATCCCGAAAACCATCCGGAAATGATGCCGAAAGAGACCCCAAATTATTCCGAGATCCGGGACGGATCCCGAAAACCATCCGGAAATGTTGCCGAAAGGGTTCCCAAATGATCCCGTATTAGTCGCGAAAAAGTCCCGAAATGACCCCGACGGGATCCCGGACGGATCCCGAAAACCATCCAGAAATGATGCCGGAAGAGCCCCCAAATGATCCCGAAAAAGTCCCAAATTACCCCGACGAGATCCCGGACGGATCCCGAAAACCATCCAGAAATGATGCCGGAAGAGCCCCCAAATGATCCCGAAAAAGTCCCAAAATTACCCCGACGATATCCCGGACGGATCCCGGAAACCATCCAGTAATGATGCCGAAAGGGTCCCCAAATGATCCCGTATTAGTCGCGAAAAAGTCCCGAAATGACCCCGACGAATCCCGAAGATCATCCAGAAATGATGCCTAAAGGGACCCAAAATAACCCCGAAAAAGTCCCGTAATGATCCCGGAACCATCAAGAATTTATCTCTCGAAGGTACGCAAATGATCCCGAAAGTACCACGACGGGATCCCGAAAACCATCCAGAAATGATGCCGGAAGGGTCCCCAAATGATCGCGAAATAATCCCGAAATGATTCCGGAATAGTCCCGAAAATGTCCCAAAATAACCCCGACGGGATCCCGGACGGATCCCGAAAACTATACAGAAATGATCCCGGAAGGGTCCCAAAATGATCCCGAAATAGTCCCGAAAAAGTCCCGAAATTAACCCGGCGGGATCCCGGACCGATCCCGAAAACCATCCAGAAATGATCCCGGAAGGGTCTCCATATGACCCTTACGGGATTACAAATAAGGTGAAGCTAGTTATAAAACCATGTTATTAAGGCAGCAGGCGCATTGGAGAGAATGAAAAGTTACATAGAAACATACAGGTAAAGCTAATAAAAGCGTGCTAATAAAAACAATTGAAGGAGGTCGGATGGCGGGAGGAGAAGGAGAGGACCACTGGTCGTTTTTCCAAAATTGTTTAGATCTCGATCTGTATGTACCAGATACCAAAAACTATTGATTTAGGAGAAAATGTATATTGAGTTATAACAATTTATAGATTTTACACCAGAGGAGAGGAGAAGGGGGAGAGGGGGGCGGAGGGTGTCACTGCTCATTTTGTAAGCCCTCGATTTATTTGACCCACTGAGTCTGTAATATTGGTGAAGGCCCGTATACGTAAAGTTATAATGTGTAAAAATAATTAAAAAGTAATTGTTCGAAGGGGTCGTGGGAACCCCACACCCCTTTCCACGTTCGAAAAAAATTTCGCTAGTAGACTATTGTCTGTGTCCCAGTGATTCAGTGGCAAAGACGAAAAAATATAATAATTAAATTATAACTGTTCCTAGGGGGCGGGGACCACGTCCCTTTTCAAAAATATATATCTAGTAGATCCTTCTAGACTATTGGCTATACGTGTGCAAAATTTCATCCAAATCGGTAAAGCCGTTCTTGCGTGATTGAGTCACAAAGACAAACGTCTGGACAAACATCCAAACATCCAAACAGCCATTTATAATATATACTAGCCTTTACCCGCGGCCCCGTCCGCAAGGAGAAAATGAAATATGTGGGCTATTCACGTTAGCCTGCTTATAAAGTTATCTGTTTAAAATTTTTTTCTGTCTAATGCATTTTATTTTTGTAATTGAGTAAAAAAAAAGAACTTTATGAGCTGATAACCTGATAGGATCCCAAAATGATAACGAAATTATCCAGAAAAAGCCACGAAATGACCCCGACGCTATCGCGGACGGATCCCGAAAACCATCCAGAAACGCCCCGGAAGTGTTTCCAAAAGTTCCCGAAGGAGTCCCAAAAAAACCCGAAATGACAACGACACGATTCTAGACTTATCCAGATAACCACACAGAAATGATGCCTGAAGGGTACCAAATTGATCCCGAAATAGTCCCGAAAAAGTTCCGAAATTACCCTGACGGGCTCCCGGACGATCTCAGAAACCATCCAGAAAATATCCAGGAAGGTTCCCTAAATTATCCCGACTAACTCCAGAAAAAGTTCCGAAATGGCTCCGAGGGGATCCACAATGGATCGCGAAAACCATACAGAAATGATTCCGGAAGGATTCCAAAATGATCCCGAAATAGTCCGGAATTGACCCAGATGGGATCCCGCATAGATCCAGAAATGATCCGGGAAGGGTGCAAAAACTATCCCGGAAAAGTAACAAAAAATCCCGAAATGGCTCCTACGGCATCCCGGACGGATCCAGAAATGATCTCGGAAGGGTACCCAAATGATCCCAAAATGGTCCCGAAATGACCCTGATGGATCCGGCAAACCATCAAGAAATTATGCCGAAAGGGTCCCAAAATGATCCCGAAATAATACAGAAAAAGCCACGAAACGACCCCTAGAGGATCCCCAAATGATCCCGTATTAGCCCCGAAAAGGTCCCGAAATAACCCCGACGGGATCCCGGACAAATCCCGAAAACCATCCAGAAATGATGCCGGAAGGAATCCCAAATGATTCCGTAAAAGTCCCGCATTGATTCCGACGGGATCCCGAACGGATACCGAAAATCATCCAGAAGTGATGCCGGAAAGGTCCTCAAATGATCACCTAATAGTCCCGAAATGACCCTTAAGGGTTAATGGACGGATCCCATAAACCATCCAGAAATGATCCCGATATATTCCCGAAGAAGTCCCGAAATGACCCTGACGGGATCTCGAACGCACCCCTAAATGACCCTGACGGGATCCCGGACAGATCCCGAAATCCATCCAGAAATGATCTTGGGAGGGACCCCAAATGATCCCGAAAAAGTCCCGCAATGATTCCGAGGGGATCCTGATCGGATACCGATAACCATCCAGAAGTGATGCCGGAAAGGTCCTCAAATGATCACCTAATACCAAAATGACCCTGACGGCATCCCGGACTGATCCCAAAATCCATCCAGAAATGATCTTGGGAAGGTCCCAAAATTATCCCGAAATAGTCTCGGAAAAGTTCAGAAATTACCCTGACGGGTTCCCGGACGAATCCTGAAAGCCATCTCTAAATGATCCCGAAAAAGTCCCGAAATGACCCTGACTGGACCCCGAAAGGATCCCGAAAACTATCCAGAAATGATGCCGGAAATGTCCTCAAATGATCACCTAATAGTTCCGAAAAGACCCTGACGGGATCCCGAACGGATCCCGACAACTATCTAGAAATGATGCCGAAAGGGCCCGCAAATGATCTCGTATTAGTCGAGAAAAAGTCCCGAAATGAACCCGACGGGATGCCGGACGAATCCCAAAAACCAGCCAGAAATGATGCCGGAAGGGACACCAAATGATCCCGAAAAAGTCCCGCAATAATTCCGACGGGATCCTGAGCGGATACCGAAAACCATCCAGAAGTGATGCCGAAAAGGTCCTCAAATGATCACCTAATAGTCCCAAAATGACCCTGACGGCATTCCGGACAGATCCCGAAATCCATCCAGAAATGATCTTGGGAGGGTCCCAAAATTATCCCGAAATAGTCTGGGAAAAGTCCAGAAATTACCCTGACGGATACCGGACGAATCCTGAAAACCAATCTTAAATGATGCCGAAAAAGTCCCGAAATGACCCTGATGGGACCCGGAAAGGATCCCGAAAACTAACCAGAAATGATGCCGGAAAGGTCCTCAAATGATCTCCCAATAGTTCCGAAAAGACCCTGACGGGATCCCGAACGGATCCCGACAACTATCCAGAAATGATACCGAAAGGGCCCGCAAATGATCCCGTATTAGTCGAGAAAAAGTCCCGAAATGACCCCGACGGGATGCCGGACGAATCCCAAAAACCATCCAGAAATGATTTTGGAAGGGACCCAATGATCCCGAAAAAGTCCCGCAATTATTCCGACGGGAATCTGAACGGATACCGAAAACCATCCAGAAGTGATGCCGGAACGGTCCTCAAATGCTCACCTAATAGTCCCAAAATGACCCTGAGGGCATCCCGGACAAATCCCGAAATCCATCCAGAAATGATCTTGGGAAGGTCCCAAAATGATCCCGAAATAGTCTCGGAAAAGTCCAGAAATTACCTTGACGGGTTCCCGGACGAATCCTGAAAGCCATCCTTAAATGATCCCGAAAAAGCCCCGAAATGACCCTGACGGGATCCCGAAAGGATTCCAAAAACTGTCCAGAAATGATGCCGGAAAGGTCTTCAAATGATCCCTTAATAGTTCCGAAATGACCGTGACGGGATCCCGAACGAATCCCAAAAACCATCCAGAAATGATGCCGGTAGGTATCCCAAATGATCCCGAAATAATCCCGAAATGACTTCGTCGGCATCCCGGACGGATACCGAAAATTATCCAGTAATGATGCCGGAAAGGTCCACAAATGATCCCCTAATAGTCCCGAAATTACCCTGATGGGATCCCGGACGGATCCCGAAAACCATCCAGAAATGATGCCGGAAGAGCCCCCAAATAATCCCGAAAAAGTCCCCAAATGACCCCGACGATATCCCGGACGGATCCCGAAAACCATCCAGAAATGATGCCGGTAGGTATCCCAAATGATCCCGAAATAATCCCGAAATGACTTCGTCGGCATCCCGGACGGATACCGAAAATTATCCAGTAATGATGCCGGAAAGGTCCACAAATGATCCCCTAATAGTCCCGAAATTACCCTGATGGGATCCCGGACGGATCCCGAAAACCATCCAGAAATGATGCCGGAAGAGCCCCAAATAATCCCGAAAAAGTCCCCAAATGACCCCGACGATATCCGGGACGGATCCCGAAAACCATCCAGAAATGATGCCGGAAGAGCCCCCAAATGATCCCGAAAAAGTCCCTAAATGACCCCGACGAGATCCCGCACGGATCCCGAAAACGATCCAGAAATGATGCCGGAAGAGCCCCAAATGATCCCGAAAAAGTCCCCAAATGACCCCGACATACTCCAGAAAAGGTTCCGAAATGGCTCCGAGGGAATCAACGACGGATCGCGAAAACCATACAGAAATGATTCCAGAAGGATCCCAAAATGATCCCGAAATAGTCCGGAAATGACCCAGATGGGATCCCGCACAGATCCAGAAATGATCCCGGAAGGGTCCAAAAACTATCCCGGAAAAGTAACAAAAAATCCCGAAATGGCTCCTACGGCATCCCGGACGGATCCAGAAATGATCTCGGAAGGGTCCCCAAATGATCCCAAAATGGTCCCGAAATGACCCTGATGGATCCGGCAAACCATCAAGAAATTATGCCGGAAGGGTCCCCAATTGATCCTGAAATAAAACAGTCACGAAACGACCCCTAGAGGATCCCCAAATGATCCCGTATTAGCCCCAAAAAAGTCCCAAAATGACCCTGACGGGATCCGGAAAGGATTCCGAAAACAATACAGAAATGATGCCGGAAAGGTCCTCAAATGATCCCCTAATAGTCCCGTGACCGTGACGGGATTCCGACAACTATCCAGAAATGATGCCGAAAGGGTCCGCAAATGATCCCGTCTTAGTCGAAAAAAAGTCCCGAAAGGACCAGGACGGGATCCCGGACGAATCCCAAAAACCATCCAGAAATGATGCCGGTAGGTATCCCAAATGATCCCGAAATAGTCCCGAAATGACCTCGTCGGCATCCCGGACGGATCCCGAAAATTATCCAGAAATGATGCCGGAAAGGTTCCCAAATGATCCCCTAATAGTCCCGAAATTACCCTAATGGGATCCCGGACAGATCCCGAACACCATCCAGAAATGATGCCGAAAGGGTTCCCAAATGATCCCGTATTAGTCGCGAAAAAGCCCCGAAATGACCTCGACGGGATCCCGGACGGATCCCGAAAACCATCCAGAAATGATGCCGAAAGGGTTCCCAAATGATCCCGTATTAGTCGCGAAAAAGTCCCGAAATGACCCCGACGGGATCCCGCATGGATCCCGAAAACCATCTAGAAATGATGCCGGATGAGCCCCAAAATGATCCCGAAAAAGTCCCCAAATGACCCCGACGAGATCCCGGACGGATCCCGAAAACCATCCAGAAATGATGCCGGAAGAGCCCCCAAATGATCCCGAAAAAGTCCCCAAATGACCCCGACGATGTCCCGGACGGATCCCGAAAACCATCCAGAAATGATGCCGGAAGAGCCCTCAAATGATCCCGAAAAAGTCCCCATATGACCCCGACGAGATTCCGCACGGATCCCGAAAACCATCCAGAAATGATGCCGGAAGGTTCCCCAAATGATCGCGAAATAGTCCCGAAATGATTCCGGAATAGTCCCGAAAATGTTCCAAAATAACCCCGACGGGATCCCGGACGGATCCCGTAAACTATACAGAAATGATCCCGGAAGGGTCCCAAAATGATCCCGAAATAGTCCCGAAAAAGTCCCGAAATTACCCCGGCGTAATCCCGGACCGATCCCGAAAACCATCCAGAAATGATCCCGGAAGGGTCTCGATATGACCCTTACGGGATTACAAATAAAGTGAAGCTAATTATAAAACCATGTTAATAAGGCAGCAGGCGCATTGGAGCGAATAAAAAGTTAGATAGAAACATACAGGTAAAGCTAATAAAAGCGTGCTAATAAAAACAATGGATGGAGGGCGGATGGCGGGAGTAGAGGAGAGGACCACTGATCGTTCCTCCAAAATTGTCTAGATCTCGTTCTGTATGTACCAGATACCAAAAACTATTGATTTAGGAGAAAATTTAGATTGAGTTATAACAATTTATGGATTTTACACCAGAGGGGGAGATAAAGGGGGGCGGGCGGAGGGTGTCACTGCTTAATTTGTAAGCCCTCGACTTATTTGACCCTTTGAGTCTGTGATATTGGTGAAGGCCAGTATACGTAAAGTTATAATGTGTAAAAATAATTAAAAAGTAATTGTTCGAAGGGGTCGTGGGAACCCCACACCCCTTTCCATGTTCGAAAAAAATTTCGCTAGTAGACTATTGTCTGTGTCCCAGTGATTCAGTGGCAAAGACGAAAAAATATAATAATTAAATTATAACTGTTCCTAGGGGGCGGGGACCACGTCCCTTTTCAAAAATATATATCTAGTAGATCCTTCTAGACTATTGGCTATACGTGTGCAAAATTTCATCCAAATCGGTAAAGCCGTTCTTGCGTGATTGAGTCACAAAGACAAACGTCTGGACAAACATCCAAACATCCAAACATCCAAACATTCAAACATCCAAACAGCCATTTATAATATATACTAGCCTTTACCCGCGGCCCCGTCCGCAAGGAGAAAATTAAATATATGGGATATTCACGTTAGCCTGCTTATCAAGTTATCTGTTTAAAAAGATGTTTCTGTCCAATACATTTTATTTTTGTAATTGAGTAAAAAAAGAACTAAATGAGCTGATAACCTGACAGGATCCCCAAATGATCCCGAAATTATCCAGAAAAATCCACGAAATGACCCCGACGCTATCGCGGACAGATCCCGAAAACCATTTAGAAATACCACGGAAGGGTCTCCAAAAGTTCCCGGAATAGTCCCAAAAAACCCGAAATGACAACGACACGATTCTAGACTTATACAGAGAACCACAAAGAAATGATGCCTGAAGGGTACCAAAATGATCCCGAAATAGTCCCGAAAAAGTTCCGAAATGACCCTGACGGGCTCCCGGACGGTTCTCAAAAACCATCCAGAAAATATCCAGGAAGGGTCCTTAGGGGATCCACGACGGATCGCGAAAACCATACAGAAATGATTCCGGAAGGGTCCCAAAATGATCCCGTATTAGTCCCGAAAAAGTCCTGAAATGACCCCGACGGGATCCCAGACGGATTCCGAAAACTATCCAGAAATGATGCCGGAAAGGTCCTCAAATGATCCCCTAATAGTCCCGAAATGACCCTGACGGGATCCCGGACAGATCTCGAAATCCATCCAGAAATGATCTTGGAAACCCAAAATAATCCCGAAACAATATCTGAAAAGTCCAGAAATTACCCCGACGGGATCCCTCACGGATCCCAAAAACTATCCCGAAATGATGCTGGAATTTCCTCAAAAGATCCCCTAATAGTCCCGAAATGACCGAAAACCATCCAGAAATTATGCCGGAAGGGACCCCAAATGATCCCGAATACCATACTGAAATGATGCCGAAAGGCTCCCCTAATTACCCCGTATTAGTCCCGAAAAAGTCCCGAAATGACCCCGACGGGATTCCTGGCGGAACCCGAAAAGCATACAGAAATAATGCCGAAAAGGTCCCCAAATCATCCCGTATTAGTCAAGAAAAAGTCCTGAATTGACCCCGTCGGGATCCCGGATGGATCCCGAAAACTATCCAGAAATGATGCCGGAAGGTATCCCGAAATAGTCCCGAAATGACCCTGACGGGATCCCGGACGGATCCCTAAAACCATCTAGAAATGGTGCCGGAAGGTACCTCAAATGATCCCGAAATAGTACCGAAATGACCCCGACGGGATCCCGGACGGATCCCGAAAACCATCTAGAAATGATGCCGGAGGTACCCCAAATGATCCCGAAATAGTCCCGAAATGACCCCGACGGGATACCGGACGGATCCCGAAAACCATCCAGAAATGATGCCGAAAGCCTCCCAAATGATCCCGTATTCGTCGAGAAAAATTCCCGAAATGACCCCGACGGAATCCCGGACGGATCCTCAAAACCATATAGAAATGATGCCGGAAGGTACCCCAAAGGATCCCGAAATAGTTCCGTAATGAACCTGACGGGATCCCGGACGGATCCCGAAAACCATCTAGAAATGATGCGGGAAGGTACCCCAAATGATCCCGAAATAGTCCCGAAATGACCCCGACGGGATCCCGGACGAATCCCGAAAACCATACAGAAATGATGCCGAAAGCGTCCCCAAATGATCCCGTATTAGTCGAGAAAAAGTCCCGAAATGAACCCGACTGGTTCCCGGACGGATCCCGAAAAGCATCCAGATATGATGCCGAAAGCGTCCCCAAATGATCCCGTATTAGTCGAGAAAAAGTCCCGAAATGACCCCGACGGGATCCCGGACGGATCCCGAAAACCATCTAGAAATGATGCCGGAAGGTACCCCAAATGATCCCGAAATAGTGCCGAAATGACCCCGACGGGATCCCGGACGGATCCCGAAAACCATCCAGAAATGATGCCGAAAGCGTCCCCAAATGATCCCGTATTAGTCGAGAAAAAGTCCCGAAATGACCCCGACGGGTTCCGGACGGATCCCGAAAACCATCTAGAAATGATGCGGGAAGGTACCCCAAATGATCCCGAAAAAGTCCCGAAATGACCAAGACGGGATCCCGGACGGATCCCGAAAACCATCCAGAAATGATGCCGAAATGATCCCGTATTAGTCGAGAAAAAGTCCCGAAATGACCCCAACGGGTTCCCGGACGGATCCCGAAAAGCATCCAGATATGATGCCGAAAGGGTCGCCAAATGATCCCGTATTAGTCGAGAAAAAGTCCCGAAATAAACCCGACGGGATCCCGGACGGATCCTCAAAATCATATAGAAATGGTGCCGGAAGGTAACCCAAATGATCCCAAAATAGTCCCGAAATGACCCTGATTGGATCCTGGACGGATCCCGAAAACCATCTAGCAATGATGCCGGAAGGTACCTCAAATGAACCCGTATTAGTAGAGAAAAAGTCCCAAAATTACCCTGAAGGGATCCCGAACGGATCCCGAAAACCATACAGAAATGATGCCGAAAAGGTCCCCAAATGATCCCGTATAAGTCGAGAAAAAGTCCCGAAATGACTAAGACGGGATCCCGGACGGATCCCGAAAACCATCCAGAAATGATGCCGAAAGCGTCCCCAAATGATCCCGTATTAGTCGAGAAAAAGTCCCGAAATGACCCCGACGGGATCCCGGACGGATCCCGAAAACCATCTAGAAATGATGCCGGAAGGTACCCCAAATGATCCCAAAATAGTGCCGAAATGACCCCGACGGGATCCCGGACGGATCCCGAAAACCATCCAGAAATGATGCCGAAAGCGTCCCCAAATGATCCCGTATTAGTCGAGAAAAAGTCCCGAAATGACCCCGACGGGTTCCGGACGGATCCCGAAAACCATCGAGAAATGATGCCGAAAGGGTCCCCAAATGATCCCGTATAAGTCGAGAAAAAGTCCCGAAATGACCAAGACGGGATCCCGAACGGATCCCTAAAACCATCTAGCAATGATGCCGGAAGCTACCCCAAATGATCCCGTATTAGTCGAGAAAAAATCCAGATGTGACCCCGACGGGATCCCTGACGGATCCCGAAAACCATCTAGAAATGATGCCGCAAGGTACCTCAAAGGAACCCGTATTAGTCGAGAAAAAGTCCCAAAATTACCCTGAAGGGATCCCGAACGGATCCCGAAAACCACACAGAAATGATGCCGAAAAGGTCCCCAAATGATCCCGTATTAGTCGAGAAAAAGTCCCGAAATGACCCCGACGGGATCCCGGACGGATCCCGAAAACCATTTAGAAATGATGCCGAAAGGGTCCCCAAATGATCCCGTATTAGTCGAGAAAGGGCCCCGAAATGACCCTGACGGGATCCGGACGGAACCCGAAAACCATCCAGAAATGATGCCGAAAGGGTCCTCAAATGATCCCGTATCAGTCGAGAAAAAGTCCAGAAACGACCCCGACGGGACCCGGACGGATCCCGAAAACCATCCAGAAATGATGCCGAAAGGGTCCCCAAATGATCCCGTCTTAGTCGAGAAAAAGTTCCGAAATGACCCCGACGGGATCCCGGACGGATCCCGAAAACCGTCCAGAAATGATGCCGGAAGGGTCCCCAAATGATCGCGAAATAGTCCCGAAATGATCCCGGAATAGTCCCGAAAATGTCCCAAAATAATCCCGACGGAATCCCGGACGGATCCCGAAAACTATACACAAATGACCCCGGAAGGGTCCCAAAATAATCCCGGAATAGTCCCGAAAAAGTCCAGAAATGACCCCGGCGGGATCGCGGACGGATCCCGAAAACCATCAAGAAATGATCCCTGAAGGGTCTCGAGATGACCCAAACGGGATTACAAATAGGGTGAAGATAATTATAAAACCATGTTAATAAGGCAACAGGCGCGCTGGAGCGAATGAAGAGTTACAAAGAAACATACAGGTAAAGCTAATAAAAGCGTGCTACTAAAAGCAATTGAAGGAGGGCGGATGGCGGGAGGAGGAGAGTACCACTGATCGTTTTTCCAAAATTGTTTAGATCTCGATCTGTATGAGCCAGATACCAAAAATTATTGATTTTAGGACAAAATTTACATTGAGTGGGGAAAGGGGGGAGGGGGGTGTATCACTGCTCACTTTGTAAGCCCTCGACTTATTTCACCCATTGAGTTTGTAATATTGGTGAAGGTCAGTATACGTAAAGTTATAATGTGTAAAAATTGTTAAAAAGTAATTATTCGAAGGGGTCGTGGGACCCCTTCCCCCTTTCCATGTTCGAAAAAAATTTCGCCAGTAGCCTATTATCTCTGTCCCAAATTTCATCAAAATCCGTGAAGCCGTTCTGGCGTGATTCAGTCGCAAAGACAAAAAAATATAATAATTAAATTATAACTGTTCCTAGGGGGCGGAGACCACGCCCCTTTTGAAAAATATATAGCTAGTAGATCCTTCTAGACTATTGGCTATATGCTTGCCAAATTTCATACAAATCCGTCCAGCCGTTCTTGCGTGATTGAGTCACAAAGACAAACGTCTGGACAAACATCCAAACATCCAAACATCCAAACATCCAAACATCCAAACATCCAAACATCCAAACATCTAAACATCCAAACATCCAAACATCCAAACTTTGCCATTTATCCATGTTATCTGTTTAAATTTTTTTTTCTGTCTAATGCATTTTATTTTTGTAATTGGGTAAAAAAAAGAACTTTATGAGCTGATAACCTGATAGGATCCCAAAATGATAACGAAATTATCCAGAAAAAGCCACGAAATGACCCCGACGCTATCGCGGACGGATCCCGAAAACCATCCAGAAACGCCCCGGAAGTGTTTCCAAAAGTTCCCGAAGTAGTCCCAAAAAAACCCGAAATGACAACGACACGATTCTAGACTTATCCAGATAACCACACAGAAATGATGCCTGAAGGGTACCAAATTGATCCCGAAATAGTCCCGAAAAAGTTCCGAAATTACCCTGACGGGCTCCCGGACGGATCTCAGAAACCATCCAGAAAATATCCAGGAAGGGTCCCTAAATTATCCCGACTAACTCCAGAAAAAGTTCCGAAATGGCTCCGAGGGGATCCACGATGGATCGCGAAAACCATACAGAAATGATTCCGGAAGGATTCCAAAATGATCCCGAAATAGTCCGGAATTGACCCAGATGGGATCCCGCACAGATCCAGAAATGATCCCGGAAGTGTGCAAAAACTATCCCGGAAAAGTAACAAAAAATCCCGAAATGGCTCCTACGGCATCCCGGACGGATCCAGAAATGATCTCGGAAGGGTCCCCAAATGATCCCAAAATGGTCCCGAAATGACCCTGATGGATCCGGCAAACCATCAAGAAATTATGCCGAAAGGGTCCCAAAATGATCCCGAAATAATACAGAAAAAGTCACGAAGCGACCCCTAGAGGATCCCCAAATGATCCCGTATTAGCCCCGAAAAGGTCCCGAAATAAGCCCGACGGGATCCCGGACAAATCCCGAAAACCATCCAGAAATGATGCCGGAAGGAATCCCAAATGATTCCGTAAAAGTCCCGCATTGATTCCGACGGGATCCCGAACGGATACCGAAAATCATCCAGAAGTGATGCCGGAAAGGTCCTCAAATGATCACCTAATAGTCCCGAAATGACCCTTAAGGGGTCATGGATGGATCCCATAAACCATCCAGAAATGATCTCGATATATTCCCTAAGAAGTCCCGAAATGACCCTGACGGGATCTCGAACGCACCCCTAAATTACCCTGACGGGATCCCGGACAGATCCCGAAATCCATCCAGAAATGATCTTGGGAGGGACCCCAAATGATCCCGAAAAAGTCCCGCAATGATTCCGAGGGGATCCTGATCGGATACCGATAACCATCCAGAAGTGATGCCGGAAAGGTCCTCAAATGATCACCTAATACCAAAATGACCCTGACGGCATCCCGGACTGATCCCAAAATCCATCCAGAAATGATCTTGGGAAGGTCCCAAAATTATCCCGAAATAGTCTCGGAAAAGTTCAGAAATTACCCTGACGGGTTCCCGGACGAATCCTGAAAGCCATCTCTAAATGATCCCGAAAAAGTCCCGAAATGACCCTGACTGGACCCCGAAAGGATCCCGAAAACTATCCAGAAATGATGCCGGAAATGTCCTCAAATGATCACCTAATAGTTCCGAAAAGACCCTGACGGGATCCCGAACGGATCCCGACAACTATCTAGAAATGATGCCGAAAGGGCCCGCAAATGATCCCGTATTAGTCGAGAAAAAGTCCCGAAATGAACCCGACGGGATGCCGGACGAATCCCAAAAACCAGCCAGAAATGATGCCGGAACTGACATCAAATGATCCCGAAAAAGTCCCGCAATAATTCCGACGGGATCCTGAGCGGATACCGAAAACCATCCAGAAGTGATGCCGAAAAGGTCCTCAAATGATCACCTAATAGTCCCAAAATGACCCTGACGGCATCCCGGACAGATCCCGAAATCCATCCAGAAATGATCTTGGGAGGGTCCCAAAATTATCCCGAAATAGTCTGGGAAAAGTTCAGAAATTACCCTGACGGATACCGGACGAATCCTGAAAACCAATCTTAAATGATGCCGAAAAAGTCCCGAAATGACCCTGATGGGACCCGGAAAGGATCCCGAAAACTAACCAGAAATGATGCCGGAAAGGTCCTCAAATGATCTCCCAATAGTTCCGAAAAGACCCTGACGGGATCCCGAACGGATCCCGACAACTATCCAGAAATGATACCGAAAGGGCCCGCAAATGATCCCGTATTAGTCGAGAAAAAGTCCCGAAATGACCCCGACGGGATGCCGGACGAATCCCAAAAACCATCCAGAAATGATTTTGGAAGGGACCCCAATGATCCCGAAAAAGTCCCGCAATTATTCCGACGGGAATCTGAACGGATACCGAAAACCATCCAGAAGTGATGCCGGAACGGTTCTCAAATGCTCACCTAATAGTCCCAAAATGACCCTGAGGGCATCCCGGACAAATCCCGAAATCCATCCAGAAATGATCTTGGGAAGGTCCCAAAATGATCCCGAAATAGTCTCGGAAAAGTCCAGAAATTACCCTGACGGGTTCCCGGACGAATCCTGAAAGCCATCCTTAAATGATCCCGAAAAAGCCCCGAAATGACCCTGACGGGATCCCGAAAGGATTCCAAAAACTATCCAGAATGAATGATGCCGGGAAGGTCCTCAAATGATCCCCTAATAGTTCCGAAATGACCGTGACGGGATCCCGAACGGATCCCGACAACTATCCAGAAGTTATGCCGAAAGGGTCCGCAAATGATCCCGTATTAGTCGAGAAAAAGTCCCGAAATGACCCCGACGGGATCCCGGACGAATCCCAAAAACCATCCAGAAATGATGCCGGTAGGTATCCCAAATGATCCCGAAATAATCCCGAAATGACCTCGTCGGCATCCCAGACAGATACCGAAAATTATCCAGAAATGATGCCGGAAAGGTCCACAAATGATCCCCTAATAGTCCCGAAATTATCCTGATGGGATCCCGGACGGATCCCGAAAACCATCCAGAAATGATGCCGGAAGAGCCACCAAATGATCCCGAAAAAGTCCCCAAATGACCCCGACGATATCCCGGACGGATCCCGAAAACCATCCAGAAATGATGCCGGAAGAGCCCCCAAATGATCCCGAAAAAGTCCCCAAATGACCCCGACGAGATCCCGCACGGATCCCGAAAACCATCCAGAAATGATGCCGGAAGAGCCCCAAATGACCCCGACATACTCCAGACAAGGTTCCGAAATGGCTCCGAGGGAATCAACGAAGGATCGCGAAAACCATACAGAAATGATTCCGGAAGGATCCCAAAATGATCCCGAAATAGTCCGGAAATGACCCAGATGGGATCCCGCACAGATCCAGAAATGATCCCGGAAGGGTCCAAAAACTATCCCGGAAAAGTAACAAAAAATCCCGAAATGGCTCCTACGGCATCCCGGACGGATCCAGAAATGATCTGGGAAGGGTCCCCAAATGATCCCAAAATGGTCCCGAAATGACCCTGATGGATCCGGCAAACCATCAAGAAATTATGCCGGAAGGGTCCCCAAATGATCCCGAAATAAAACAGAAAAAGTCACGAAACGACCCCTAGAGGATCCCCAAATGATCCCGTATTAGCACCAAAAAATTCCCAAAATGACCCTGACGGGATCCCGAAAGGATTCCGAAAACAATACAGAAATGATGCCGGAAAGGTCCTCAAATGATCCCCTAAAAGTCCCGAAATGACCGTGACGGGATCCCGACAACTATCCGGAAATGATGCCGAAAGGGTCCGCAAATGATCCCGTATTAGTCGAAAAAAAGTCCCGAAAGGACCACGACGGGATCCCGGACGAATCCCAAAAACCATCCAGAAATGATGCCGGTAGGTATCCCAAATGATCCCGAAATAGTCCCGAAATGACCTCGTCGGCATCCCGGACGGATCCCGAAAATTATCCAGAAATGATGCCGGAAAGGTTCCCAAATGATCCCCTAATAGTCCCGAAATTACCCCAATGGGATCCCGGACGGATCCCGAAAACCATCCAGAAATGATGCCGAAAGGGTTCCCAAATGATCCCGTATTAGTCGCGAAAAAGTCCCGAAATGACCCCGACGGGATCCCGGACGGATCCCGAAAACCATCCAGAAATGATGCCGAAAGGGTTCCCAAATGATCCCGTATTAGTCGCGAAAAAGTCCTGAAATGACCCCGACGGGGTCCCGGACGGATCCCGAAAACCATCCAGAAATGATGCCGGATGAGCCCCAAAATGATCCCGAAAAAGTCCCCAAATTACCCCGACGAGATCCCGGACGGATCCCGAAAACCATCCAGAAATGACGCCGGAAAGGTCCTCAAATGATCACCTAATAGTCCCGAAATGATCCTTAAGGGGTCATGGACGGATCCCATAAACCATCCAGAAATGATCCCGATATATTCCCGAAGAAGTCCCGAAATGACCCTGACGGGATCTCGAACGCACCCCTAAATGACCCTGACGGGATCCCGGACAGATCCCGAAATCCATCCAGAAATGATCTTGGGAAGGTCCCAAAATTATCCCGAAATAGTCTCGGAAAAGTTCAGAAATAACCCTGACGGGTTCCCGGACGAATAATGAAAGCCATCTCTAAATGATCCCGAAAAAGTCCCGAAATCACCCTGACTGGACCCCGAAAGGATCCCGAAAACTATCCAGAAATGATGCCGGAAATGTCCTCAAATGATCACCTAATAGTTCCGAAAAGACCCTGACGGGATCCCGAACGGATCCCGACAACTATCTAGAAATGATGCCGAAAGGGCCCGCAAATGATCCCGTATTAGTCGAGAAAAAGTCCCGAAATGAACCCGACGGGATGCCGGACGAATCCTAAAAACCAGCCAGAAATGATGCCGGAAGGGACACCAAATGATCCCGAAAAAGTCCCGCAATAATTCCGACGGGATCCTGAGCGGATACCGAAAACCATCCAGAAGTGATGCCGAAAAGGTCCTCAAATGATCACCTAATAGTCCCAAAATGACCCTGACGGCATCCCGGACTGATCCCGAAATCCATCCAGAAATGATCTTGGGAGGGTCCCAAAATTATCCCGAAATAGTCTGGGAAAAGTCCAGAAATTACCCTGACGGATACCGGACGAATCCTGAAAACCAATCTTAAATGATGCCGAAAAAGTCCCGAAATGACCCTGAAGGGACCCGGAAAGGATCCCGAAAACTAACCAGAAATGATGCCGGAAAGGTCCTCAAATGATCTCCCAATAGTTCCGAAAAGACCCTGACGGGATCCCGAACGGATCCCGACAACTATCCAGAAATGATACCGAAAGGGCCCGCAAATGATCCCGTATTAGTCGAGAAAAAGTCCCGAAATGACCCCGACGGGATGCCGGACGAATCCCAAAAACCATCCAGAAATGATTTTGGAAGGGACACCAATAATCCCGAAAAAGTCCCGCAATTATTCCGACGGGAATCTGAACGGATACCGAAAACCATCCAGAAGTGATGCCGGAACGGTCCTCAAATGCTCACCTAATAGTCCCAAAATGACCCTGAGGGCATCCCGGACAAATCCCGAAATCCATCCAGAAATGATCTTTGGAAGGTCCCAAAATGATCCCGAAATAGTCTCGGAAAAGTCCAGAAATTACCCTGACGGGTTCCCGGATGAATCCTGAAAGCCATTCTTAAATGATCCCGAAAAAGCCCCGAAATGACCCTGACGGGATCCCGAAAGGATTCCAAAAACTATCCAGAAATGATGCCGGAAAGGTCCTCAAATGATCCCCTAATAGTTCCGAAATGCCGTGACGGGATCCCGGACGGATCCCGAAAACCATCCAGAAATGATGCCGGAAGAGCCCCCAAATGATCCCGAAAAAGTCCCCAAATGACCCCGACGATATCCCGGACGGATCCCGAAAACCATCCAGAAATGATGCCGGAAGAGCCCCCAAATGATCCCGAAAAAGTCCCCTAATGACCCCGACGAGATCCCGCACGGATCCCGAAAACCATCCAGAAATGATGCCGGAAGAGCCCCAAATGATCCCGAAAAAGTCCCCAAATGACCCCGACATACTCCAGAAAAGGTTCCGAAATGGCTCCGAGGGAATCAACGACGGATCGCGAAAACCATACAGAAATGATTCCGGAAGGATCCCAAAATGATCCCGAAATAGTCCGGAAATGACCCAGATGGGATCCCGCACAGATCCAGAAATGATCCCGGAAGGGTCCAAAAACTATCCCGGAAAAGTAACAAAAAATCCCGAAATGGCTCCTACGGCATCCCGGACGGATCCAGAAATGATCTCGGAAGGGTCCCCAAATGATCCCAAAATGGTCCCGAAATGACCCTGATGGATCCGGCAAACCATCAAGAAATTATGCCGGAAGGGTCCCAAATGATCCCGAAATAAAACAGAAAAAGTCACGAAACGACCCCTAGAGGATCCCCAAATGATCCCGTATTAGGCCCAAAAAAGTCCCAAAATGACCCTGACGGGATCCCGAAAGGATTCCGAAAACAATACAGAAATGATGCCGGAAAGGTCCTCAAATGATCCCCTAATAGTCCCGAAATGACCGTGACGGGATCCCGACAACTATCCAGAAATGATGCCGAAAGGGTCCGCAAATGATCCCGTATTAGTCGAAAAAAGTCCCGAAAGGACCACGACGGGATCCCGGACGAATCCCAAAAACCATCCAGAAATGATGCCGGTAGGTATCCCAAATGATCCCGAAATAATCCCGAAATGACCTCGTCGGCATCCCGGACGGATACCGAAAATTATCCAGAAATGATGCCGGAAAGGTCCACAAATGATCCCCTAATAGTCCCGAAATTACCCTGATGGGATCCCGGACGGATCCCGAAAACCATCCAGAACTGATGCCGGAAGAGCCCCCAAATGATCCCGAAAAAGTCCCCAAATGACCCCGACGATATCCCGGACGGATCCCGAAAACCATCCAGAAATGATGCCGGAAGAGCCCCCAAATGATCCCGAAAAAGTCCCCTAATGACCCCGACGAGATCCCGCACGGATCCCGAAAACCATCCAGAAATGATGCCGGAAGAGCCCCAAATGATCCCGAAAAAGTCCCCAAATGACCCCGACATACTCCAGAAAAGGTTCCGAAATGGCTCCGAGGGAATCAACGACGGATCGCGAAAACCATACAGAAATGATTCCGGAAGGATCCCAAAATGATCCCGAAATAGTCCGGAAATGACCCAGATGGGATCCCGCACAGATCCAGAAATGATCCCGGAAGGGTCCAAAAACTATCCCGGAAAAGTAACAAAAAATCCCGAAATGGCTCCTACGGCATCCCGGACGGATCCAGAAATGATCTCGGAAGGGTCCCCAAATCATCCCAAAATGGTCCCGAAATGACCCTGATGGATCCGGCAAACCATCAAGAAATTATGCCGGAAGGGTCCCAAATGATCCCGAAATAAAACAGAAAAAGTCACGAAACGACCCCTAGAGGATCCCCAAATGATCCCGTATTAGGCCCAAAAAAGTCCCAAAATGACCCTGACGGGATCCCGAAAGGATTCCGAAAACAATACAGAAATGATGCCGGAAAGGTCCTCAAATGATCCCCTAATAGTCCCGAAATGACCGTGACGGGATCCCGACAACTATCCAGAAATGATGCCGAAAGGGTCCGCAAATGATCCCGTATTAGTCGAAAAAAGTCCCGAAAGGACCACGACGGGATCCCGGACGAATCCCAAAAACCATCCAGAAACGATGCCGGTAGGTATCCCAAATGAACCCGAAATTACCTCGTCGGCATCCCGGACGGATCCCGAAAATTATCCAGAAATGATGCCGGAAAGGTTCCCAAATGATCCCCTAATAGTCCCGAAATTACCCTAATGGGATCCCGGACGGATCCCGAAAACCATCCAGAAATGATGCCGAAAGGGTTCCGAAATGATCCCGTATTAGTCGCGAAAAAGTCCCGAAATGACCCCGACGGGATCCCGGACGGATCCCGAAAACAATCCAGAAATGATGCCGAAAGGGTTCCCAAATGATCCCGTATTAGTCGCGAAAAAGTCCCGAAATGACCCCGACGGGATCCCGGACGGATCCCGAAAACCATCCAGAAATGATGCCGGATGAGCCCCAAAATGATCCCGAAAAAGTCCCCAAATGACCCCGACGAGATCCCGGACGGATCCCGAAAACCATCCAGAAATGATGCCGGAAGAGCCCCCAAATGATCCCGAAAAAGTCCCCAAATGACCCCGACGATATCCCGGACGGATCCCGAAAACCATCCAGAAATGATGCCGGAAGAGCCCTCAAATGATCCCGAAAAAGTCCCCATATGACCCCGACGAGATCCCGCACGGATCCCGAAAACCATCCAGAAATGATGCCGGAAGGGTCCCCAAATGATCGCGAAATAGTCCCGGATTGATTCCGGAATAGTCCCGAAAATGTTCCAAAATAACCCCGACGGGATCCCGGACGGATCCCGTAAACTATACAGAAATGATCCCGGAAGGGTCCCAAAATGATCCCGAAATAGTCCCGAAAAAGTCCCGAAATTACCCCGGCGTAATCCCGGACCGATCCCGAAAACCATCCAGAAATGATCCCGGAAGGGTCTCGATATGACCCTTACGGGATTACAAATAAGGTGAAGCTAATTATAAAACCATGTTAATAAGGCAGCAGGCGAATTGGAGCGAATAAAAAGTTAGATAGAAACATACAGGTAAAGCTAATAAAAGCGTGCTAATAAAAACAATTGATGGAGGGCGGATGGCGGGAGTAGAGGAGAGGACCACTGATCGTTCCTCCAAAATTGTCTAGATCTCGTTCTGTATGTACCAGATACCAAAAACTATTGATTTAGGAGAAAATTTAGATTGAGTTATAACAATTTATGGATTTTACACCAGAGGGGGAGATAAAGGGGGGCGGGCGGAGGGTGTCACTGCTTACTTTGTAAGCCCTCGACTTATTTGACCCCTTGAGTCTGTGATATTGGTGAAGGCCAGTATACGTAAAGTTATAATGTGTAAAAATTATGAAAAATAATTTCTCGAAGGGTCGTGGGACCCCCACCCCTCTTTCCATGTTCGAAAAAAATTTCGCTAGTAGACTACTGTCTGTGTCCCAAATTTCATCAAAATCCGTGTAGCCATTCTGGCGTGATTCAGTCGCAAAGACGAAAAAATATAATAATTAAATTATAACTGTTCCTAGGGGGCGGGGACCACGCCCCTTTTGAAAAATATATAGCTAGTAGATCCTTCTAGACTATTGGCTATATGTGTGCAAAATTTCATCCAAATCGGTCCAGCCGTTCTTGCGTTATTGAGTCACAAAGACAAACGTCTGGACAAACATCCAAACATCCAAACATCCAAACATCTAAACATCCAAACATCCAAACATCTTAACATCCAAACTTTCCCATTTATAATATATATTAGATTAGATTAGATTAGATATATATCTACATTAAAATAATATAACGAAAAAATCAGTGCATGCTATATATTACATAGATATTTAAAAAAAATAATTTTAAATAGGAGGCCATATTTTTTCAATTACACATAGGGATTGCAAGCTTTAAACTGCATAGTATTTTGATTTTTAAATTCAAGTGTGTTTAAGTAGGACGTATTGCTTCTTCGAAAGTTTTTCAATTTTTAAATTTAAAATTTTTGTGCTGTTTAAGTGTGACATATTGTATTTCAGCTTTTTTTCATTGGTACTGTACTGCGCTGTTAAGAAAATCGTAAGTATTTTTTATTACAATATTTTTTTCGAAATCTATATCTATACTAATATATATTTTGAAAGCCGTTTTTTTCTGAACCGCAAAGCTCCAAAACGGCTGGAGTCCGACATAGTTATAGGCAAAAAAAAAAAGAATAAGAGTCCGGGAAGGTTTTGGAGATATCCCACAAAATGTGGACCAGGGTAACCTTATAACGTGTTCATACAATATGGGTATCAAATGGCGGGTGTTGACAAGTGCTTTAACATGGTGTAGTTATTAGTCCCATGTAAGACCCCGTTTTTGAGGTATTGACCAAAATATGGACCAGGTGTGGCCTTAGACGGTTTCCCTACAATATGGGTGTCAAATGAAAGCTGTTGACGTGTGCTTTAACATGGTGTAGTTATTAGACCCACATAAGACCCCGTGTTAGAGGTATTGACCAAAATATGCACCAGGTGTGGCCCTAGACAATATGGTGTTCACGAGTGCTTTAAAATGGTGTAGTTCTTAGTCCCGTGTGAAACCCTGTTTTCGGGATGGTATGATTTGCTTTTTGTTTGGAAGGTTATAGCGTATTTGTTTCTTACTGCGTGAGTACATGTTAAAAAAGAATTAAAATCAGAGAAAATTTATATACAGTCTCTCACAAAAGTTCTCACCAACTTCGGCTTCTGCAAATTTATTTTAACTAATTTCCTATAAGAATATGTATCAAGATCTAATAAAAAAAACTATAAAAAGGTATATACTTAAGTGAAGGTGTATACTTATTATTGTGAGTAACTGTACCTATACGATTAGGTGTGAACTTGCTAAAAAGGAAAATGCCGAAAGAGCGAACCAGACTAAGTCGGAAAACACCGCACAACGCGTTAACAGCAGCTACATATCGTGCGCAAGAACGTATTCCGATTTATTGTTTTTCCAGTAGATGCGCGTTTAATTACCAATTAAATTACGATTATGTCAATTCAAAGGATCTTCAAATAGGAAGAATGAATGTGGTTTATGTTCATTGCGGTGCAAAAAAATGGAGCGGCGATGCGCCAGGTTTATGCTGTGCTGGAGGTAAGATAGTTCTTCCCAATCTTCAGGAGCCGCCGGACCCACTAAAATCTATAATTATCGGCATTCATCCATTATCAAAGCATTTTCTGGATAATGCTAGAAAGTACAATAGGTTATTTCAAATGACTTCTTTTGGCACGCATGAGATAAGAGAAGGAAATTCATGCCATCTTACAAAATTCAAGGTTAGGTATACCATCTTATTGGGTCACTATTACCAAAACCGCATTTCTACATGCCCAGTACCTACAAATGTATTTTATTTCCGAGGCTGACCAAACCACCATTCGCTCAAACATGATACCAGCGTTAAATTTGGAAGTTATAGATATACTAGAAATTTTCTGCATATATATAACTCCTTTATTTCGGACTTCAAATATAGTTTAGAGCGTATTGACACGTCCGAGATTGTCAAATCATGCTTCAAGGCATCTTTATTATGGAATCACGTAGAGAAATTGTGTCTGCGAACAAACATGAGACCACATCTGAAAGGAAATGTTAGTACATTTCCCCAGGATTTACTCGACATAGGAGATAGAAAATGTCCAATGAGAACGGTTACTTTAGAGTTGATTCAAGGCTTGGTAATGTGGTACATAACGTGGACCAATTAATATTGCAAATTTATCCCAATATTGAACATCTTTGCAGTAAGCCATATACCTGGCTATGCGAGAGGGCTATCGTTTCACCAAGAAATAAAACTGTAGATAAAATTAACAACATATTTATAGATATAATTCCCAGCGAAACTAGAGAGTATTTATCAACTGACTCTGTCCTTAATAGAGAAGATGCCGTACTCTACCCTACTGAATTTTTAAATTCTCTTAATCCCTCTGGCTTATCCCGTCATATATTAAAGTTAAAAAGTAACATTCCAGTTATTTTACTGCGCAACTTAAAGCCACCCACGATATGCAATGGGACGAGATTACAAATAAAACGAATGCATTACAATATCCTAGAGGTAACAATTCTTCGGGCACGGCAGTCGCGGTCTGCAGCAATAGATTCTCTTCGTTCTTTACGGAACGAGCACCATAGGGTTTTCGTAGCTGAATCCCGTGCACAAAGAAGAATAAGTTAGTGTGAGAATTTTAATCGTCTTGCATTCCGGTATAATCCAAGTGCTGACTACAATCATAGTGTTGACATTGGGCAGATGACTCATATCTGTAATTACTGTCAGGCTCTGAAGTTCAAAAATGAAACGAAAGGAATGTGTTGCGCAGGTGGAAAAATCAACTTGCCTTAACTTGAGGTACCATCAGAACCATTAAGAATTTTACTTTCCGGATCTACTCCCGAATCAAAGCGTTTCCTATCGAGCGTCAGTAAATATAATAGTTGCTTTCAAATGACTTCGCTTGGTGTGAATATTGTCACTGCCCAATTTATGCCAACTTTCAAAATCCAAGGGCAAATCTATCACAAAACTGGCTACTTGCTAGTTGTTCAAAACAGTGACCATAAATTTCTTCAAATGTTTTTTATCGGTGGGGAAAGTGATCTCATAAATGCATGTTTAAGAATACATACAACTCTTAAATATTCTATAATTTTGCAACTACAAGAACTCCTTCACGACAAAAACAATTTGATTCGTTTGTTCAAAACCGCACTTGATATGATGCAATCGGATACCCACAAGATTGTCATTCATCCGGACAGAATGCCTTCTGGAGAACATGCCCGGAGATATAGTGCTCCAACTATTGATGAAGTGGCAATTGTCAGGGTGGAGATCAATTTCAACCAAGGGATATTGTTCTACATCGAAGAAATGACACTGGATCACAAATTCCAATTTTTTTTGTGCACCACAGACGCCATTATGAAATTCCTATGTAAAATTACGCCCTGATTCCGAAAATCAAGGTTATTTTTAATTCTATGGTAACGTTTTTGAGATATTTACGAATTCCGTTTTTCAAAAAAAAAAAAAAAAAATTGAGTCCACTTAATCATATATATCTCATGAACGTAATTCCAAAACGGTTTGAAGCTTTTAAAACATTGCATACAACAGTTTTTGCTAGGCCATGCAGATTCACAGATAACGAACAATAATTACGGATTTTTTAAATTTTTTTTTTGTAAAAAAATATAAAAAAAAATTGTACTTTGCGAGGAAGGATCTCGAAAACTTTAAATTTTTTTTAAGATTATTTTTTCTCTCTAAGCTCTGTTTTATTACAAACAAATAAGCTTTCATTCAACAAAATCGTTGGACTAATACAAAAGTTATAAGCATTAAAGTAAATATATCCATTTAATACTTAAGTTCCCTACTGGTATTCGTATTTATTCGTATATCAGTTAGTTAAAAAAATAAAAAATAAATGTAAGGCGCGATAACCTCCGAAGAGATCTAAGGCCGAGCTTCTCTTCCAATTTGCGTCGTGCTCCTCTTGATTTTTCCCTACAAATTGGCCGGACGGGACCTACATGTTTTATGCCGACTCCGAACGGCATCTGCAAGGCAGATGAGTTTTCACTGAGAGCTTTTCATGGCAGAAATACAATCGGAGCGCTTGCCAGACACTGCCGAGGGGCGACCCCGCTTAGAAAAATTTTCTTCTAATTGAAAAATCTTATTTCTAAAATTTTGATGTTGCTTTGCCCGGGAGTTGAACCCAGGGCATACGGTGTGATAGGCGGAGCACGCTACCATCACACCACGGTGGCCGCCAAGTCAGTTAGTTAGCAGGTAGATTTTCGAAGGGTTATTACACTTACGGTCATAAAAAGCCGACGGCAATGTCTTCCCTGTTACATCGTTTCTGCGGTCATTCCAGCTATGTAACGAAAGTTTGTAGTTATTGATATTAACATCGATATTTCCTCAACTCATTAGGTGGTATCTTAAGACGAGAAAGCTAGAAAGTTCCTAGCAGTTTGCGTAAAATCAAAAATGTTTTATAAAAGTAATAGTTTTATCCTTGAAGAAGAAAATTAATATTGTAACGAATTTACTGCAATTCCTCTTATTTGCAACCTTCTACTAACGTTCGTATCGCTAAAGTGTTGAATAAGTAACTCCAATATTTAATAATGCAAAATGGCCTTAATTAAAGTACTTCACAATAACACTGATACTTCACAACCAATAACTTGCTTAAATGAAACTGATTGTCGTGCCTCTACTGTTGCTGCTTTTATACTGTGTGATTTCCTCGTTGCATCTTCTAGGCACTTCCAGAATTTATTTAGTTACTGGTATATAATTATAACTACAGATCCACGTGTGTAGCTCTCATATGCACGTGTATTTGTGAGCGACACTTCCACAATTATAATTGCATACTTTTGGGAGAATCTCAGATAAGATATCTGCATGTGTTTGTGCGTTGCTTCTCCGCTGCGTGTATATACATATGTATGTGTAGATATAATGATTGAATTATTGATGTGCATACAGGTCACTGCTTAGCGTCGGCTTAGAGATGACAGCACCCCTTAGTGTTGCTAATATTCGTAACACTGCCCTCCACCTAAGTCTGATCGTCCCGATCAGACAAATCTCTCGATCTAACCGCTGCTAGCCTCTCCACATGAACCACCCTTCTATTTCGTGGTTTCCCAATTGTTTGTATGCGGTAGGTAGGTAGGTTGAACTGGCCGGTCCATGAGGACCTCACATAGACTGATTGAGTCCGTAGTGTTACCAGAAGTTTGTTTTAACGACCAAACTGAAAAACCCTATCAAAAACCAGGACCTATGTTATAAAATAACTCCGTCCTCTTAGCAAATACTAGAAGCTTCCTAGGACTTAAGCCACTTGCTGCTTCTAGATCTGACAGCTGTATCACTCCTAATAGCTGGAGTCTTAGCCTGGCAAGTGCAGGGCATGAGCACAGAACGTGCTCGATCGTTTCCTCCTCCAACCCGCACTTCCTACATCTGCTATCACTGACCAAGCCTAGTTTAAAGGCATGTGACGCCAGAAGGCAGTGTCCAGTCAGAATACCCGTCATGAGTCTACAGTCCTCTCTTTTTAATGATAGGAGCAACTGTGTTAGTCTAAGGTTGTAAGACCTACACATAATCTTCGACACTTTACAGCCCCGCGCTTGAACCCACGCCTTTCCCGCTTGGTCGATCATGTGCACCTCTCGCCTTCGCTTAATCTCGCCCAATATAATTGGGACATCTACGGAGCAAGCTTCAAGGGATGCGCCCTTTTTAGTTAGTTCATCCGCTTTTTCATTCCCATCTATTCCCATATGCCCTGGGACCCAATATAGATGTATGCTTCTCCCTGTCCCGATTCTCTCCAGAGACTGCTTACACTCTAACACGCATTTAGATGCTGTGCTATGCGAGATTATTGCCTTAATTGCTGCTTGACTGTCAATATAAAAGTTAACGCGGTTGCAGCTTAAGCTATTCTCTTCCAGGGTTTCTACTGCTTTGGTTACGGCTAATATTTCCGCTTGGAAAACGCGTCAGTAATCCGGCAGACTGTAGGATCTACTTATTTCCGGATCAGCGCAGTATACCGCAGACCCTACTCCTTCCACTACTTGGGAACCATCGGTGTACACATGTATCGCCTCGTCCGCCATTTGCGCACCATTGCGCCAACCGTCCACCTCTATTGTGGCCTTAAGATCTCCCTCTCCCTTGTATGCGGTAGATGACATCACTGATCCTTTTCACAACTCTGTACGGACCTTCCCAACTGTACCCATATTTGGATGGAACACCTTTCCGCCGGTGAGGGTTGCATAGCAGTACCAAATCTCCCTCCAAGAGACCTTCCGAATTAAAGTTCTTGTCATGCTAGTGTTTCATCTTACAACTCATTACCCTCACACTCTATTCTTTGGCCAATGAAGAACTACTTCGCAGATCCTGATCTTGACGGATTGACTTTGTATCATCACAAGAGTAGTGCGCGCTGGCTTGAAACCACCCTTGCATTCTTTCTGGAAAATTCATTCCTTCGTTTTTGTGCATCCATTTGTTTTTTTCGATGCCAGTGTTTCCCTCGCAGGTACTTTTGATTTCGCTTTATTTGGCCCATTCAATCCATCAACCTTTTCCTTTGACTTTCGTGGTCTTTGTCGAGCCTTCTCCACCAGTACTCGATTACTACTGAACCCTTTCGCCAAACTGAAGTTAAGTGGTATATCCTAGTCCTTTTAACGCATAATCCTTCCTTGAATGTCCATCCTGATGTCATGGTCAACTAAGAAGTCCACTCCAAATATAACTTCATCAATAATCTCCGCTACAACGAATTTGTGTAGAACATGACCCCAATTAAGGCTTCACATACCACTTCTCTCTGGACTTGGTTACACTCGCCTGTGACCGTACGCAACCTTGCTCCAGGTAATGGCTTTACTCTCCTATTGACCAAATCAGATCGGATTAAGGAGTGAGATGCGCCCGTATCTACACTCAGTACACGCTCCTTGCCATCCAGCTTTCCTTTGACGGCAAGACTGCTCGATTTTCTTCCAATTTTCGAGACAGATATCACAGGACATTGAACAGCTGGAGGTAGCTGTCGATCTTTACATCTGGCACGCTCTTGCTCATCTCCTCCAGCTTTGCGTTTACGGCCACGCAAGTTGGAACTACCAGGACCGAAATCGCAATGACGTGCAATGTGACCGGGCTTCCCGCATTTGAAGCATTTGATAACTCTTTCACTCCGCTTTTGCGATCCTTTCAGCGCCTCCAATATTGCGTCTACCCACTCTGGCCTTTCTACTTCCACCCGGTGAGCCTTATATGCTGGTTTACTCAATAGGGAGGCAGTCGCCTGAGTCAATGCATGTGATACCGTTTCAGCAAATGTCAGCTTTGGGTTGGCGTATGTAGCTCGCTTTGTTTCCACGTCCCGTATGCCATTTATAAAACTCTGGATTTTTACCCTCTCGGTGTATTCCACGGGTGCGTCCGCATTTGCGAGATGAGCCAATCTTTCAACATCCGACGACAAATCCTGCAAAGTCTCATTCGCTCTTTGGTGACGGTTTTGCAACTCAATTTGGTATATCTGTTTTATATGCTCGCTTCCATAACGTCTCTCGACAGCGGCCATCAATGCTTCATAACTGTTCCTTCTGGAATAGTCGGTAAGATTTCAGGTGTAGGCCCTTTCAATGCCACGAACAGTGCAGCAACTTTATCTTCCGCATTCCAGTTGTTCATTGCTGCTGTCTTCTCAAACTGTAGCTTAAAGACATAGAAAGGAACAGAACCGTCAAAGGATGATGTTTTTACCTTTGGATTACTCGCTGAAACAGCTGTGCGATATAGTTGTAACTGATCCATACGACCCTTCAAATCATCGACTTCTGCCTGAAATTAAGCGATTTTTGCATCCCGCGCTTCCAGTTTTGATGATACCCTTGCTTCCTGTTCTGACAGTTGCGACGATATGCGAGTTTCTTGTACTTTCAACTGCTCAGCCATATATGTCTTCTGTTCTTCTATCTGTGTTTCCATCTTAAATGTAATCTGTGTCGCTTGGGATTCCATCTTGGATGTTATACGGTCCTCCTGGGATTCTAGTTGAGATGCCATATATGTCTTCTGTTCTTCCAGTTGAGATGACATTTGCGACGACATTGATGTTACTGTCGATGTTTGTGCAGATATTGCAGCCAATATCATGTTCAAGTCTGTGCTGGTAACTGTCTGCGATGTTTCGTTTTTCTCTTCAATTTTTGTTGTCTCCTCGCCATCAAGATGAAAGACATACTCTTCCACGTTAATTCCCTCTAATTTCATTGCCCCTCGTAGTCGTGCCTGAAGTTCGAGTTTATTGCCGGTTGTATTCAATCCACGGCTGTCCAACTCCTTCTTCAGTTGCTGGATCTTCAATTCACTCCACTTTGCCATGTCCAAGTTGTATTCGCAATCTTCGGAATTTATTCAACAAATCATCTTCTGACACCAATTGTAACGAATTTACTGCAATTCCTTTTATTTGCAACCTTCTACTAACGTTCGTATCGCTAAACTGTTTTTATTTAATAATGCAAAATGGCCTTTATTAAAGTACTTCACAATAACACTGATACTTCACAACCAATAACTTGCTTAAATGAAACTGATTGTCGCGCCTCTACTGTTGCTGCTTTTATACTGTGAGATTTCCTCGTTGCATCTTCTAGGCGCTTCCAGAATTTACTTAGTTACTGGTATATAATTATAACTACAGATGCACGTGTGTAGCTCTCATATGCGCGTGTATTTGTGAGCGACACTTCCACATTTATAATTGCATACTTTTGGGAGCATCTCAGATAAGATATCTGCATGTGTTTGTGCGTTGCTTCTCCGCTGCGTGTACGTACATATGTGTAGACATAATGATTAAATTATTGATGTGCATACAAGTCACTGCTTAGCATCGGCTGAGAGATGACAGTACCCCTTAGTGTTACTAATATTCGTAACAATATAATTGTTTACGAAGGACAAATCACGCAAAATATGGAAATAGTAGGTGGAGTACATTATAATAAATTATTCTTAAAAATATTGTGGACGAAATATATTAAATAGGTGAATTTATCCCCTCATTTTCGAAGTGGACGACCACGAAATGCCAATGTAGGCGTTGATAAAAATATCGTCATCATGGCTCTACTGAATACATTTAAAACTGCTCCAGAAACTTCCGCGGAATTGAAGGATAATATAAACATGACAAATACAATAGCAAGGGCACTGTGTCTCTTGAGAAAAACGAATTTGATGGCCCATGGCTAAAAAAAACCTACTTTCCACCACAAAAAAGCGATCGCGCACGCTAACTGGTATTATAAAAACATAAATTGGACAGGGAACGATTGGCCATGCTTCATATTCTCTTATGAGTCAAAACTGCGTTAAGGCAACAGTGAAGGATTCGCCGTATTTAATGGTGTGGAACGCATTAAACACCGTGAGAGTCGCTTATATTTTGTTAATGGGGAGTTAAACTAACTCCGCCTCCTACATTGATAGCATTCAAGACGGAATTGGAGGTTAATCGAGCACATTAATCTGAACGCAGCTGCAAATCCATATTTTGGTATTTTTGGGGATAACCACGCATTACAAAACTGAATTGAATTTATTTATTTTGCGCTATTCTGAGAATATGACTCGTCGCCAGTCGATCCTAGGCCACTTTCTCTTTTCGCAGAACCAGTTTAGTAGGGGGGAAGGATTTTTGTACCAAGAAGCTGGTTTTATTCTAGCCAGGGACCATCTAATTATTGTACCTCAAGTGACGGCGGACCAACAATATTATAGTTTTCACGTTTATACTATCCCTCATTTCCGCGGAAGTTTCTGGATCAATTTTAAATGTATTCAGAGGAGCTATCCTGACGATATTCCTATTAACGCGTTCAGTGGCCTTTCGTGGTCGTCCACATTGATAATGTGTGAATAAAGTCCCCTATTCAATATATTATATAATTGCAGTTTATACCCGTCATTTATTTAAAAATATAATATTATGACGAATATTAGTGACACTAAGTGATACTCACATCACTAGTCTGATGCTAAGTAAATGAAGCCACAACAACAATAAAGCAGGCAGTCACTTGTATCTACATAAACTAATCAATCATTATGTCTACACATATGTACGTACACGCAGCGGAGAGAGACGCACAAACACATGCATATATCTTATGTGAGATGCTCCCAAAAGTAGGCAATTATCTGTGGAAATATCACTCACATATACACGCGCATATGAGAAGCTATAACGTGCATATGTAGTTATGTTATAGTTTGTAATTTTATAGCTGGTAGCAAATTCTAGAAGCAGCAGCAGGTGAGGCACGACGAACAAGCACGCTATCTGTCGAGCAGTAGAAGTGTTATTGTGAAGTACTTTAATAAAGGCCATTTTGCATTATTGAATAGTGATTTTGCATTATTGAATAGTGATTTTGCATTATTGAATAGTGGAGTTATTTATTCAACAGTTTAGTGATTCGAACTTTAGTAGAAGGTTGCAAATATGAGGAATTGCTCTAAATTCGTTACAATATGAATAAAAGGGCGCGAGAGTTTGAGTGTGTAAATGATCCAGATATGTTCTGTTTCATCTGCGGTCAAGTTATCGTTAAAAGGATGCGACGTGTGTTTTCAAATCCTTTGAAATTTACATAGTATAAGTATTTTGGAATTGAGCCTAAACACAATGAGAACATCTTGGACACCGAATACTGTGTGCACCACATGCCGGGTCGAATTGATTCTTTCGGAAATCGAAACAAAAAGGCGCGTTGTAAAAATTAGGAATTTCTTCCCTTTTAATGCATAGCTGACTAATTTCTGAAACTATCTATTTAGCCGACATATCTTATAACTTTAAACGAGCAATTCTCGTATATTTGTGTAGCCGAACGATCTCGGGAACGGCTCAACCGATTTAAGTGAAATTTGGCACAGAGATAATGTATCATCTTCTAAGACTTTCTACCTAGATGTTGCCACTCAGAATGTTTCACAAGGCTGCCACCTATTATAAATTAAAAAAATTGCATGAGATATGCCGATATGGGTATAAAACGAAAGGTATTTCACTCCGCATTACAATAGGGACATTTTTGAGTAGGGCTGCCATTTAGGGTTGCCACCTATCCGAAATTAAAAAAAATTTGCATGGGATATGCCGATATGGGTATCAAACGAAAGGTATTTCACTCCGCATTACAATAGGGATACTTTTGAATAGGGTTTCCATTTAGGGTTGCCACCGAATCGAAAAAAAATTGCATGAGATAGGCCGATATGGGTATCAAACGAAATTTATTTTACTCCGCATTACAATAGGGATATTTTTGAGTAGTGTTACCATTTAGGGTTGCCACCTATTCGAAATGAAAAAAAAAATTGCATTAGATATGCCGATATGGGTACCAAACGAAAGGTATTTCACTCCACATTACAATAGAGGCATTTTTGAGTAGGGTTGGCATTTAGGGTTTGGGTAGTTAGATAATAATATACTTACTCATATTCTATTAAAGCTTTAAAGGAGAACATTAAAGTTAAAAATCTTCGTAAAAAATCTTACACATAATTCGACTTAATTCTCTTAATTTTACACACACTAATAAAAGGCGCGGCTGCAAGCGGGCGTCTGTCTTGGAGCAGGGTTGTGCGCTGGGCTTGGGACCCGCCACGTAAAACTATACTCCAATGAAATATAACAACAAGCCTCGGATAAATACACTCTCTATTGATGACGACCATGGCAAACGTTTGAAGGACAATGAATTGAGGGCATGCACCTGGAACGTCCGCTCCCTGAATGGGATTGGTGCAGATGCCCGGCTGGTTGATGTCCTCGTCAAAGCAAAATCTGACATCACCGTCATTCAAGAAATGCGTTGGACGAAGCAAGGAAGAAAGAAGATCAACAATTGTGACATATATTGGAGTGGCCATACGAATAAGCGCAGTTTCGGCGTCGGATTCGTGGTGGGAGAGAGACCTTGTCGCCAAGTGCTGGCGTGCACGCCTGTGGACGAACGTTTCGCCGCTATCCGAATAAAAGCAAATTTTTTTAATATATCATTCATCTGCGCCCATGCGCCGACAGAGGACAAAGACGATGAGGTGAAAGACACTTTTTATGAACAATTAGAACGCACATACGAGCGCTGCCCCCGTCATGATATAAAAGTCGTGCTTGGCGACTTTAACGCCAGGGTGGGCAAAGAAGGTGCTTTTGGCCCTACAGTCGGAAAGTTCAGCCTACACAATGAAACTTCTCCTAACGGACTGAGGCTGATTGACTTTGCCGGCGCTCGAAACATGGTCATATCCAGCACGAGAATCATGCATAAAAAGACACATCAAGCTACATGGCTGTCTCCTGATCGAAATTCTTGCAATCAGATCGATCACGTTGTGATAGACGGACGGCATGCCTCCAGTGTTTCAGATGTGCGCACAATCCGAGGACCTAACATCGACTCGGACCATTATCTCGTCGCAGCCAAAATACGCACCCGCCTCAACGCGGCTAAAACCAAGGAACAAAAAACACAAGGAAAGCTAGACGTCGAAAAGCTTCAATCACAACAGACTGCCAATGATTTCGCAACTCGACTCTCACACCTGCTCTCTGAGAGCACAACTCATCCTGAAGGAATACAGGAGCAGTGGGAACATATCTCCAAAACACTTCGTACTGCCGCCGAGGAAAAAATTGGTTACCGGCGGCCACGGAAAAACAACTGGTACGATGAAGAATGCCGCGTTGCAACCGAAAGAAAAGACGCCGCCTACAGGGCTACGTTAAAAGCGAGCGCGACAAGAGGAGTGCGTGAACGCTATCATGAGTTGAAAAGGGAAGCGAGACGCCTTTTCAGGAAGAAAAAAGCAGAAGCAGAAAGGCGTGAGTGCGAGGAGCTTGAGCTGCTAGCCACCAGGAATAACGCCCGAAAATTCTACCAAAAAATACGGCGACAGACGGAAGGTTTTAAGACCAGGGCAAACTCCTGTAGGAATGAAAACGGCGACCTTGTAACTTATGTCCAGAGAGTGCTTAGATTATGGAGGGAATACTTCTCTGCTCTCCTAAATGGAGGCAGCAATTCACCGCGCAGAGATGAAGAACCCGATCCCGCAATCGATGATGATGGAATATATGTCCCCCCGCCCGATTATGACGAAGTTAGAATAGCAATAACCAGATTGAAAAACAACAAGGCCGTGGGCGCTGATAGATTGCCTGCGGAGCTATTCAAGTTCGGCGGCGAGGAGTTGGTAAGGCGCATGCAGCAGCTTCTTAGCAAAATATGGGCGGACGAAAGCATGCCCGACGGTTGGAATCTAAGTGTTCTTTGCCCAGTTCACAAGAAGGGGGATACTGCAAAATGCACCAACTATCGTGAAATCAGCCTTCTTAATATCGCATATAAGGTCCTTTCAAGTGTATTGTGCGAAAGATTGAAGCCCACCGTGAACCGGCTGATTGGACCTTATTAGTGCGGCTTCAGACCTGGTAAATCTACCATCGACCAGATTTTCACAATGCGCCAAATCTTGGAAAAAACCCGTGAAAAGAGAATGGACACACATCACCTCTTCGTCGACTTTAAAGCCGCCTTCGAAAGCACGAAAAGGAGCTGCCTATATGCTGTTATGTCTGAATTTGGTTTCCCCGCAAAACTTATACGGCTGTGCAAAATGACGTTGAGCAACACCATCAGCTCAGTCAGAATTGGGAAGGACCTCTCCGAGCCGTTCGAAACTAAACGAGGTTTCAGACAGGGTGACCCCCTATGGTGCGATTTCTTTAATTTGATGCTGAAGAAAATTATACTAGCTGCAGAACTTAACCGCACTGGAACAATATACTATAAAAGCGTGCAATTACAGGCATATGCTGACGACATTGATATCATCGGCCTAAACACCCGCGCTGTTAGCTCTGCTTACTCCAAACTGGAAAAAGAAGCGGTAAAGGTGGGTTTGATGGTGAATGAGGGCAAAACGAAGTACCTGCTGTCATCGACCAAAGAGTCAGCGCATATGCGCCTTGGCAACCACGCTACTGTTGGTAGCCATAATTTCGAAATAGTAAAAGACTTCGTTTATTTGGGAACCAGCATCAACACTGGCAACAACATCAGCACTGAAATCCAGCGAAGAATCAATCTTGCCAATAAATGCTACTTTGGACTAGGTAGGCAATTGAAAAGTAAAGTCCTCTCTCGGCGAACGAAAGTCATACTCTACAAGTCACTTATCGTACCCGTCCTGCTATATGGGGCAGAAGCATGGACCATGACAACAGCAGATGAAGCGGGTTTGGGAGTGTTCGAGAGAAAAGTTCTTCGAAAGATTTATGGACCTCTACGCGTTGGCGATGGCGAGTACCGAAGAGGATTTAATGATGAGCTGTACGAGCCATACGCAGACATCAACATAGTCCAGCGAATTAAAACGCAGCGGCTGCGCTGGCTAGGCCATGTTATGCGAATGAAAGATGATGCTCCGGCCAAGAAAGTGTTTCTATCGGAACCTGCCTATGGAAGCAGAGGTAGAGGGCGTCCCCCACTCCGTTGGAAGGACCAGGTGGAAAGCGATTTAAACTCTCTTGGTGTGACCAATTGGCGCCGGTTGGCGGAGCGCCGGTTAAGCGCCAATTAAGTAAGTAAGTAAGTAATAAAAGGCACTGTGGAAAATTCTAGCAAAATATATTTAAATGCATATTTTTGCCAAATATGAAATGAATAATTGCAATTTCTCACAGATTACTATTAGAAAGATTTCTCACCATAGCAAAAAGATATCTCACCATGATAATTTGCTACCGTTGAACACTAGAGGTATATGTAATATGTATGTAATATAAGTAAGTTGGCATTTAATTAAACTAATTGATAGTTGTCATTCGTGAAATTTACAAGTTTTTGGAATGTTATAAAATTGTGAGATTTTCATAGTGATACTGGAGCAACGTTGACAGCACAATGAAACGTTGACGAGCAAAGCTCGGTCACCCAGGTACTGAAATTTATTACACCAATGAAGTGGAGGGAACCAACTTGCCATTCAACGGACTGCTATATTTGTACTACAAAAGTACTTGGGGTTGGAAAGTCAAGAAAAGTAACCTATGCGAGCGTATCTACAGTGTCATTACCAGAACTAAATTCAACGGAAGCTACATTATCAGAATCAAATTTAACTTTAGTTCCAGCTCCAGTTTCATTGTCAACAGCAGTATCTAATTACGCGGCTTCATGTTGTACTGGATTTCAAACAGAAAACGAAGGAAACTAACAAGTCACAAGCATAACTCAATGATTGGATAAGGGATTTGGAATTGTCAAAGTAAAAGGCCGAACTACACGCCTCTCGTATGCAACAATTTAAATTTGTTTCAACCGATGTTAAGGTAACATATTATAGAACTCGTCAGGAGCAATTTTCCAAGTACTATACGAAGGAGGACAGTGTTTGTACCTGCAAAGATATTGCTGGTCTATTCAAACAGTTTGGTGAACCTTATGATTCAAAAGAATGGCGATTGTTCATTGACGGCAATAAATTAAGTTTAAAGGCCGTATTATTGCATATTGGCAACCAAAAGCCATCTATCCCAATCGCGCATGCAGTAAATACGAAGGAAACGTATGAGATAATGCAAAAATTGCTCAAATTAATCAAACACGAAGAACATGATTGGAAAATATGTGCCGATCTTAAAGTCGTTGGAATGCTATGTGGTCTACAAAGTGGATACACAAAATACTGTTGCTTTCTATGCAAATGGGATAGCCGAGCTCGTTAAGACCACTACATCATAAAGGATTGGCCGGAACGTATCGAGTTTCAAGTTGGGGTAGATAACATAAAATACTCCCCACTTATAAAGAAGGAAAAAATAATTCTACCTCCGCTCAACATCAAGCTCGGCGTTATCAAAAACTTTGTCAAGGCTTTGGAAAAAGAAGGCGAAGCTTTTCATCATTTGAAGACACGCTTTCCAGAGATTTCAGAAACAAAAATAAAGGAAGGGATTTTTGTGGGACCGCAAATAAGGAAAATGATGACCAATTACCATTTCAAAGAACTATTGTCACCAGTGGAGGCAGCAGCGTGGGATTCTGTTACTTTTTTATTTTCTTTCAGGAGTAAATATGTCTTTAAACATTTATTTTCTACACTCCCATTTAAATTTTTTCCCGCAAAATCTTGGCGACGAAAGTGGCGAGCATGGCGAAAGGTTTCACCAGCAAATGAAAATGATTGAAAGTCGATATCAAGGATTCAGGGATGTCGCTAAGATGGGTGGCTACTGTTGGTTTGTCATAAGAGAAACCGATCCTAATCTAAATAAGCATCAAAACAAGACACATAATTTTTTCAATTATAAAATAAGATCATACAGTTAAGACAGAATCATATGTACATATGCTGTTATTTGTAGGGTACTTAAGTTTTACTATATGGATATATATATTTGAATGCTTATAACTTTTGTATTAGTTCATCGATTTTGTTCTATGAAAGATTATTTTTTTGCAATAAAACAGAGCTTAGAGAAAAAAAACTGCTAAAAAAGTAAAAAGTTTTCGAGATCCATCCTCGCAAAGTACACATTTTTTGATATTGTTACAAAAAAAATCGAAAAAATCCGTAATGATTGTTCGTTATCTTTGAATCTGCGGGGTCTAGCAAATAGTGTCGTATGCACAGTTTATAGCAAATTTTATTACCTTTTAAAAGCTTGAACCAGTTTTGGAATTCAATTCGCACTTGAGATATATGTGATTAAGTGCACCCCATCTCTTTTTTTTTGAAAACAAAAAAAAACGGTTATTCGTAAATATCTCAAAAAAGTTACCATAGAATTAAAAATAACTTTGATTTTCGGAATCACGGAGTGATTTTACATATGAATTTCATAATGGCGTCTCTGGTGCATTTTGGCTTTAAACCAGTGTGATCAGCTGATCAACGTTGCAGAGACTCATCGTTGCTACGATGCTCTGCAATCTCCAATTATATTCTGGGATGGTGTCGATGGATATCATTTCAATGTAAAGATGATAAATCCAGAAAATGGTGATGAAATAAATAAAGAGTGCAGCGCAATGAATTATTATTCGTGCAGATTAATGATTCGAAGTACTGAAGACAACTAGTATATCTTGAAATATCGTCAGTTGTGAGTACAGTGAGTACATTGTGGATATGTATATAAAAATTGAAACGGAACGATTCCTACGCGCTTAAATCACATGAGATTCTGTTATAAATGACGGTAATACAACAAACGTTGGAAAGCTGACTATTATGCCATCTTCGTACGTAGGCAGCCCACGTCACTTGCATGAATATGCTCAAGACGCCATGGCATATGTTCGTTCTTATGGGCGTCCAGACTTATTTGTGACGTTCACGTGTAATCCGTGTGGATAGGCATGACATAACAGCACGTGTTTTTATACTCAGTTGAGCACAGCTCACAGAGTATATTAACTTTGATTGGATAACGGTTGGTTGTACAGGTATAAAGGAATCGAGATAGATATAGACTTCCATATATCAAAATCATCAGGATCGAAAAAAAATTTGATTGAGCCATGTCCGTCCGTCCGTCTGTCCGTTAACACGATAACTTGAGTAAATTTTGAGGTATCTTGATGAAATTTGGTATTTAGGTTCCTGAGCACTCATCTCAGATCGCTATTTAAAATGAACAATATCGGACTATAACCACGCCCACTTTTTCGATATCGAAAATTTCGAAAAACCGAAAAAGTGCGATAATTCATTACCAAAGACGAATAAAGCGATGAAACTTGGTAGGTGAGTTGAACTTATGACGCAGAAGAGAAAATAAGTAAAATTTTGGACAACGGGCGTGGCACCGCCCATTTTTAAAAGAAGGTAATTTAGAAGTTTTGCAAGCTGTAATTTGGCAGTCGTTGAAGATATCATGATGAACTTAGGCAGGAACATTACTGCTATTACTATATGTACGCTTAATAAAAATTAGCAAAATCGGAGAAGGACCACGCCTACTTTAAAAAAAAAAATTTTTTAAAGTAAAATTTTAACAAAAAATTTAATATCTTTACAGTATATAAGTAAATTATGTCAACATTCAACTCCAGTAATGATGTGGTGCAACAAAATACAAAAATAAAAGAAAATTTCAAAATGGGCGTGGCTCCGCCCTTTTTCATTTAATTTGTCTAGGATACTTTTAGTGCCATAAGTCGAACAAAAATTTACAAATCCTTGTGAAATTTGATAGGGGCTTAGATTCTGGGACGATAACTTATTTCTGTGAAAAAGTGCGAAATCGGTTGAAGCCACGCCCAGTTTTTATGCACAGTCGACCGTCTGCCCTTCCGCTCGGCCGTTAACACGATAACTTGAGCAAAAATCGATATATCTTTACTAAACTCAGTTCACGTACTTTTCTGAACTCACTTTGTATTGGTATAAAAAATGGCCGAAATCGGACTATGACCACGCCCACTTCTTCGATATCGAAAATTACGAAAAACGAAAAAATGCCATAATTCTATACCAAATACGAAAAAAGGGATGAAACATGGTAATTGGATTGGTTTATTGACGCAAAATATAACTTTAGAAAAAAACTTTGTAAAATGGGTGTGACACCTACCATATTAAGTAGAATGAAAAGAAAAAGTTCTGCAGAGCGAAATAAAAAACCCTTGAAATCTTGGCAGGAATACTGTTAGTGGTATTGCATATATAAATAAATTAGCGGTATCCAACAGATGATGTTCTGGGTCACCCTGGTCCACATTTTGGTCGATATCTGGAAAACGCCTTCACATATACAACTACCACCACTCCCTTTTAAAACCCTCATTAATGCCTTTAATTTGATACCCATATCGTACAAACACATTCTAGAGTCACCCCTGGTCCAATTTATAGCGATATCTCGAAAAGGCGTCCACATATAGAACTAAGGCTCACTCCCTTTTAAAATACTCATTAACACCTTCCATTTGAAACCCATGTCATACAAACACATTCCAGGGTTCCCTCGGTTCATTTTCCTACATGGTTATTTTCCCTTATGTTGCCCCCATAGCTCTCAACTGAGTATGTAATGTTCGGTTACACCCGAACTTAACCATCCTTACTTGTTAGACAGAAACTTAAGTCTTTGAAGCATTTCATTGTGAAAAACGAAGTGTTTTGAAGTGTTCGCAGCTGGATGTATTCAGTAGAATGGCTAAAGAGTAATATGTATATATAATATGGCTATATTATAAGATAAGTTCAAATGAAATCGACGATCTGATATGCGCTGAGATTCCTAGAGAAGACCTCGATTTAGATTTGCATGCAGTAGTTATCAAAAATATGATACATGGACCGTGAGATAATCTAAATCCGAATTCACCGTGCATGATAGACGGGAAATGCTCTAAACGATATCCTAGAGCATTTGTAACCAGCACTGTAACAGGAGACGATGAATATCCTCCCTATGGGAGGCCACCAATTGAACTTGGTGAAATTCGGGCGACTTTAAATACGCGAAATTGTGATATTGACGTAGACAACCGTTGGTTGTGTGATTCCATATTCGCCTCTGTTGTAAAAAACATGCAAAGCCCACATAAACGTACCATATTGCAATTCTGCCAAATCAATAAAATACATCTGTAAGTACGTGAATGAAGGCAGCAATATGGCGAATAGTAGAGTAGTAGAAAATATTGACGAAATTAAACAGTACCAGGCTGGATGATATATAAGAGCAATGAGGCTGCATGGAGAATTTCTTCATTTCCCACACATGAAAGCTATTCAGGTGTAATGCATTTAGCAGTCCATTTAGAGAACGGACAACGTGTTTATTTCACAGATGCTAATGCGGAACAAAGAGCACTCCACCAGATACCTATATAACTGCTTTTTTCACCTTATGTCAGCAGGACGATTTTTCCAGAACACTAATATATTCAGAGTCCCGTCTTATTACACGTGGAAAGCAACTACAAAACCATTCGCAAGACGTAGACGAGGGGAGTCAGTGCAGTATAAGCTGTTCTCCTTCAATGTTTCTACTGCTTTGGTTACGGCCAATATTTCAGCTTGGAAAACCCTACAGTAATCTGGCAGCATGTTTATTTCCGGATCAGCACAGTATACCGCAGACCCTACACCTTCCACTACTTTGTAACCATCTGTGTACACATGTAGCGCCTCGTCCGCCATTTGAGCACCCTTGCGCCAACCATCCACCTCTATTGTGGCCTTAAGATCTCCCTTGAAACCCAGGTAGTCTGTTCGTCCTGTAGTTGATGACGTTATACGACTATGGCCGTACGGTCGACGCTCAAGCTGCCACGAGGAACTGAGTCTGGTTGCAGTTGTTAACGATATGTTCTTTGCTACCAGGTCTACAGGTGGAATGTGCAGAATGGCATAAAGTGCATCCGTCGGGGTTGTTTTCATGGCTCCCGTAACGCTGTAAAAACCCAATGAGAAAGAGAGGGTAGGTAATAAACCCCACGTACCCCAGCATTCATTTACATGAACAAAGTGCCGCTGAGAGCTCCTTCATCCTCTCCTCCACGTTGAGCTTCCATGACAGCTTACTGTCTAGGATTATTCCTAGATATTTTGTGCAAGGTTTCTACTGTAGGGTCACCCCTCCTAAATTAGACAAGATCATATACGCCTTCTCCGCGTTGGCTGTCATCCCGACATAATATGCCCAAGTATGAACATACCGAAGCGCCGGATCCATCAAAGATCATTGGAAGGCACTTTCCACTTATGAAAATTGCAATTCCATCTGCATAAGGCAGAAGTTTTACGGGTCCCTCATCGAAGCGCCTGAGCAGATGGTTGATGACCAGCGTCCACAGCAGAGGTATAGCACCCCTCCCTTCGGCATGCCTCTGTTCACTGATTTCGTGGCCTCATACAATCCCCATTGTGATGTAATCTTCCTGCAATTTAACAAGCAGCCGATCCATCTGGTTAAGGCTGGATGTACTTTAATTCACTTAATACCATCCATAATCGCCCATTTAGAAACATTGCTGAAAGCCCCGGCAATGTTTAATAAGACTCATATTCCATATTTCACGGCTTTCTCTATGCTTATTAACACCCTATGCAATGCGGTGGCTACTGACTTGCCTTTGGTGTACGCATGTTGTGTTGTGGAGAGCAGCTTTTCAGCCACGTTGAACTTTATGTACACATTTATCAGCCTCTCAAAGACTTTGGACAGAAATGATGTTAAGCTAGTGGGTCTATAGTCTTTGGGATACACGTGACCGATCTTCCCAGCCTTTGGTGGGAAAGCTACACGAGCACAATGCGGTACATGATTCAGTCTTATGCACCTATCGAATATTATTTTAAACCATTCCACGACCGATGTATTTGAAACTTGTAGCATGGCTGGGAATATATCATCTCGGCCCGGCGATTTAAACTTAGACAACGTCTTCACCGCCCATTCGATCTTGCTATCGGTCACAAAGCCCGGCACTACTCGCTCCGTGATAAAGATGTGAGTGCTGTCTGCTGGCTCTTCTAAATCTCCCTGTGGGAAATGTGTATCGAAAAGCACATCAAGGGACTCCTCGCTATTACATGACTATTCCTCGTTCTCTTTCTTAATTAGTTCCTGGACTATGTTTCCCCTTAGTAGGACTTTTTTCAACCGTGCTGTTTCGCTGGAGCACTCTATGTCCGCACAGAAATTTAACTTTTGTAGATCCTCAGTAGATCCCTGTACTCCTTCATTAGACTCCTCCAGTGCCTCCACATTGGTAACCTCTTTTGGTTGTCCCAGATTTGTTTCTACCTGTCTGGAATTTCGTCCAGTTCGTTGATCTAGGGTTTCTAAAGGTTCCTCCCTTCTCTACCCTCTTTAAGGGGATGCCGAAGCTGATATACGCATGGTCGGAGCAGGATGGTCTATCAAGAACCATCCAATCATACCTTGACATATCGCGTTCGGAGCTCAATGTAATATAAAGAACATTGCTGGATGTTGGACCAATGTCTGTAGGGACACTTCCCTTGTTGGCTATCTGCAAATTGGTTTGCAGGATGTAACAAAATAGAGATTCGCCTCTCTAATTCGTATCTTCTCCTCCCCACGCATTTTGGTACGCATTTGCATCCGCGCCTATGACCAACCGCCCTTTGTCCTGTACTAGCCTCTTGTACTCCATCGGCGGAACCTCCGCAGCATGGGCCATGTAGCAGGATGCCAGGATAAATGCCTGCTTATTTTTTTCCTCAATAGAGTAATTAGGGAACATATATAAATTGCGGTTACTTCTTAACTATGACTACAGCTCGCACCCGTCCTTCCGTTTGCGCGTAGTAAACGAAAAATCCACGCGCTGAGCCCAGAAACCTTTCCTCCCGATGAGAGCCACGTCTCCTGGACCAGCTCCACGTCAAGCGAACTCTCCCCATGGGTTAGGAGGAGTTGGCTCGACGCCACTTTACTGTGTTGGAGGTTTATCTGTAAGACGCGCAGCACCTTGGGCTTTGTTCCCCTCTAGCACCTTCGTCGTGACGTCTTCGTCCTCCCCTTGCCCCTTTGGTTTAGAGCTTTCGGGGCCCCTTCTTGCAAATTGCGATTGGTATCCTCGATACTTCTTTTCTCGGGTTGTAAATGCTGTGCCGGGTGTTCCTCTGTGCGACACGCAGCACCATTTGGCTGTTGGTCCTCTTCTAACACCTCCGTGGTGATGTCGGAGACCTCCACCTGTCCTTTTTCTCTTAGGATTTTGAGGTATTTTGCGACTTCGCCCACTTCTAGCGTGTTAGGATTGTTACCCTCGGGACTTCTTTTCCTGAGTCCTATGTAAATTTTGACTATACCCCAGGACATTTTGCAAAGCTGCGTGCACAATATATCCTCCGGCTGCTTGTTTATTTGGAAGATGTAGAACCGACCTTCCTCCGCAGGCCGAGATACAGTAAATACCTTCTAACCCTGTGTCGGTATGTTCGGATTTTTATTCAGCAGAAGTCGCAGTGTATCCTCCGACTTCATCACGCGAGGTCTCCATACCTTGCCTTTTGGTACGGTGGGGACTTGCGCATTATCCACCACTTGAAACCCCGCGTTCGTGCCTCGCGTTTGGAGGTTTGGAACCACTTCCTCCAGCCACCGCCCAATTGTCTTTTCTATGCGACTGCCCTGCCTCGCGGCTTTGGGACTAGGTCCTTTCTGTCTTTTGAAAGCAGGCTTGTCGCCTTCCGACGAATGTTTCCTCTTCATTATGCCATAAGTCGCTCCTTCCTCCTCGTACCGGTTGCAGTACCGATGGCTTCTCGTAGCAAAACCTTTTGAACTGCCTTCGACCAACTTCTACCGCTTCATGAGCCCATTCTTAGCGCTCGACCTCCACTCCCAGGCATTGACAATTCTTAGTGCTGTACGGTACTGCGAGAGAGCTCTATTACTTCCTCTGCTCCGCACCCTTCTCCACTCTACTACTCCGTTTTCATTTGTGTGCTTTTCCAACACCGAGTTCATGGAATCACCACTACTCTCGCTCCCCGAGTCCGACGCATCGCTTAATGCGTTTTTTCGTCCTTGGCTTGCGAATCAGTCCGCCCTTTATCATCGTCCTTATTACAATTAGGTAATGGCAAGGCGGGATCAGCGGTCCAGTATTATATACACGGAAAGAACCGTCCGCCATAGCAGCGCCCCTTACTGTGGTAAGGCCATAGATACTTTGTGAGTTGGCCCGGTATCGGGAAAGCTCCCCTCGAATACAGTCTAATTTATCCCCTGGCTGCAAAAGTGCTTTTTAGTTTTTTTTTTGTAAACTATATTTATTTATTTGTAGCGATGAAAACTCAATTTCTATATTCCCACAGATACCGTCTTAAGCTCATTAAATTTAAAGAATATGTTAAAGGTGACAAACGTTTAAGTCGGTAGCAAATTAACGTCCCATTAACACTTAATACAAGATTTTGATTATGTCATCCCACTTAGTTTCGAGTAGTGTTGTTGCCCAAAACTTAATGCACTGCCCTCAACTATGGTTTTGTTGCCGCAGAATACAATAGCACTAATTAACAGTTTGAAAACAGGTAGAACTAATTAATTACACACTTTTTACTTTTCTCTATTTATTCATTAAAAACACAGTTATTGTACACATAAGTATCTCATAATTGTTATCAAATTAATATACCAACTTAATTGTGCAAATAATTACAGTGATGGAAAAAAGAATAGGGACAATTTACTGCAAAATACTGAATCAATTATTTCATGAGAAGATAGTTCAGATGTTAACTGGGGTGACTCTTTGGATGGCTTAGAAGTTTCTGCCAGTTTTTAAAAATTCAAAGAAATTTTGTTTGCCATTTGTTCTACCAATATTCCTGTGATAAAAAGCAAACCATATAAGTTACCTTGATATAACTATCGTTTGAAGAAGTTAAAAAATCTTCGCAATAAATTTTACAAGAAATATAAGGCAACCAACAGTAAATGCCATTATAATACCTACAAGTGTTTGCTGAAAGAGTTTAACTGTCTGAATAAGTTTTTGCGGGAGCGTGTCATTATTCCGTATTCCAAAAAAATTCGGCTTGAACAAAATTATGCTTTTTTAAAATTCTGCTTTTTAAAATTCTGCTTTCTAAAATTCTGCTTTTTCAAAATTCTGCATGTTTAATGTGAAAAATTCTGCTTTATTCAAGTTTTGTGATTTTCGTCATACGCAGAAGGGTGTGCTACGCAGAAGGACATCACCTTGGTGGTAGCCACGGTTATACCACACACCCGGACTTGGCATGGCGTAGCCCAGGGTTATTTTTTATAAGCGCAGCCGAAGGCCGCCTATGTAGAAAGGTGTTCTACGCAGAATTACTGTGCATGGCGCAGCCGGTGTTGGATCGCCTTTTTCCAGAATTAACTTCCATAATATTGATTTCCGGTTTTCGACTTCCGGAAATATAAATGCATGACCTCTTTAACATTGTTAACATTATATTTTAATACAGAATTTTGCAATACAGAATTTTGTAATACAGAATTTTGAAAGCAGAATTTTAGAAAGCAGAATTTTGTTTTTAAAATTTTGTACATACAGAATTTCGACACCAACCCGTTTTTGCAAAGAAATTACATTCTTAATATCGAACATGTTGATGCTATGCCCAAGACCTTTTGGAACTTTTTGAAGTCGAAAAAGTCCTGTTCTATAATACCATCAACCGTTTTTCTTAATGACAAATCAGCTCATACTCCTGTGTTTGCCGACTTCTTCAAGTCTAATTTTGATAACAATTATTCTGAGTCAGACCTTGATCTCAATTTTTCTTCTGATGCAAATTTATCGTCAGGTTTTGGGTCACTTCTTTTCACATATGAAGATATGCTAATGGAATTTCCAAATTGAAGCCTTCCTCACGTACTGGCGTATTAAGGAATTGTTCAGCTTTGATATTTCCTTTCCTAACTATCTTTAACAGATCGCTATCCACGGGTGTCTTTATAGATGCTTCGAAATTGGCATCCATAAACCCGGTTTTTAAAAGTGGTAGCAAAAACAATGTAAGCAATTATAGACCATTTTTCACTATCTACTATTTCAAAGCTACTTGAATGTATTATTAAGGACAAAATGTATTCATTCATGTAATCAGTCAAAAGTTTAATTGTTCCAAACCAGCATGGTTTTATTCCGGGGCGCTCTACTGTTTCAAAGTTGGCAGTGTTTTGTGAGTATTGTCTATCCTGTTTTTCTAGCAGATGTCAGGTTGACTGTGTCTACACGGATTTTTCGAAAGCCTTTGACAAAGTGTCTCATAGGATTCTGATTGCGAAGCTTGAGTGTCTTGGCTTTCATTCTGGATTTTTGAATTGGCTTAAGTCGTACTTACGTGATAGAGCATGCGTGGTTATGGTTCATAATGCCTCCTCTTATTCGTATGTTGCGAAATCGGGTGTCCCACAGGGTAGCATTCTTGGTCCACTGCTCTTTGTGTTGTTTATTAATGATATTTCCTCATGCTTTAAGTTCAGTTACTTTTTGCTATATGCCAATGACTTGAAGATTTTTTCGAGAGTTACCAATCTAACTGACGTGGCTAAAATTCAATTAGACCTTAATAATTTATACTTGTGGTGCCTGAAGTCGCACCTTTCGCTTAATATCAGCAAATGTTTTCACGTTTCTTTTTGAAAATCTAATAAACATCCCTATCTGGAGTATGCAGCCTTTTTCTGGCGTTCATTTCATCAATTAAGGATAGACAGGATGGAACGTGTTCAAAAAGTGTTTCTTAAATACGCTTTGCTTTGCCTTCGCTTCACGGAACCAGTTCCCTCCTACAGGTCCCGATCATTGTTAACAAATCTTAAATCTTTAGAAAAAAGAAGGTCTGTCCTGTCGTAACTCTATCGATATTGATTTTTCGGTCTCGAAATCATATTTTCTTTATACTTTAAATTTAATATAATCTATAAATTTGCTAAATTTTATTTACTCATAGTCTGTAAGAATATTTTTCATGGTCGTAGACTAATCCAAATAAATAAATAAATAAATAAATAAAATAAATAAATTATATCCGCAGAACTTCAATATCTTCCATGGAATAGCGCGCCCTATAAAAATAACATTTAAAGGTTGGTGCAATAAATTCCATTTTATGACTCAATAACTCTTTTTAACACGCTTTTATTAGCTTGGCCTGTATGTAACGGAATCTTTGAGCTTAATTTTCACCGGTTTCTAGAAGTCTGATTAATTTAAACTTTGCATACGTATCAAGGACCAATGCATTAATGTGATGGTGTGGTGACATAAGGTCAACGGCCATAAGGTCAACTGGCCTTATTACCACTTTGAATGGCCATAAGTTTGATTGAAACTTTGCACACATATCAAGGCTCGATGACAATGCATTAATGTGATGGTGTGGTGACATAAGGTCAACGGCCATAAGGTCAATTGGCCTTATTACCACTTTGAATGGCCATAAGTTTGATTGAAACTTTGGACACGTATCATGACAATGCAATAATGTGATGGTGGGGTGACATAAGGTCAATTGAACTTATGACCACCCCAAATGGCCATAGATTTGAAACTTTGCACATAATGCGAAAAACGCATTCCTTTATTAATGATAGAAGCGGATGCATTGCACATCTACGAAAGAGCATACTAGAGCCCTTTTTAACACGCTTTTCTAGCTTGGCCTGTATCTATCTATGTATCTATGTATCCATGTATGTATGTAACGGAATCTGGAGTGGAGCCGAGAGCCCCGGTAATGCAGAGCTCCGAACTCCGTTGCACCTTTTGAAGCATTTTCAGATAGGTACTTTTAGCTAGTGCAGGCCACCAGACCAAGGCACCATAAAGAAGAATCGGGCGCACAATGGCTGTGTAAATACAGTAGATCACTTTGGGGAGAATCCCCAGGAGGTGCCATTTGCCCTCTTGCAGGTGAACAGCTCTGCTGCTGCCTTCTTGGATCGCTCCACTATATGGTCACTCCATAATAGCTTCGTATCCAGAATAACTCCCAAATACTTGACTATTGCTAAACAGTAAGAACGTACCCCTAATTCTTGGCCGTGTAAGATTTGGTACTTTGTACCTCCTCGTGAAGAGAAGAAGCTCGGTTTTATCCGGGTTGACTTCCAAACCTGTGGCGGGTTGTACTCCTGGAGCAGCTCCAGGATGTCAGCTGGGTCCGTTGGCGTCACTGGAACCCAGGGTCCAGCCCTTGGTCGTGAGGAAATATCACGCGCCTCCACTACCTTCAGGCGCGCGCCCGGATATACCACCCCTATCAGCGTGACGGCGGCCTTATAGAGGTTGACTGACCTGGTGTCGTCACAGGCAATTAGCTTGACATTGCCCTGGAACCACCCTGCATCGGTGTAAGATGGCGGTGGACCAGGGTTGTCTTTTTAACCTTAACGGCCACCGTAGCGAGCGCGGACCCGATCCACTTCCACTGTTGTTTCGGGATCCTGGCATCTTCGCTGCTCTCGTCTATAATGCCAATGATCTGCAAACCCTTGGCAACTTCGGCGAAAGACCGCGTCCAGCCTCCCTGCGTCTTGGCCCTTTTCGGTGCCGTGGGGTTGGATTCATCCATGGACCGCTGCCGTTTCGAGGTTTCATCACTCTCGACTAAAACTTTTAAAATTACTTGAACTAAAAAATAAAAAATAAATAATAGTTTAAAAAAACTAAAAAAACACACTTTTATAGCAAACCGAACTAAAAAATAGAAAATAATTTTTAATTAAAAAGAGTTTATATAACAGTAGTAGAAGGTCAAACAATCGTTTATAGTTAATCACCTCAAAATAAAATTATAATAAAAGTTAAGTTATTAACAGAATAATTTAATTCACAGTAAAAAGCGTGGGGTGCTTGATATTGAATGTTACAATCATTCTATTGGCAACTATCTGAGAGGAAAGATATGAAATGTAGTCAAATGGCCGAGCTTCTCTTCCAATTTGTGTCGTGCTCCTCTTGATTTTCCCTACAAATTGGTCGGACAGGACCTACATGTTTTATGCCGACTCCGAACGGCATCTGTAAGGCAAATTAGTTTTCATTGAGAGCTTTTCATGGCAGAAGTACACTCGGAGCGCTTTCCAAACACTGCCGAGGGGCGACCCGCTTAGAAAAATTTTCTTCTAATTGAAAAACTTTATTTCTAAAATTTTGATGTTGCTTTGGCCGAGGTGTGAACCCAGGGCATACGGTGTGGTAGGCGGAGCACGCTACCATCACACCACGGTGGCCGCCGAGTTATAAAAGTTGCATGTCGCAAATTATCGACGCCATTCAAATGTTGAGATCCCCTGCTAATACACCTCAACCGCGACACCGAAATATTCCGCGCTCGTAATGAAGACTGCCCAGCAATTCCCCCCAGCGGGTTAGGGGGTTAGAATATACTTGGGGTAGGTATGCCTGTCGTAAGAGGCGACTAAAATACCGGATTCAAGGGGTTCGGGTAGCGCAGCCCTTTCAGGTTGCCAGCGCAATACATAGCTTCTCCAAACCCAATTGTCAACCTCACCTAACCGTGGCGAATCCTGCTTCATTTACAGCCGAGGCTCTGGCGACCCCAAACTTATCATGGATCTAGGGGGTGGGAGGGCGTGATTGCCTAGAAGGTCGCATATGGTCATAACAAATCTTTCCCGAGATGGTCGGGCTTGGTACCGGAACGTACCGGATCTGCATCCGGCAAAGGACGATCAACTCGGTAACACTTCCCAAGGCCTTCGGGGAGTGTCCTAATCGCTAGAACAACAACAACAACTGGCCAGCAATTAGAGATATGTTTACGGCGATCTATGGTTATCATCCCCGATTAACCCAAGCCGAAAAACTTTATCACCTGCGACAAAAGGCAAGATGAATAACTAACTGAATACCCTCTTTAGGTTAGGTTAGGTGGTAGTGGCTGCCCCATGGGCACACATAGGTCAGTATCAGTTGGCCCGTTGTGGTACCACAGAAAGACACCATTAGCCCTCCTTAGAACCATTTCGAGGACTTGATAAAAGCTACCAAGTTCCCTATATCATGCTTCCCGACCTGGCGGAGATCGCTCAGGAATGGAACTCCCTGACAGCGCTGTCTGTGGCCACTTAACGCCGGGTAGTTGCAGATGAGGTGCACCACCGTTTCCCCTACCTCGTCTTCTTACATCGTCGGAATGGCGCTCCTAGCTTTTCGCATGCCTTCCGATGAGGCAGGCACAGTCTAATGAGGCAGTGCCCAGTCAGAACTCCTAAAAGTGAGGAGATTTTGTCCCTGCTTAGGGTATAGACGTGACGGGATCTCTTAGTATCCCATTTATTTCATATTTCATATTTCATATTTCTTTATTCAGTCTATGATTTACAAAAATCTTACAGACTATATTAAACATTATTAAACATAAGGTTTATTTACAGTAAACTTAATATAAAATGGAAAATAACATATTTTTAAAACTTCGACGAGATATCGCAAAATCAATACAATAATTATTATTGATTGAGTTAATAGCAATTAGAGCGCGAGTGATCGGGCCATTAAGTGCGTAATTAGATCTAAACTGGTCAATTAAAAACATATTATATTGGCGCAAAGTCCGTGATGGAACATAAAAGTTCAAAGACTCTAACAGTATCGGGCAATCAATATTGCCATTGGAAATATCATAAATAAACATTATAGATGTAATTAATCTTCTACTTTCTAATGTGTGAAGATTAATTAGCTTACACCTAGAGATATATGGAGGAAGAGGCAGATCGAAGTTTATATCGTATAAACAGTACTTCATGAATATTTTTTGCACACGTTCGACTCTCTTATTGTGTACCTCATAATAAGGACTCCATATTATGGAACCATACTCAAGCCTTGACCGCACAAAGGCATTATATAATAGTTTTTTAGTATATGGGTCCTTAAACTCGGATCCATTTCTTTTAATAAAGGCCAGTAAGGAATATGCTTTGGGGATAATAAAATTTAAGTGCTCGGTGAATGTAAAAGACGAATCAAATACAACACCTAAATCCCGAATTTTATTCACCCTAAGTAACGGCTTATTATAGACATAGTAAGACGAAATCAATTTATTACATAATTTGGAATAAGTTATGTAATAACATTTGTTGGCATTCAGCGCAAGCTTATTTTTACAGCACCACTCATTAAAATTATTTAACTCAGATTGTAGTATGAGAGTATCAGACTCGTTCTTGATTCTGAAAAAAATTGTCAAATCATCAGCGTAAAGGAGATAATTGCATTGCTTGAAACAAGCACTTACATCATTGATAAAGAGAATAAAGAAAAGTGGGCCAAGGATACTACCTTGGGGCACACCTGAGGTTGCTACATAAGGCGATGACTTTACGTTGTCAATAACAACAAAATTTATCCTATTGGATAAGTATGAATAAATCCATTGTAAAAATGTTGAGTGGAAACCCATTTTTCGCAATTTAGCCAAGAGAGCTTTGTGCGAAACTCTGTCAAAAGCTTTGGATATGTCCCTATATATGCAGTCAACTTAACAACCATGAGTAAAAGACGAGATGCATTAATTCGAAAAAACGACCAGATTAGTTACTGTTGAACGCCCCGGAACAAAGCCATGCTGACATGGGCAAATATAACGCTTAACTGCGGACGATAATTTAAACATCACCGTTTTCTCAAAAAGTTTTGAAATCACGGGGATCTTCGATATTGGCCGATAGTTTGTAACGTCAATTTTACTACCACTTTTATGAATAGGTTGAATAAAAGTAGTTTTCCATTCATCCAAAAAGATACCAGACTTTAATGATAAATTAAATATATGCAACAAGGGCTCTGCAACGGAAGCTACACATTGCTTCAGGAAAAAAGATGAAAATTCTTGATAATCACATTGCTTGGAGCTCTTGATCGTCTGAATACTTAAGATAATATCATCAATATCTAGAACTAATGAGGAGAAGTCGAAACAAGACGTTATCTCATTCAACATATCCCCGTCGTCATTCCATAGATCATCAGTAGCAAAGTTTTCTTTAAAAAATTCTGCAAACAAATTGGCTGAATCACTAGACGATGATGAATTCTTGCCCTTGTAAGACACAGACAACGGTATTGTTGAAACCGATTGTTTGGAGCGAATGAAATTCCAAAACGATTTAGGATTCGATTTGATATTATTTTCGAAATTGAGAATATATCTATTGTACAGAAACTTATCAAGACAATTAAACTCCTTCGCGTAATTCAGATATTGTTGCTTGAGTTCGGGACTTCCTGATTTTTTAAAAAGTTTATGATATTTATTACGCAAATTTTTTAGAGTCTTTAAGCTTTTGGTATACCACGGCAACTTGTAAACCCTTGCCGGGAAACGAGGAATATTAATATTCATTATTTCCGAGATATTACTTTTGAATAAGTCAAAGCAGTCTGAAAGATTGCGATTATTAAAAAGAGACTGCCAGTCAATATTTAGGCCAGGATTGCTTTGATATTCTACATCCCGGGGTTAGTAGCCATCTTTCGTTGGCTTGACTGTAGGTATACTTTTTTAGTATTAGCTTGCAAGTGGCAAAAGGCATACATAGGCGTTCTTTATCAGGAAGAATCTGTCTGGTAGTCCCCTGCCGAGCAAGTTCGTCTGTAGCGCAGTTTCCCTCTATGTCCCTGTTTAATTTTCTTCACATCTCCTGAAGAGATCGGCGGCAGTTTAGTTTCAATTCGGAGTTGAATGAATAGGAACCAAGGGATTTTATTGCCGCTTGTCTATCGCTGAAAGCAAAGATTTCCTTGCCGGTATTCTGTGCGCCTATTTGAGACGCGGCTTCCATGATAGCTGCTACTTCTGCTTGGAAGACGCTGCAATGATTATATAATTTACCCTCTTTAGTCTTCAGCAAATATACTCTGAAGAATTTTCTATTTAGTGAGTGCTAACCGAAGCAAATTGAATAATTGATTCTTTATTGATTTCTTTCTTCTAATTGTACGTATTTTACATCAACAAAACTTATTTTATACAGTACATATGAAACTATTGGCTCAGACTAATCAGACTAGGCCGGCGCGCTGACAAAGTGATCGGCGTAAACCTCTAAACTGAACGGCTGGACTGCAGAGTAACACATTGTGCACAACTAATGAATATGGAAACGTACTCCTGACGTCAATCGTATGTTTGACGATCTGGAACAATATCCTAAAGTTGCGGATGAGTATCTGGGAGATTTGAGGCGAAAATTAAAAAAAAAAATATTTGGAAAGGTTTTGTTTATATATATTTAAGGAAATCGCGTGTCGGCCATTTTGAAAGATCGGGGAGTTTTGACCTCAATCTTGCGGCTTTGGAGACAAAATAAGGGAAAATCACCATTTAGCAAAATGAACCTAGGGTAACCCTGGAATGTGTTTGTATGACATGTGTTTTAAATGGAAGGTATTGAAGAGTATTTTAAAAGCGAGTGCGCCATAGTTCTATAGGTGTACGCCATTTCGGGATATCGCCATAAAGGTGGACCAGGGGTGACTCTAGAATGTTGTACGATATGGGTGTTAATGAGGGTTTTAAAAGGGAGTGACCCTTAGTTGTATATGTGAAGGAGTTTTCGAAATATCGACCAAAATGTGGATCAGGGTGACCCAGAACATCATCTATCGGGTACCGCTAATTTATTTATGTATGTCATACCACGAACAGTATTCCTGCCAAGATTCCAAGAGGCTTTTGATTTCGTCCTGCAGAACTTTTTCATTTTCTTCTACTTCTTTTACAAAGTTTTTTTCTAAAATTATATTTTGCGTCCATAAACCAATCCAATTACCATGTTTCATCCCTTTTGTCATATTTGGTACAGAGTATTGGCATTTTTTTCATTTTTCGTAATTTTCGATATCGAAAAAGTGGGCGTGGTCATAATCGGATTTCGGCTATATTTTATACCAAGATAAAGTGAATTCAGATAAGTACGTGAACTAAGTTTAGTAAAGATATATCGATGTTTGCTCAACTTATCGTGTTAACAGCCGAGCGGAAGGACAGACGGTCGAGTGTGTATAAAAAGTGGGCGCGGCTTCAACCGAGTTCGCCCTGTTTCACAGAAAATGGTTATAGTCCTAGAATCTAAGCCCCTACCAAATTTCACAAGGATTGGTAAATTTTTGTTCGACGTATGGCCTTAAAAGTATTCTAGACGAATTAAATGAAAAAGGGCGGAGCCACGCCCATTTTGTAATTTTTTTTATTTTTGTATTTTGTTGCACCATATCATTATTGGAGTTGAATGTTGACATAATTTACTTACATACTGTAAAGATATTAAATTTTTTGTTTAAATTTGACATAAAAAAATTTTTTTTAAAGTGGGCGTGTTCGTCATCCGATTTTGCTAATTTTTATTTAGCACACATATAGTAATAGGAGTAACGTGCCTGCCAAATTTCATGATGATATCTTCAACGACTGCGAAATTACAGCTTGAAAAACTTGTAAATTGCCTTCTTTTAAAAGTGGGCGGTGCCACTTCTATTGTCCAGAATTTTACTAATTTTCTATTTTGCGTCATAAGGTCAACGTACCTACGATGTTTCATCGCTTTATACGTCTTTGGTAATGAATTATCGCACTTTTTCGGTTTTTCGAAATTTTCGATATCGAAAAAGTGGGCGTGGTTGTAGTCCGATTTCATTCATTTTGAATAATGATCTGAGACGAGCGCTCAGGAACCTACATACCAAATTTCATCAAGATACCTCAAAAGTTACTCAAGTTATCGTGTTTACGGACGGACGGACAGACGGACGGACGGACGGACGGACATGGCTAAATTAATTTCTTTTTTCGCCCAGATCATTTTGATATATAGAAGTCTATATCTATCTCCATTAGTTTATGCCGTTACGGATTACCGTTATGCGAACAAAGTTAATATACTCTGTGAGCTCTGCTCAGCTGAGTATAACAAGAGTTGTGGGGCGTTTGTATTTCTAAAAGTGGAGCGCCTATATTTTCCTAAATAATTTCTTAGTGCCCCATATCCTATGCAATTGCAATTTTATAGGGCTTTATTAATTTTGGCCGATCCCGTGATTTTTGAAGAACAATGTTATCGGTTATTGTGACCTCTCGTTCACAGCGGTTTTTACCCGTAACTGTGACTGAAACGAAACAAATACCACGCCAACGGGAATCACGGATGGTGTTGCGAATAGTAAACTCTGCGTAGTTTTTGTTTTAAGTAACTTGCTCATTGTATTGGTTCATAGCATAGAAGCGTTTTGTTCCTGTTTTGAGAGCTATGTTTGAGTCGGTGATTGGTAACGGGAAATAAATGCTGTCACAGGCAATCATTCACGAACATTCCTTGTAAGCTGCCGGTGAAATGTGCCGTGATATTTCAGTAGCTGTGACAAAATCACAGGTATACGGATATTTGCCAACTCTAGGCTTTATAAGAAGCTTCAACAACGAAGGTTTTACCATTTATACTACAAAAATATCAATAAACACGTTTTATTTCTATTATTTTCTCCAAGCCGAACTTCTACTGGTTTACTTTTTCGCAAAATTATCTTAAAATGCTATTTTATATAGTGCATTTTTCCAAGAGAGATATTGAAGTGCTGCTTATATAATTGATTTAGTATTTCGCACTAAGTTGTCCCTATTATTTTTTCCATCATTGTATATAAATAAACAATTAAATAAATAAATGGAAAGCGCGATAACCTCCGAAGAGATTTAAGGCCGAGCTTCTCTTTCAGTTTACGTAGTGCTCCTTTTAATATTTCCTAAAAATTCGCGGGACTGGGCCTACATGTTTTCATGGAAGAAATACGCTCGGAGTGTTTGACGAATCACTTTCGAGAGGTGACCCCGCTTAGAAAATCTTTTTTTCTATATTTTTGATGTCACTTTGCTCGGGAGTTGAGCCTAGGACCCTCGGTATGATAGGCGAAGCACCCTACCACCACACCACAGCGGCTGCCAATTACGATATATGTCATGCTTCTATATTGCTAATACAGGATGTGTACACTCACAAACATCAGAGTGCCAATATATTGGTGTGTTAATCTTTTTGTTTTTGTAGTAAATAATCGATTGTCTTTTTCCCAATTCAAAATTTTGTATAAATAGCACCCACAAATTTCAACTTCCTTCACTTTTAACTTAAAAATCGACAAAAAATCTTAAACTAAAAAATGAATTTACGCAACACTTTTGTGATCCTGTTTGGCTTCGTTAACTGTCTTTTGACTAAGACTAATTCTCAAAATCGCGTTATTGGTGGCAGTGTATTACAGGATATAAGGCAAAGTCCATATATTGTGTCAATATATTATAACAGGGCTTATTGGTGCGTTGGTACTTTAATCACCTGGAAGAAGGTGATTACATCTAAATCTCGCTTGGAAAATTTGATCACGGCGAGCATCACTGTTAAAGCTGGCGTACACGATTTAAATGAAAAAGGAATACTTCGCACAGCGGAACGTATAATTCCACCTGAGCCTAGCGTGTTAGAAATAGATTTAATTTTGATTGTACTTAATGATGTGTACCAACGGTCCGTAAATGTACAAACAATACCTTTATGCGAAATTGGATTAGAACCGGGCGAAAAAGTGCGAGTTAGTGGATGGGGTTCGACAAATGCAGACGAACCGCCTATGCTCAAATCTGCCGAATTTGAAGTACTCTCCAGCGACGAATGTGCTTCTTATTATTGGCCTCGTTATGCGGCGTCACAGAAATGTTACCCGACAACACTAATTTGTTTAAAAGATCGGGCGGAGAAAAATGATACGTGTTCGGGAGATATTGGTGCACCGGCCGTTGCGGGCCTTTGTCTTTCTGCGGTGCTAACAGGTGGGATAGGTCCTTTGACCAGCTATTATCCAGTTTTATATACAAATATAGATAATAATAATGTTCGAGATTATATAGAAAAAGCAATGATATTTTAATTGCAAGATGTTTTTTTTTTTAAATCGACTCCTGAGTTCACCTAACTCAGCTGAATGCTGAACTTGCTGAACTTTTTTCATAAACATCCTAGCTCACGTCAAAACATAGAATTTATGCTAAGATAGAGCGTTTTCGGAACGGCAGCTGAGATATGGTGATATTTCAATAAGCAGTGCAAATGGTAATATTTATTTTTATGCTATTTAAGAACAAGTAATAAAAAATGTAATTGCGATTTAAAAAAAAAACTTTGGTTGTATGCATTTAAGATTTGACGCATGCAAATGCCTTAGGTTGTGAGATCAAACTTTAAACATAGCTTTAAAGTTCCCTGGTTTAGAATAGAACATAGACAAAAAGAAAATAATGAAATAAGTTGACCGGTCCATATCGGTATAAAACAGCGAATCCCACCAACCTTATGGAAATCAATATATTTGTCATTGATATCATAGCATACCGCCTTTGTCATAACCTTACCATAGCCAATTAATTAGTTTTTGGTTTTCAGCCATAATCTATAAATTTTTGCTTTCGCAAATTTATTCACATTTTGGCGTTATTATTTTTTGATCTGAAATGTTTTTGCTAAATACGTAAGTTATTGATTGAGTAGCGTGTGATCAGTTTTTTTACATTTTATATTTTTAATAAGTTATTACATCTTTGAAGTTATGCTTCTTACGTTAGACCGGGTTGGTTCCCATTAAAAAAAAAAAAGGTGTGAAGTTCGCCCCTAATGTTGAGAGTGTTTTTTAATTTACTATATTGGAATCCGATTTTTTAATTGATACGTCATTATTTTGGTCTTGGAAATCTTCGTTTTTGCTTTTAATTTCATTTCGAGCTATGCAGTCGTTTGCACTTGATTAAGTTCCTGAATTGTGTTCTATCCCTCTTAGAGTACCTATTAGTTTCACCAGCCGAAAGTATTTACGAATTCATGACATTGTTGCTTTTAAACCATTTCCCTAAAGGCTTGGTTTCCTAGAAAGCGATGCCAAAAAACCGGTTGTCAAAAATGTTGCAATGTAAATGTAATTATGTGGAAACTTAGAAGACGGTGAACTTCACCGTAGCCAAATGGTGCTGCGAGTCGCACAGAGGAACACCCGACACAGCATTTACGAGGGGCTGAAGAGGGCCTCGAATACTCTAAACTAAAATGAAAGGCGAGTACGACGACGTCACTACGAAGGTGCTGGAGGGGCACAAACAGCCAAATGGTGCTGCGAGTCTTACAGATAAACTCCCAACACAGAAAAGTAGCGTCGGGCGAACTCCTACTAGCCCTAGAGAAGGGCTCGTTTGACTTGGCGCTGAGCCAGGAGCCGTTTATATATGGACATAGAGTGCTCCAGCGAAACAGCATGGTTGCAAAAAGTCTTAGCAAGGGGAAACATAGTCCAAGGACTAATAGAGAAAGAGAACGGGGAATGGTTACGTAATAGTGAGGAATCCTTTGAGGTGCTTTTCGATACATATTTCCCTTTCCCGGCCATGTTACAAGTTTGAAGTAGAGCCGTCGTGGAATGGTCCAACGTGGATGAAAAGCTGCTCTCCACAACACAACATGTGTACACCAAAGGCAAGTCGGTAGACTCCGCATTGCATAGGGTGGTAATAAGCATAAAGAAAGAACTGGAATATAAGGAATATGCTCTAGGAGTCTTTTTAGGCATTGCCCGGGCTTTCAACAATGTTTCTAAATGGGCGATTATGTATGGTCTTAATTACATTAAAGTACATCCAGCCTTAACCAGATGGATCGGCTGCATGTTAAATTGCTGGAAGATTACATCACAATAGGGGTTGTACGAGGCCACGAAATCAGTGGATAGGGACACGCTGTGGGCGCTGATCATCAACCAACTGCTCAGGCGATTGGATGAGGGAACCGTAAAACTTACGGCTTACGCAGATTACGTTGAAATTGTCATAAGTGGAAAGTGCCTTCCAACGATTAGCTCTTAGACGGATCGGGCGCTTCGGGATATTCATACCTACGTTAAAAACGATCGCAACAAGACGAGTGTGTGAACGTTACCGCGAGTTGAAAAGGGAAGTGAGACGCCTTTTCAGGAAGAAAAAAGCAGAGGGAGGAAGGCGTGAGTGCGAGGAGATTGAGCTGCTAGCCACCAGGAATAACACCCGAAAATTTTACCAAAAAATTCGGCGACAGATAGAAGGTTTTAAGATCGGGGCAAACTATTGTAAGGACGATAACGACGACCTTGTAACTGATGTCCAGAGAGTACTTAGATTATGAAGGGAGCAGTTCTCTGCTCTCCTAAATGGATACAGCGATTTACCGCACAGGGATGACGATGTCCCCCACCTGATTATGACGACGTCAGAATAGCAAAAACAGTACCAAATCTCTCTCCAAGAAACCTTCCGAATTATTGCTCTCGTCGTATATGTGTTCCATCTTACTACTCATTATCCTGGTCCATTCCCTCACACTCTGTTGTTTGGCCTCTGGACTACTTTGAAGAGCACTCGCTTACTGCTGAGCCCCTTCTCAAAACTGTAGTTAAGTGGTACATCTTTATTCTTATATTGCATAACCTTTTCTGTATATCTATCCTGATGCCATGGTTGACTAAGAAATCTACTCCCAATATGACTTCATCAACGATCTCTACTACAACGAATTTATGGAGAACCATGACCTTCCCAATTTACTTTACATACCACTTCTCCCTGGACTTGGTTATACTCGCCATTGACGGTACGCAATCTTGCTCTAGGTAATGGCTTTACTCTCCTGTTGACCAAATCAGGCCGGATTAAGGAATGAGATGCGCCCATATCTACAGTCAGTACACGCTCCTTCCCGTCCACATTTCCTCTGATGGTAAGACTGCTCGATTTTCTTGCGATATTGTGTCCACCCAGTCTGTCCTTTCTATTTCCACACGGCGTGCTTTGTATGCGGGCTTACTCAAAAGTGACGCTGTTTCCTGAGTCAGTGCATGGGATACCGTTTCAGTAAATGTTGGTTTTGGATTCGCATATGTAGCATTTATAAAGCTCTGAATTTTAACCCTCTCGTTGTATTCCACGGGTGCGTCCGCATTTGTGAGATGAGCCAATCTTACAACATCCGAAGCAAACTCCTGCAAAGTCTCATTAGCTTTTTCGTAGCGGTTTATCTTCAGAATTCCAGTTGCTCAGTGCTGCGGTCTTCTCGAACTGTGGCTTAAAGACCTGGAAAGGAACAGAACCATCAAAAGATGGAGTTTTTACCTTCGTATTACTCGCTGAAGCAGCCGGGCGATTAATTTGCAACTCCTGGATGCGTCCTCTCAAAGCATCCACCTCGGCCTTGATTTTTTCCTCAATCTGCATTATTTTCTCGTCCATACGCCCTTCGAGTTTTGATGATATACGCGCCTCTTGTTCTTCGAGTTGTATTGTTATGCGTGTCTCTTGTTCTTTCAGTTGTATTTCCATCTTTGATGTTATGCGTGTCTCCTGCGATTCCAGTTGGGATGCCATATATGTCTTCTGTTCTGCTAGTTGAGATAACATTGCGACGACGACATTTACGTGCCGCCTGTGTTTCCATCTTGGACGTTATCCATGTCTCCTGTATTTCCAGTTGGGATGCCACTGTCGATGTTTGAGCAGATATTGCAGCCAATACCAAGTTCAAGTCTGTGCTCGTCACTGTCTGAGGATGAAAGACATACTCGTCCACATTAAGATTATGGGTAGTGGGTAATTAGGTTGTTTTATTTGAAGCGATGTAAACTCAATTTCTATATTCCTTCAGAACCCATCTAAAACTCATTAAATCTTACGGATATGTAAAAGACGTTCAGATGTTTGAATCTCTAACAAATTTTCCAGCATCTTAAAAGAATACTACGTAAATTTCTCTCTGAAATATGAAGTAACGTGCAGGAAAATAACGCCAGCGGTCTGTATTTTCTTTTATGGGAGGGTTTATTTCCTTTTCCTGAGAGGAAATGGAAAATTTCTAGTCAACGGAACTGAATGACTAGATTCAATAGAGTATTATATTGTTCACAAATGCTGACGTCGTTGAGATTTGTGACGATGTGACACAATATCATAAAGTTGCGAATGAGTATCTGGGAGGCTTGTAATACGAAAATCGGGATTGATGGTATACGGTCCAAAGGCCCAACATTTATCTACGTAAACCAAACGTTGAGCAGAAAGGTGTTGCTGGTGTAAAAACTTTAGTGGCATATGTTTTACAGTAATGACGCTTCAACAAAAAAAACTTTGATTTTTTAGAAATTTATTTTAAACACCTCTGGCTAACCCTGGAAACATTGAGACAAACTTGAAATACTTATAACCGTATGAACAAACCCGACAGAATTCTTCTGACTCCCTGTTTATCCACCTACCTCTCCTTTGTCTAACACTCTTCCTCTCTTATTTCCTCTCCTCTCTGCATTTTCTATTTGACTTCAATCGGCTCATTTAATTTCCCTATACCTTTCATTTTTCGGTAAATCTAACCGCCTTTCCTCTTTCTCTTCCAGCTCTTGCATCTATCCAAGTTTACCTCTCACTATTATTAATCTTATACTAATTCTATATTTTCCTGTTAACCTCTTTTTACTACTTTTTTCCAACCTCAATCTAACTTTTACTCTCCCTATCCATACTTCCTTGTTTTTTTTTTTTTTTTTTCCGTCTTGTCTCCAATTTCCTCCACTTTTTCTTCCCATTTCCTCTTCTCTTCTTTTCAATGTCCCCGTTTCCATTGTGAGGATGTATTGAGTAAGGCTTTTTTCGAACATTACATTACTAAGGTTGTAAAAATGTAGTAAAATACATAGTATCAAAAATAAATCCTCATAATCCATACTTTAAAATTCATTGCGGGATTATGAGGGCCGCCAACGGACGATGCTACATCAAAAATTTTAGGTGACATGGCTTTAACTTCGAGCAGTGTTAGCACTAACAAGTAAGGAAGACTAAGTTCAGGTGTAACCGAACATTACATACTCAGCTGAGGGCTTTGGAGAGAAAATAAGGGAAAATCACCGTTTAGGAAAATGAGCCTAGGGTAACCCTGGAATGTGTTTGTATGACATGGGTATCAAATGGAAGCTATTAAAGAGTATTTTAAAAGGGAATGGGCCATAGTTTTATAGGTGGACGCCTTTTCGAGATATCGCCATAAAGGTGGACCAGGGGTGACTCTAGAATGTGTTTGTACGATATGGGTATCAAATTAAAGGTGCTAATGTGTATTTTAAAAGGGAATGGGCCATAGTTTTATAGGTGGACGCCTTTTCGAGATATCGCCATAAAGGTGGACCAGGGGTGACTCTATAATTTGTTTGTACGATATGGGTCTCAAATTAAAGGTGTTAATGAGGGTTTTAAAAGGAAGTTGCCCTCAGTTGTATATGTGAAGGCGTTTTCGAGATATCGACCAAAACGTGGACCAGGGTGGCCCAGAACATCATCTGTCGGGTATCGGAAATTTATTTATATATGTAATACCACGAATAATAATATTCCTGCCATGATTCCAAGGGCTTCTGATTTCGCCCTGCAGAACTTTTTCATTTTCTTCTACTTAATATGGTAGGTGTAACACCTGTTTTACAAAGTTTTTTTTCTAAAGTTATATTTTACGTCCCTCACTAGGGTAGGCACCTTGTCGTTGGTGTGAGGGCTTAGCCGAACTCCATAGCGCCCGACTATGAGGCGGAGCTGTTTAGGACTGACATCTACGCCGTTTCGCCTCATAGGAGGGCGGCGGGATTTCGGTGACCAAGAACTGCCAACCCCCTAATCCAGGGTGTTATGCGGACCGTGCCTATTGGACGATTTGCAGCCAGGGGATAAATTCGGCTGTATTCGAACGGAGCCTTCCCGATACCGGGCCATCTCGGGAAGTAGTTATGGCCTTACCTCAGTAAGGGGCGCTGCTGTGGCGGACGGTTCTTTCCCCGTATATAATACTGGACCGCTGAGCCCGCCTTGTCGGGCAGGTGGTCGTACGACCAAGATGAACAACTCATTACCTGAATGTAATAAGGAGGATGTAAAGAGGAGGACTGAGTCGCAATCCAAGGACGACAAATACGAATTAAGCGATGCGTCGGACTCGGGGAGCGAGAGTAGTGCTGATTCAATGAACTCCGTGTTGGAGAAGCACTCAAATGAAAACGGAGTAGAAGAGTGGAGAAGGGTGCGACAACATCGCGAGTTTGCGGTGGCTGGAGGAAGTCGTTCCAAACCTCCAAAGGCAAGGCACGAACGCGCGGTTTGAGGTGGCGGATAAAGCGCAAATCCCCACGGTACCAAAAGTTAAGGTATGGATACCATGCGTGATGAAGTCGGAGGATACACTGCGACTTCTGCAGAATCAGAATCCGAACATACCGACACAGGATTGGAAGGTACTTACTGTATCTCGGCCTACCGAGGATGGTCAGTTCTACATCTTCCAAATAAACAAGCAGGCGGAGGATATTTTGTACACGCAGCTTGGCAAAATGTCCTTTGGCACTGGCAAAATTTACATGCGACTCAGGAAAAGAAGTCCCGAGGATAAAAATCCTAACACGCTGGAAGTGGGCGAAGTCGAAAAGGACCTCAGAAGCCTAAGGGAAAAAAGACAGGTGGAGGTCCCCGACGTCACCACGAACGTGCTAGAAGAGGACCAACCGCTAAATAGTGCTGTGACTCGCACAGAGGAACACACGGCACAACATTCACGAGGGGCTGAAGGGGGCCTCGAATACTCTAAACCAAAAGGGCAAGAGGAGGACGACGACGTCAAGACGAAGGTGCTGGAGGGGGACAAACAGCCCAATGGTGCTGCGAGTCCTACAGATAAACCTCCAACACAGTAAAGTGGCGTCGAGCGAACTCCTCCTAACCCTTGAGGAGGGTTCGTTTGACGTGGCGCTGATCCAGGAGCCGTGGCTCTCATCGGGAGGAAAGGTTTCTGGACTTAGCGCGCGCGGGCTTGGCGTTTACTACGCACAAACGGAAGGACGGGTGCGAGCTGTAGTAATGGTAAGGAAACAGCTGCATTCATATATGCTGCCTAATTACACCACCGAGGATCTCGTAGCGGTGGCCGTTGAGCAAAAGAATAAGCAGGCATTTATCCTGGCGTCCTGCTACATGGCCCATGCTGCGGAGGTTCGACCGATGGAGTGCAAAAGGCTAGTACAGGAGGAAGGGCGCAAAGGGCGGTTGGTCATAGGCGCAGATGCAAATGCGCACCACAATGCGTGGGGAGGAGCAGATACGAACGAGAGAGGCGAATCTCTATTTTGTTACATCCTGCAAACCAATTTGCAGATAGCCAACAGGGGAAATGTTCCTACATACATTGGTCCAACATCCAGCAATATTCTGGATATTACATTGAGCTCCGAGCGTGATATATCAAGGTATGATTGGATGGTTCTCGATAGACCATCCTTCTCCGACCATGCGTATATAAGCTTCAGCATCCCACTAAAGAGGGTAGAGAAGGGAGGAACCTTTAGAAACCCTAGGGCAACGAATTGGACTAAATTCCAGAAACATGTAGAAACGAAACTGGGACAACCCAAAGAGGTTGCTAATGTAGAGGAACTGTAGGAGTCGAATGAATTCCTAACAAGGACGCTTATGACTGCGTATAACAAAGCTTGCCCTCTAAGAAGATTCAGAGGAAAAGCAAAGCCGCCATGGTGGAGCAATGAGCTGAGTCTTCTAAGAAGACAGGTAAAAGAAATGTTTAAACTCGCAAAGACCGCGGAAAGCGAAGCGTGTCGGGACGAGTACAGGGATCTACTGAGGATCTACAAGCGTGAAATTACCAGGGCGAAGAGAAACTCATGGAAAAGTTTCTGTACGGACATAGAGTGCTCCAGTGAAACAGCACGGTTGAAAAAAGTCCTAGCAAAGGGAAACATAGTCCAGGGACTAATAAAGAAAGAGAACGGGGAATGGTCACGTGATAGTGAGGAATCCCTTGAGGTGCTTCTCGATACACATTTCCCATCGGGAGACGGTTTAGAAGAACCAGCAGACATCACTCACACTTCGATCACGGAGCTAGTGGTGCCGGGCTTGGTGACCGATACCAAGATCGAGTGGGCAGTGAAGACGTTTTCTAAGTTTAAATCGCCGGGCCCAGATGGTATATTCCCGGCCATGCTACAAGTCTCAAGTAGGGCGGTCGTGGAATGGCTTAAAATAATATTCGATGGGTGCATAAGACTGAATCATGTACCGCACTCTTGGAGAACTGCTCGTGTAGCTTTTCTACCAAAGGCGGGGAAGATCGGTCACGTGTATCCCAAAGACTATAGACCCATTAGCTTAAAATCATTTCTGCTCAAAACCTTTGAGAGGCTGATAGATGTGTACATAAAGTCCAACGTGGATGAAAAGCTGCTCTCCACAACACAGCATGCGTACACCAAAGGCAAGTCGGTAGACACCGCATTGCATAGGGTGGTAATAAGCATAGAGAAATCCCTGGAATATAAGGAGTATGCTCTAGGAGTCTTCTTGGACATTGCCGGGGCTTTCAATAATGTTGCAAAATGGGCGATTATGGATGGTCTTAATTTCATTAAAGTACATCCTGCCTTAATCAGATGGATCGGCTGCATGTTAAACTGCAGAAAGATTACATCACAATGGGGATTGTACGAGGCCACGAAATCAGTGGACAGGGGCACGCCGCAGGGAGGGGTGCTATCACCTCTGCTGTGGACACTGGTCATCAACCAACTGCTCAGGCAATTCGATGAGGGACCCGTAAAACTTACGGCTTACGCAGATGACGTTGCAATTGTCATAAGTGGAAAATGCCTTCCAACGATTAGTTCTTTGATGGATCGGGCGCTTCGGGATATTCATACCTGGGCATCTAATGTCGGGCTGAAAGTCAATGCGGAGAAGACGGATATGGTCTTGTTTACAAAGAGGTACAAGGTCCCAAATTGGACCAGGCCTAAGTTAGGAGCGGTGACCTTACAGGAGAAACCTTGCACAAAATATCTAGGAATCATCCTAGACAGTAAGCTGTCATGGAAGCTCAACTTGGAGGAGAGGGTCAAGAAGGCCTCAACGGCACTCTATGCATATAAAAGAATGCTGGGGTGTACGTGGGGCCTATCGCCCTCTCTTTCTCATTGGGTTTTTACAGCGATTGTAAGCCCTATTCTATACTATGGAGTTCTTGTTTGGTGGAAAGCTACACAAAAAACAACATACCTCAAAAAATTAGAGAGGTATGCAGACTATCGATGCTTTGCATTACGGGAGCCCTGAAAACAACCCCGACGGCTGCACTGTATGCCATTCTGCACATTCCACCTGTAGACCTGGTAGCAAAGAACAAAGCGTTAACGACCGCAACCAGGCTCGATGCTTCGGGGCAGTTTGAGCGCCGACCATATGGCCATAGTAGTATAGCGTCCTCAGTCACAAGACGAACAGACTACATGATTCCCTACCTGCACTTTGAGGGAGATCTTAAGGCCACAATAGAGGTGGACGGTTGGCGCAAGGGTGCGCAAATGGCGGACGAGGCGATACATGTGTACACCGATGGTTCCAAAATAGTGGAAGGAGTAGGGTCTGCGGTATACTGCGCTGATCCGGAATTAAGCAGATCCTACAGGCTGCCGGATTACTGTAGCGTTTTCCAAGCGGAAATATTAGCCGTAACCAAAGCAGTAGAAACCCTGGAAGAGAATAGCTTAAGCTGCAACCGTGTTAACTTTTATATTGACAGTCAAGCAGCAATTAAGGCAATAATCTCGCATAGCACAGCATCTAAATGCGTGTTAGAGTGTAAGCAGTCTCTGGAGAGAATCGGGACAGGGAGAAGTATACATCTATATTGGGTCCCAGGGCATATGGGAATAGATGGGAATAAAAAAGCGGACGAATTAGCTAAAAAGGGCGCATCCCTTGAAGCTTGCTCCGTAGACGTCCCAATTAGATTGGGCGATATTAAGCGAATGCGAGAGGTGCACATGATCGACCAAGCAGAAAAGGCGTGGGTTCAAGCGCGGGGCTGTAAAGTGTCGAAGATTATGTGTAGGTCTTACAACCGTAGACTAACACAGTTGCTTCTATCATTAAAAAGAGAGGACTGTAGACTCATGACGGGTATTCTGACTGGACACTGCCTTCTGGCGTCACATGCCTTTAAATTAGGCTTGGTCAGTGATAGCAGGTGTAGGAAGTGCGGGTTGGAGGAGGAAACGATCGAGCACGTTCTGTGCTCGTGCCCTGCACTTGCCAGGCTAAGACTCCAGATATTAGGAGTGATACAGCTGTCAGATCTAGAAGCAGCAAGTGGCTTAAGTCCTAGGAAGCTTCTAGTATTTGCCAAGAGGACGGAGTTATTTTATAACATAGGTCCTGGTTTTTGATAGGGTTTTTCAGTTTGGTCGTTAAAACAAACTTCTGGTAACACTACGGACTCAATCAGTCTATGTGAGGTCCTCATGGACCGGCCAGTTCAACCTACCTACCTACCTATATTTTACGTCAATAAACCAATCCAATTACCATGTTTCATCTCTTTTTTCATATTTGGTATAGAGTTATGGCATTTTTTTCATTTTTCGAAATTTTCGATATCGAATTTCGGATTTCGCCACAGTTTTAATACCGAGATAAAGTGAGTTCAGGTAAGCATGTGAATTAAGTTTAGTAAAGATATATCGGTTTTTGCTCAAGTTATCGTGTTAAAGGTCGAGCGGAAGGACAGGACTTCGACTGTATATAGAAACTGGGCGCGGCTTAAACCGATTTCGCCCATTTTCACAGAAAACAGTTATCGTCATAGAAGCTATGCCCTTACCAAATTTCACAGGGATTGGTAAATTTTTGTTCGACTTATGTCATTAAAAGTATTCTAAACAAATTAAATGAAAAAGGGCGAGTCACGCCCATTTTGAAATTATCTTTTATTTTTGTATTAAGTTGCACCATACCATTACTGGCGTTGAATTTTGACATAATTTACTTATATACCGTAAAGTTAATCAATTTTTGTTAAAACTTGACTTTAAAAAGTTTTTTTAAAGAGTGGCCGTGGTCGTCATCCGATTTAGCTAATTTATACTATAAACACATATAGTAATAGGAGTAACGTTCCTGCTAAATTTTATCATGATATTTTCAATGACTGCCAAATTGCAGCTTGCAAAACTTTTAAGTTACCTTCTTTTAAAAGTGTCCAAAAGTTTGCTAATTTTCTATTCTACGTCATAAGAGGTCAACCCACTTACCGAGTTTCATCACTTTATCCGTTTTTGGTAATGAAGTATCGCACTTTTTCGGTTTTTTGAAACATTCGATATCGAAAAAGTGGGCGTGGTTATAGTCTGATTTCGTTCATTTTAAATAGCGGTCTTATATACCGAATTTCATCAAGATACATCAAAATTTACTCAAGTTATCGTGTTTACTGGCGAACGGACGGACAGACATGGCTAAATTAATTTCTTTTTTCGCCCATATCATTTTGATGTATAGAAGTCTATATCTATCTCGATTAGCTTATGCCATTACAGGGGACCGTTATGCGAAAAAAATTAATATAATCTGTGAGCTCTGCCCAGCTGAGTATAAAAATTGTGGGCACTGCTTTCAAGTCTGCTTTTCTGTATTGAGTTATTAAAAGTACAGTCATTGTACAAATATCACGCAACCTCTCTCAGCTCAATACAAAAATTCAACTGTGCAAATATGTTAATGAGCAAATAAAAGGGAATTTTATTTTCAGAAATAATAAGTAAATATTTCGCCAAAGTCGGGCTCACTTCATTTGGCTGAAATATATGTACGTAAAATGTCTGATTTGTTAATTTGGTAGAGCAAACATTTTCTAAAGCTACATATTATGGGCTGAGTAGATAAAAAAAGTAAGGAAGTCTAAGTTCGGGTGAAACCGAACATTACATACCCCGCTGTACACTTGAAATGCTGTTGTTTGTTTTGTGTGCTTAATAGTGTTACAAGTCTGCGCAATAATACATATACATATGGTTCGATTCTGAAATAATTTTCGTTTAAAACAAGCAAAAAGGATACAGAGGCTAACACCAATGACCTTGAACGGGTAATAATGCAATTTTCCTTCAGATATGGGGATTTCCCTACTGTTTATTTTAAAATAAAGATATAACAGAACAATAAAAATACGATTGGTGCAAAACTATTTTTCGCTAAGATTTAACTTATAATTTTTGCCTACGACCCTTTTTAAAGTCATTTATATAAAAGTGGGCGTGGTCCTTAATCAATCATCCATTTTTACTAGAAATATTTCCTGCTAAAAGGAAAATATGTGTACCCAATTTTGTTATGATATGTAAATTTTTCTTCGAGTTATGGCTCCCGAAACATTGAAAATTGCTTAGACAAAAAAGGGCGGTGCCACACCCATTTTCAAAAATTAGTAATTAGTTAGTGTTTTCCAATTTAATGTTATGATTGAATTTAGAAAGTAAAATTCTATTGATAAAGGCTATTTTTCGCTAAGATATAGCTTATTATTATCGTTATATAAAATTTTTATGATTGTGGCAGCATAAGTGTGAAAACAATTAAATTTAGGTAGGTATATTGGATTGATGAATACAACAACAAAAACGTTTAAATATCAACATATCGGCACTCTGATGTTTGGGAAAGTACCTAGCTTTTTGTAGCAATATAGAAGTATTACATATATAAAATTTGTTCAAAAAAAGTTACCATCAAAGCAACCCATATCTGATATTCCGCTCCTTTTTTGTTTCCCTGCATCGATGTCGATGACAGCAACCCTGGTAATTTTGACACTTCGTTCAGTGTCAAACTCAGGTTCCACGCTAGTTTGACACTTCGGTCAGTGTCAAACGGCAGTGTGTTAGAAAGAGAAGGAATTGTATCCTTCTCACACATATCCTACTTGTAAACCTGTACTACGAGGATGACAACACCTGAACATTTTTATATTAAATGTGCTTTGCACACAGAGTATATTAACTTTGATTGGATAACGGTTGGTTTTACAGGTATAAAGGAATCGAGATAGATATAGACTTCCATATATCAAAATCATCAGTATCGAAAAAAATTTGATTGAGCCATGTCCGTCCGTCCGTCTCTCCGTTAACACGATAACTTGAGAAAATATTGAGATATGTTCACCAAATTTGGTACACGAGCTTATCTGGACCCAGAATAAATTGATATTGAAAATGAGCGAAATCGGATGATAACCAGCCCACTTTATATATATATAACCTTTTGGAAAACACAAAAAAACTGATTATTTAGTAAATAATACACCTAGAATGTTGAAATTTGACGTGTGAACTGATATTGAGACTCCAGATAAAAATTTGTTTTAAATGGGCGTGACACCGCCCACTTGTGATAAAATCAATTTTACAAGTATTATTTATCATAAATCAGAAATCGTTAAACCTATCGTAACAAAATTAGGAAGAGAGGTTTCCTTTACTATATGGAGTGCTTTGAAGAAAAATTAACTAAATCGGTTAAGGACCACGCCCACTTTTATATAAAAGATTTTTAAAGGGTCGTGGACGAATAAAATAAGCTATATCTTTGCAAAAAAGAGCTTTATATCAATGGTATTTCATTTCCCAAGTGGATTTAAAACAATAAATAGTGTAACGAATTTAGTGCAATTCCGCTTATTTGCAATCTACTACCAACTTTCGTATCGCTAAACTGTTGAATAAAACAATCCAATATTCAATAATGCAAAATGTCTTTATTAGACTACTTTGAAAACACTTATACTTCGCAACTGATAGCGTGCTTAAATCAAACTGATTGGTCGTGCCCCAGCTGGTGCTGATTTTATACTTTTAGATTTCCTCGTTGGCATATTTCTAGGCGTTTATATTTCTAGAATTTACTACTTGTTTACCAGCTATAAATTTCTCAGCTATAACTACAGATACACGATTATAGCTTCTCGCACAGCCATATGCGTGTGTATATGTGAGTGATACTTCCACCGATGATTGCCTACTTTTGGGAGTATCTCAGATATATGCATGTGTTTGTGCGTTTCTCTCCGTTGCTTGGATGGACATATGTGTAGACATAATGATTGATTTGTTTATGTGCATACAAGTCACCAGCATCCCCTAGTGTTGCCAATATTCGTAACAATAGGAAAAACTTCAAATTTAAACAAGTAAGGAAGGCTAAGTTCGGGTGTAACCGAACATTACATACTCAGTTGAGAGCTATGGTGACAACATAAGGGAAAATAACCATGTAGGAAAATGAACCGAGGGAAACCCTGGAATGTGTTTGTATGACATGTGTATCAAATGAAAGGCATTAAAGAGTATTTTATGAGGGAGTGGGCTATAGTTCTATAGGTGGACGCCATTTAGGGATATCGCCATAAAGGTGGATCAGGGTTGACTCTAGAATTTGTTTGTACGATATGGGTATCAAATGAAAGGTGTTAATGAGTATTTTAAAAGGGAGTAATCCTAAGTTCCATAGGTGGACGCCGTTTCGAGATATCTCCATAAAGGTGGACCAGGGGTGACCCAAGAATTTGTTTGTACAATATGGGTATCAAAAGAAAGGTGTTAATGAGTATTTTAAAAGGGAGTGATCCTTAGTTCCATAGGTGGACGCCGTTTCGAGATATCGCCATAAAGGTGGACCAGGGGTGACCCAAGAATTTGTTTGTACAATATGGGTATCAAAAGAAAGGTGTTAATGAGTATTTTAAAAGGGAGTGATCCTTAGTTCCATAGGTGGACGCCGTTTCGAGATATCGCCATAAAGGTGGACCAGGGGTGACCCTAGAATTTGTTTGTACGATATGGGTATCAAATTAAAGGTATTAATGAGGGTTTTAAAAGGGAGTGATCCTTAGTTCCATAGGTGGACGCCGTTTCGAGATATCGCCATAAAGGTGGACCAGGGGTGACCCTAGAATTTGTTTGTACGATATGGGTATCAAATTAAAGGTATTAATGAGGGTTTTAAAAGGGAGTGGTGGTAGTTGTATAGGTGGTCGCCTTTTCGAGATATCGCCATAAAGGTGGACCAGGGGTGACTCTAGAATGTGTTTGTACGATATGGGTATCAAATGAAAGGTGTTAATGAGTATTTTTAAAAGGGAGTGGGCCTTCGTTCTATAGGTGGACGCCTTTTCGAGATATCGCCATAAAGGTGGACCAGGGGTGACTCTAGAATGTGTTTGTACGATATTGGTATCAAATTAAAGGTATTAATGAGAGTTTTAAAAGGGAGTGGTGGTAGTTGTATATGTGAAGTCGTTTTCCAGATATCGACCAAAATGTGGACCAGGATGACCCAGAACATCATCTCTTGGATACCGCTAATTTATTTATATATGTAATACCTCCCAAGATTTCAAGGGTGTTTTATTTCGCCCTGCAGAACTTTTTCATTTTCTTCTACATAATATGGTAGGTGTCACAACCATTTTGCAAAGTTTTTTCTAAAGTTATATTTCGCGTCAATAAACCAATCCAATTACCATGTTTCATCCCTTTTTTCGTATTTGGTATAGAATTATGACATTTTTTTCATTTTTCGTAATTTTCGATATCGGAAAAGTGGGCGTGGTCATAGTCGGATTTCGTTCATTTTTTATACCAAGATAAAGTGAGTTCAGATAAGTACGTGAACTAAGTTCAGTAAAGATATGTCGATTTTTGCTCAAGTTATCGTATTAAAGGCCATGCGGAAGGACAGACGGACGACTGTGTATAAAAATTGGGCGTGGCTTCAAACGATTTCGCCCATTTTCACAGAAAACAGTTAACGTCATAAAATATATGCCCCTACCAAATTTCAAAAGGATTGGGAAATTTTTGTTCGACTTATGTCATTAAAAGTATCCTAGACAAACTAAATGAAAAAGGGCGGAGCCATGCCCATTTTGAAATTTTCTTTATTTTTGTATTTTGTTGCACCATATCATTACTAGAGTTGAAAGTTGACATAATTTACTTACATACTGTAAAGATATTAAATTTTTTGTTAAAATTTTACTTTAAAAAAAATTTGTTTAAAAGTGGGCGTGGTCCTTCTCCGATTTTGCTAATTTTTATTAAACGTACATATAGTAATAGTAGTAACGTTCCTGCCAAATTTCATAATGATATCTTCAACGACTGCTAAATTACAGCTTGTAAAAATTTTAAATTACCTTGTTTTAAAAATGGGCGGTGCCACGCCCATTGTTCAAAATTTTACTAATTTTCTATTCTTCGTTATAAGTTCAACTCACCTACCAAGTTTCATCGCTTTATCTGTCTTTGGTAATGAATTATTGCACTTTTTCGGTTTTTTGAAATTTTCGATATCGAAAAAGTGGGCGTGGTTATAGTCCGATATCGTTCATTTTAAATAGCGATCTGAGATAAGTGCTCAGGAACATACATACCAAATTTCATCATGATACCTCAAAATTTACTCAAGTTATCGTGTTAACGGCCGGACGGACGGACATGGCTCAATAAAATTTTTTTTCGATCCTGATGATTTTGATATATGTAAGTCTATATATATCTCGATTCCTTTATACCTGTACAACCAACCGTTATCCAATCAAACTTAATATGCTCTGTGAGCTCTGTTTAACTGAGTATAAAAAAATAATATTTGGAGGGGTTTTGCTGTTTTTAAGAAAATCGCCGTTGCGGCCATTCGGAAAGATCCGGAGTTTTGGCCTTAAAATCTTGCGGCTCGTTCAAAAAATTTCAGGAGTAGCTCCTTGCGGAGGGAGGGAGAAATACTTAAAATGGTCACACTTTTGTAGCTGTTGTTCTGGGCTAACTCTAATACTCGTCGTCGGCATATATTCTTTAAATCATTTGTGACTCCATGCTGGTCACGCAAAATGGCGATACAGGTTGCTATCAATTATCTACTAATAGGCATGACTCTCGTGGCACAGTTTTAACAATAAGCATCAATATTGCCTTATTGTTGATCGCGCCAAAGGGCGCTTTCAATTTTTTCGGCTGTTTCTAAGACTGCGACTTTAAACTTATATCTTCGTCGTCACTAGAAGCTCTAGGTGCTGCTCCGAAGACTTTCTGACGGATATTATTGTTGCGCTTTGCTGCCAACATACACCTTGAAACGTTATGGAATAGCTATTCGGCCAAGGATGCCGCCCTCAAAATCATAAGCAAACCATGTGGATATCCTTGCGTTACTCATGGGTGAAGATCGTGGATAAAATTTTAAAAATTTCTTCGGAAAGTTTTTGATTCACCACTTTGAGTGTTCTTACGAAGGATAAAGCCTAACCTGGTTAAAATATGTGCTTACGTATTCACAATTATGATAGGAGCCGTAACGTGTAGGTGATATTTAAACATGGTTGATAGTCTATATCCAATGTGATTCCAAGGGACTAGTTGGGGATAGGGCCGCCAGGAAATGTCAAACCGGGAGACTTGGGTGTTGAATAATGAAGTGTGAAAATCTAATCAAAATTAACATTTCTGAGAATCATTTCAAAGGAGTTCATATACCCCTGAAGCCTACTAAAGGAGTTTGCATCACTGATTTCGCCTTATTCTTTCAGTCAATCGGGATATAGAATTTCGGCACCTTTTTCGGTTAACTTGCTTTTTTAACAACTTGAGGACAATTTGGAAACATGTTCGACTTGGGTGATTTTATTTAAATTCATTGTTCTTTACAAATTTTTTGAAAAAACTATACAAAGTGAGCATTTAAATTTAACTTTTTTTAGTGTTTTGTCTTAATAATTTGGTGAATTCGGTTATGCAAAGTCCGTGTTAAGCTGGCATTGAAAGCGTCTGTTTTCTCAAATATCTTTTGAACGGTTATAAAGTGTTAAATTTCGCAATTGGACTTTTATAACTGGCAGTGATGCGCACCCGACCAATTTTCGAAATGATCAATAAATGGCCTAGACAGTCTTAAACAGTGAGGAAGGCCAAGTTCGGGTGTAACCGAACATTACATACTCAACTGCCAAATTACAGCTTGCAAAACTTTTAAATTACCTTCTTTTAAAAGTGGGCGGTGCCACGCCCCTTCTCCAAAATTTTAGTAATTTTCTATTCTGCGTCATAAGGTCAACCCACCTACTAGAAATATACGCCGCCGATAAACGCCGCCGCCGCCGATTCGCAACGTTTTACGCACGCCGCCGCCGAATGTGAAAAATATCGGCGCGGCGGCGGCGCACAGTGTTTCGTGTAGAACAAGCTAGCTGGACAAAAACAAAGTTCTTATCCCAAGAAAAGTGTAATGAGAAATGAAAGAAAACAAACAAAATAAAGGGATTTTTGCTTTTTTTTTATATTTTTGCTCATATATATTGAGTAATTGAAGTAAGAAAGCAGGAGTGGCCGTAAAATGCATTGATTAATTTGCAATATTCTTGTTGAATATTAAGCTTCATATTTCTTTTAGGTGAACACTTTTATATAATTTTTTGATGGATTCTAAGCTCGAAGGTAAGTAAAATTTTATAATAGTAATTCTTTCGCAATTTGAGTATTTTCAATATATTTAACATTCCGTTATTGAGAAGAAAAGGTATTTTTTCTCTGTATTTGTAAATTTAGGGACAAAAAAGTTACATACATCCACGGACATCCGGGCTAAATTTTACATATGTATGTTATAGTCGCAGGTATTCTCTAATAGTCGAAAGAAAAAACCATTGCGAATTCTTTGCACATCTATTTTAATTTTTTTTTTTTTGTAGATTTAGTTATCTCTACATATAAAATAATATGTATATACGTACCAGCTCCGACTGATTTCGCTTATTCTTTCATTCAATCGGGATATAAAATTCGGCACCTTTTTCGGGTAACTTATTTAAATTCATTGTACTTTATTGATTTTTTGAAAAAATTATGTGAAGTGAGCATTTAAATTTATTATATAACTTTTTAAGTGTTTTGTTTTAATGACTTGGTGAATTCGGTTATGCAAAGTCCGTGTTAAGCTGGCATTGAAAGCGTTTGTTTCCTCAAATAACTTTTGAACGGTTAGAAAGTGTTAAATTTAACAATTGCATTTTTATAACTGGCAGTGATGCGCACCCCTTGATACCCCTTTCGACCATATCGGACCCACTTTCGAGATGAACAATGAATACCTATACAGTCTTAAAAGAGTAGAAAATAGAGTAACGCGCCGAACGCCGCCGCACAGTGTTTCGTGTACAACAAGCTAGCTGGACAAAATTATTTTATGAGATTTTCCGTTTCATATGCAGTAATTTATTACAACTACGTCATTTTTTTCAGCCACATGTTGTTTTTTTTTATTTTTTTCCAAAATTTTACTTCATTTGCATACATTTGCTTATTTCATATACAGTAACTCATGTGAATAAGTGACATAGATCCAAAAAAATTTAGAGGACTTAAGAATATTACTTTATTGTACTTAAATTGAATGGACTACAAATCCCAATACTCTAAAAAATTCAAAAAATTCGGAAAAAAAATTAAAATTTTTTATGAAAATTCGTCGAATTTTTCAAATATTTTTTAAATATAATTTAGTTTTTGTTATAGATCGTGACAAATTTTCTTATGGGGAATTGGTTAAAATAAATTTGCGAAAGCGAAAATTGTAAGAATTGTCCAAAAAGGGGTGTCTACTTATTTATGTGAGTGACTGTACATACATATTTTGTATTTATTTAAGTATTTATCCTGTCACTACAAATTTTACAAAATTATTTTATATTACTTACTTACTTAATTGGCGCTTAACCGTCTAAACGGTTATGGCCGTCCAACAAGGCGCGCCAGTCGCTCCTTCGCTCCGCCAACCGGCGCCAATTGGTCACACCAAGGGAGTTTAAATCGTTTTCCACCTGGTCCTTCCAACGGAGTGGGGGCCGCCCACTACCTCTGCTTCCATAGGCGGGTTCCGATAGAAACACTTTCTTGGCCGGAGCATCATCTTTCATTCGCATAACATGGCCTAGCCAGCGCAGCCGCTGCGTTTTAATTCGCTGGACTATGTTGATGTCTGCGTATAGCTCGTACAGCTCATCATTAAATCTTCTTCGGTACTCGCCATCGCCAACGCGTAGAGGTCGATAAATCTTTCGAAGAACTTTTCTCTCGAACACTCCCAAAGCCGCTTCATCTGCTGTTGTCATGGTCCATGCTTCTGCCCCATATAGCAGGACGGGTACGATAAGTGACTTGTAGAGTATGATTTTCGTTCGCCGAGAGAGGACTTTACTTTTCAATTGCCTACCTAGTCCAAAGTAGCATTTATTGGCAAGATTGATTCTTCGCTGGATTTCAGTGCTGATGTTGTTGCTAGTGTTGATGCTGGTTCCCAAATAAACGAAGTATTTTACTATTTCGAAATTATGGCTGTCAACAGTAGCGTGGTTGCCAAGGCGCATATGCGCTGACTCTTTGCTCAATGACAGCAGGTACTTCGTTTTGTCCTCATTCACCATCAAACCCATCTTTACCGCTTCTTTTTCCAGCTTGGAGTAAGCAGAACTAATAGCGCGGGTGTTTAGACCGATGATATCAATGTCATCAGCATATGCCAGTAATTGCACGCTTTTATAGTATATTGTTCCAGTGCGGTTAAGTTCTGCAGCTAGTATAATTTTCTCCAGCATCAAATTAAAGAAATCGCACGATAGGGGGTCACCCTGTCTGAAACCTCGTTTAGTTTCGAACGGCTCGGAGAGGTCCTTCCCAATTCTGACTGAGCTGATGGTGTTGCTCAACGTCATTTTGCACAGCCCTATAAGTTTTGCGGGGAAACCAAATTCAGACATAGCGGCATATAGGCAGCTCCTTTTCGTGCTGTCGAAGGCGGCTTTAAAGTCGACGAAGAGGTGCTGTGTGTCGATTCTCTTTTCACGGGTTTTTTCCAAGATTTGGCGCATTGTGAAAATCTGGTCGATGGTAGATTTACCAGGTCTGAAGCCGCACTGATAAGGTCCAATCAGCCGGTTCACGGTGGGCTTCAATCTTTCGCACAATACACTTAAAAGGACCTTATATGCGATATTAAGAAGGCTGATTCCACGATAGTTGGTGCATTTTGCAGTATCCCCCTTCTTGTGGACTGGGCAAAGAACACTTAGATTCCAACCGTCGGGCATGCTTTCGTCCGCCCATATTTTGCTAAGAAGCTGCTGCATGCGCCTTACCAACTCCTCGCCGCCGAACTTGAATAGTCCGTAGGCAATCCATCAGCGCCCACGGCCATGTTGTTTTTCAATCTGGTTATTGCTATTCTAACTTCGTCATAATCGGGCGGGGGGACATATATTCCATCATCATCGATTGCGGGATCGGGTTCTTCATCTCTGCGCGGTGAATTGCTGCCTCCATTTAGGAGAGCAGAGAAGTGCTCCCTCCATAATCTAAGCACTCTCTGGACATCAGTTACAAGGTCGCCGTTTTCATTCCTACAGGAGTTTGCCCCGGTCTTAAAACCTTCCGTCTGTCGCCGTATTTTTTGGTAGAATTTTCGGGCGTTATTCCTGGTGGCTAGCAGCTCGAGCTCCTCGCACTCACGCCTTTCTGCTTCTGCTTTTTTCTTCCTGAAAAGGCGTCTCGCTTCCCTTTTCAACTCACGATAGCGTTCACACACTCCTCTTGTCGCGCTCGCTTTTAACGTAGCCCTGTAGGCAGCATCTTTTCTTTCGGTTGCAACGCGGCATTCTTCATCATACCAGTTGTGTTTTCGTGGCCGCCGTTAACCAATTTTTTCCTCGGCGGCAGTACGAAGTGCTTTGGAGATATGCTCCCACTGCTCCTGTATTCCTTCAGGATGAGTTGTGCCCTCCGAGAGCAGGTGTGAGAGTCGAGTTGCGAAATCATTGGCAGTCTGTTGTGATTGAAGCTTTTCGACGTCTATCTTTCCTTGTGTTTTTTGTTCCTTGTTTTTAGCCACGTTGAGGCGGGTGCGTATTTTGGCTGCAACGAGATAATGGTCCGAATCGATGTTAGGTCCTCGGATCGTGCGCACATCTAAAACACTGGAGGCATGCCGTCCGTCTATCACAACGTGATCGATCTGATTGCGAGTATTTCGATCAGGAGACAGCCATGTAGCTTGATGTATCTTTTTATGCATGAACCTCGTGCTTGATATGACCATGTTTCGAGCACCGGCAAAGTCAATCAGCCTCAGTCCGTTAGGAGAAGTTTCATTGTGTAGGCTGAACTTTCCGACTGTAGGGCCAAAAACACCTTCTTTGCCCACCCTGGCGTTAAAGTCGCCAAGCACGACTTTTATATCATGACGGGGGCAGCGCTCGTATGTGCGTTCTAATTGTTCATAAAAAGTGTCTTTCACCTCATCGTCTTTCTCCTCTGTCGGCGCATGGGCGCAGATGAATGATATATTAAAAAATTTTGCTTTTATTCGGATAGCGGCGAGACGCTCGTCCACAGGCGTGAACGCCAGCACTTGGCGACAAAGTCTCTCTCCCACCACGAATCCGACGCCGAAACTGCGCTTATTCGCATGGCCACTCCAATATATGTCACAATTTTTGATCTTCTTTCTTCCTTGCTTCGTCCAACGCATTTCTTGGATGGCGGTGATGTCAGATTTTGCTTTGACGAGGACATCAACCAGCCGGGCATCTGCACCAATCCCATTCAGGGAGCGGACGTTACAGGTGCATGCCCTCAATTCATTGTCCTTCAAACGTTTGCCATGGTCGTCATCAATAGAGAGTGTATTTATCCGAGGCTTGTTATATTTCATTGGAGTATGGTTTTACGTGGCGGGTCCCAAGCCCAGCGCACAACCCGCTCAGCGGGGGTGAAAATATTACTTGGCACGTTTATATAGCGAGCCGCTTGCTCCAAGACAGACGCCCGCTTGCAGCCGCACCTAGAGGTGTATAGACGCTGCCGATGAAATCTCCCCCGGCTAGCCCATAAACCGATTATGTCAGAGTGGCCTAGCCAGGTTGTCGCCTTCTCACATTAGCTCACCGCTAAACGGGTGTTTAGCGGCTATCCAGAGGATACTTGGCCGCAAGCGACCGGCAGTAGTGAGCTGCTTGAACCGCATGCAAAAGAATCGCTCTGGCCATTCCCAGGTGAATGGCGGTCAGAAGCTTTCCCCACTTTCGTGGACTTCTACACACGGCCCCACCCTCCAATATTTTATACTACCAGTCAGGAATTCAGGAATGTAAAAGTGAATTACAATAATAATAATAACAATGTAAATAATTAAATTAATTATGTAAAAATTACTTATTACAAAAACTTAAAAGTAAAATATCGTACAAAATAGAAAAGACAATAGATTTAAATTAAATAAAACCTGATCCAACAAAAAGTTATAGGGTAGTTTATCTTTTATAATTATGTTATTATTCGCTATCATCCCTTTCATTCAATGAGTCACTTGTGGAATAGTCATGAGCATAAGCAACACTACTGTGAAAGCTTGAAACAACTGGGGTATTTATTGACTCCTCAACATTATCGGGGGACAGTAAATTTAAGACTTCTGAAGTCAGACTTTTAAATTTTTTTATTAGTATCTCCCTAAAACTGTTAACTAAAGGATCCGATGCTATAAGCAACATATTCATAAGATCTCTATTCGTGGCTTCACGCAACTGCTTTCGTGTTATTATCTTTGAATCGTTTCAAATCTTTGTTACGGGCTTCCTGTGCTTCCTCAGAAAGTTGACCAATAGGTAAAAGTGCTGATTTTATAATATCACTACTATGCACTAAGATGTTATGAACTGTAACTGGCATATTAAACCATGGATAGAGATCTATGTACAGTTTTTTAGTCTCGACCGCAAATTTTTCAAATCTTTGGATACTTATATTGCACCCAGATGCTAATGCGCCAAGGAGAGTGTCGAATCTTTTGATGAGCGTTACATCCAATCCCGTAATCTCAGCACTAGCCTCAGAATTTTCGAAAAACCTACGAGCAGTGTTGCCGTCATTGGTATTGCCGAAACCTGGTTTTGGTTTATCTACTGTCAATCCAAGTACACATTTAAATTTATTCTGGATTTCGTTGGAACGTAGCTTTACACACTCTTTATCTGTCTCATTCCTAAGCTGCCATTTTTTTAATTCGAGGCGATAACTTATGTGAAGCAACCATTCAAAACATCTTATCCAAGCATGGAGAGTAGACAAACCAAAACCAAGATTATCTCGGGTAGGCGTAAAGTCCCGTAACTCATTATTCATATCTTTTGGAGTGGCACCACAAATATAACACTTTTATGCGGAAGAAGTTTCAGTCAAAACATTGCAAACTTTTCCGTCAATCATTGTTAGAAGCATATTGTGATTTGCGGAAACTTCGTATTCTTCGAGCATGTACTTTGTTGGCAACAACGCATTTATCTCCTCTAAAATTTTGTTCGTTTCAAAAACAATAAAATCTTTTGTTTCTTTAAAAAAAAACAAATTTAATTGGACGACAATACATGGTAGAAGAAGGTCGAGGATTCTGCCAAACAATGTTACCTTTTTCATCCTGTAATTGAAGAGGAACGAAAGAAAATTTAACAAAAACTCATCAGTGTCAGAACTGCATGTAAACTTGTGCTTATATGTGCTATGGCCAGAGCTTCCATCGCAACCCCACTTGCTGATTAAAGTATATGTCAAGTTTGTAGGTAATAAACTAACAAAAACTTCTTGATTTGCTAAAACTAAACGCTCAACAGTTTTATCTAATACGGACTGGACTTTAATTTCCGCACGTGTTTCACCCACATTAATTTCATTTGGATAGCATTCTGCCTTAGCTTTTCTTAGACTATAAAATGATGGATAAACCTTATGGCCTGCTTGATGCTCCACTTCCGAGTCGTTTTGTACCCATGAGTCGTCGACTTGCTATCTACGTAGTACGCTAAAGCTTCTACATTGCTCAAGCATCTTGCATCTGGCTCACATGTCATCTTTTTGCCAGATATTTGAGTGGTTTCCTGTGATTTTTTATCATCAGATCGGATAGTCAAAAGTCAAACATAATGTCCTTGTGGTTTTTTCTGGCTTTAAGTTTTTGCCCGTGTGTAAAACCCAAGTATCCAAAAAAGTAAAAGTTTTTGGGATTTGCCCATGTGAAATATCGCTTTAGAACTCCGGCAACCAATATTCAACCAAGTATTCTTGAATGCAGAAAAAGATTTTTCTAAAATTAATGAAAAGCTTTATAAAAAAAACTGCAAATTCCTACTTAAGTAAAAATTATCTAGGAAACGTTCCACCATTTTAGTAAGCGTAATGCGCCTACCACACCGAGAATCCTGGGTTCAAGCCCCAAACATAGCAATCACAAAATTTTGAAAATAGTTTTTCCAATTTGAAGAAAGTTTTTGTGGGGCGTGTTTGCCCCGCGGCAGTGATTTTCCAAACACTCTGATTGTATTTCTGCCATGAAAAGCTTCTCAGTGAAAACTCATCTGCCCTGCAGATGCCGTTGGGAGGCGGCATAAAGCATGTAGGTCCCGTCCCGCCAACTTGTAGAAAAAATTAATAATGAGGCACGACGCAATTTGGAAGAGAAGCTCGACCTTAAATCTATTGCGCTGTGCATTTATTTTGTTTATTACTTTTTAAGTGCGGCTATTTGCAATCCCTGGCTCCTTTCAATCCCTGGTCTTTTACATATGCTACTTGTGCCATTGCTTCTGCCGACTCTTAAGGAAAGGCACGTCGCCGCGTACCTTCAGGTGCGTTTCAAATTACATAAACAATTTTATAAATGATGTCTCATCTTAATTTCTCTTTTTTCTACTTTTTTCTATTTTTCGAATCGCTTTATTTCTTTACATTATTTACGCATATTTTTTTTGCATACTGATTCGAATTTATGTTTATCAGCATT